>NC_139483.1:11762722-12079589 GCF_008360975.1 Lichenostomus cassidix
ATTCCCCAATGAATATTTGCTTTAGCTTCACTCAGAAAACTTGCTGTTTAAAGAAAGAAACTGTAAATAACTCTCCAGCTCGGGCACCCTGGCCAAGTGCCTCACAGCATTTTTCTCCTAGAATTTAATTTGTCCTGTGATTTAAGGTGCAGCATTCCCACTGAGCTGAGAAGTCTCTGTGCTTCCTCTCATCACTGTCTTCACCATGGTCAAATGAGCACTTATGGTGTGCAATGAGACTTCTCCACGTTATTAATAACAATTCTGACCTATGGGGATCTGGCTTTTTCCTGGCAGGGGAAATCTGTCTGCTATGGCTTTGGAGCAATCCAGCTCTTTGTGCTTGCAGGTGAGCATCAGTCAGTTTTATGCACTCCAGAGCTCTGCACAGCCCCTGCCTCCTCAGCCAGCTAGGAACACAAAACGCACAAATATATTTTCTCAATCTGGAGCCTTCAGGAGGTGTTAGTGGGCCATTGCAGGGAAAACTCTGCAGTGCAGCTGCTTTGAGTTGTACCTGATGTTCAGAGGGATAAAAACACTTCATTAGCATTCTGCTTTCTTTAGTTTCTATGAGAATCCTGTAAACCAGTTTCAAACTGAAGCTTCAGGCTGACTCACAGGCCAGTAGACTGACAAACACTCAGGGAAGCCTTGAGGGGTCTTTTCATGACCCCAGCTCAGTCTCTACAGCTAAAGTGTGCATTTTTTGATATGTGCATTTTTTCATGTTTCATTAATGCAATCTACTTGAAAGATAAGAGTACAATAAAAAGCTGTTGGAATTCAGAGGTGTTTATCATTTTTTTCAGGTTTGGTTTGGTTTTTTTTGAAAGCTGAAAAAATGATCCCAGCCTGCATGAGAGGCTACTGTTGTTGCCTTTTAAGTAGACCAAACATTTTATGTATTTAAACTGAGAATGAAATCATTAAAATAGGAAGAGACCTGGGTTACAGTGATAATTATGTTCAGAATTTTTACTGTAAACACTGTGATGAATTTTTAATCAGCATTTTGAAAGCGGAGAACAACATCTGGTTTCAGTGTTGTGAGCAGTACATTTCAGGTTTCTGAGGGAAGATCTGTGCCATGTGTTTCAGAACTGCAAGGGGTTGGCTGTAGGGCAGCTCTTTGTTCTCATGACAAGTGTGGGAAAAAGAAAAATAAGCTTTCAGCCCAGGGATGCTTCAGGTTAAAAGCATGCAGGTTCAGCTTGTGAAATCCCACTATTCAGCTGCCATTTCAACCCTGCTAGCTGCAGGGAAAACATCCTGGACAGCTTTTCCCCACCATGTGATTTAGGATTCATTTTCTGGCAGCTCCCAGCCACCTGATGAACAGCCCTGTTACCTTCCCAGTCCTGATGAAAACCCAGTTGCATGCCAGTCTGTGGACTGGTGTAAGACCTTTAGGGTCCTTCCTAATGTTTTTTAATAAAATTTCTTCATCTCCCACTGAACTGAGAGATATTTCCTACACATGCCCCTGGCATGGCATGATGAGCTTTTGTTCACCAGAAATGCCTGTAATGAAGAGGTGATGGCTGACACTGACTGTGGGGCAGGGAACATGTTTGTTTCTGTACATCCCACTGCAATTTAGCCTTCTTGGTGTCTGCTGGCAAACACAGCCCACAGAAAGTAATATTGCCTAAAGTATGGGTGCTGGAGAGGGAAATGAGACAAAAGGATGGATAGGAGACAGCTTGATGATAAACAGGCAGCTGATGAGAAAAGGCCAAACAAGTAATTTCCCTTGGCCCTGGTTGAGATGTTAAAAGAGCTGACATGAACTGGACATGGGACTCTCAGTGCTAAATTCCTGCTGCTCTTTCCCCATTTCTCTTGCTCAGCTCCATGACAAGAAGGTTAATTCTCAAATATTTGAAGAAGAAGCTGCTTTGCCTGTTTTTCCTTTCCTGTGCACTGTTTTTTCCAGCCTTTTTTGGGCTGCTCCAAGTAATTTTGGGAGTTGGGGGCAGCTGGCAGCAGTAGTTGCTGGTGCTGCTGGAGAGCTCATTCAGCTTTGTTTGCATTTGTTGATGAAAGAAGAACTGCAGTGTTATTGCCATGAAGACCTGCAGGTTCTTGGGGGACCAGCTAGTCAGGAGGAATGGTATGGATCCCAGGACTGTATGAGATGAGCTTGTCTTGCATCCTCCAAAAAAATCCTGCCTGCATTTTTATCATGGAGATGCAGCTCTCTTTGCTATTTCCCTTCTCTTTCCTTACTGTATTTCTTCTTTTTCTCCTCCCTTTTTCCTTAAAAAAACCCTAAAACCACAAAAGCAAAGAAACAACAAAATCTTCAAGTGAGGTCACCCAAAAAACGAACAAAAAACGAACAAAAAACAAACAAAAAAGCACCAAAAATCCAAAAACCCAAACCCAAACCAAAACCAAAAAAACCCAAAAAGAACCAACCAAACAAAAAAGCACGAAAAACCCAAACCAAAACCAAAAACAAAAAAACCCCAAACCAACCAACCAACCAACCAAAAAACCCAAAAAACCCTGCCATTTTTGGTTGGTTGAGTCCCTGAATTGCCCAGGTGGGATTGCACTGCTGTCTTTTAATGTTCTCAAAAGGGGCTGATGCTATTTTTCAGACATGTACTGCCCACCTTGCAGTTGGCAGCAGACAATTGACATGCAAATGTCTCATTTGGGAAAAATTGCAAATTGCAGTGGTTAGGAGGCTGTAAATTAGAAGTAGCAGAGCCCATTATTCCCAGGCCTATTTGCTTGTCAGAGTGCACTGCTAAGGCTTGAATAAGATTCTCAAATAAGATTTTCAATCCCCCCTGCCTGCAGCAAGGAGCTGTGTGTGAGAAGCTGGGTCTGGTCTGGATAGTTTATATGGCATTTTCCCTCTCTTTCTTTGACATTTCTATGCTTTCTTGACCTCCAGATGCCATAAGACTGTATTTTATCCCAGGACTGCTCTCCTCATCACAGCATGGAAAGTCAGCCTCATGCAGTCAGTTGGTAGACAAGGATTTTTGTCTCTCTGCCAATCTTTGTTCTGTGAGGCCACTTTCAGTCCTGTGGTCATTGCAACTCCCATTTTGGGGTACAGTCCCTGTTCTAGGAATTTCTCCTTGCTAGACACATAACTATGTATATTCAAGCCAATTCTGACTCCCCCACCTCCAGTGACCCAGATGTCTTGGTATCACAGCCTCACCTTATCAGTCTGGGCTGAGCTGCTGGTATTTGCTTCTCTTGCCAATTTTATCTTCATCAACTCCCAGAGCATGGCTGAAAGCAGCAAAGAATCCTGGGCATAGTCCTGCTTCTCATGCCACCTCACCAGGGCTGTGCTTGTTTCCCCTGACTGCTTTCTTCTTGATATTTGTCAGGTAGGCAGTTCTTAATCTGTTTAGCTCATGCTTTATTGATGCTACATAGTACAACATTTTAAACCCAAATATCATTTCATACTAAGTCAAAAGCGCTCTGATGATCTAAGCCTATTACATCTGGACAGTTCCCTTTATCAACAAAATTTGTAATCTCATCACAGAGTGAAATCAGGTTTGTTTGACAAGGCCTATTTTCCATGAAAACCGATTGATTTGCCTTGTATTCCCTTTAATTCCTCAGAGAATAGATCCTGCATGGAGATTTCTACAGCGTTGCCCTGGATTGATGTTATTTATCCCTTTCACTCTGCTTGTGGTTTTACACTTTCTGTTGCTAACCTCTATTGTACTATGCTGTGCTGGGCTCTGCTGCTGTGGGAGGACAGAAGCAGGAATTTTTCAGCAACCAGAGACCCCAGCTGTGCCTCAGAGCTATGGGAACTAGAGCTATGGGATCCCAGAGCCAAGGGATGCCATGGGAAGCAGTCTGAAGGGCAAAGTTGCTTAGGTAAAGGTGATGAGTCTCGAGGGGCAGCGTCCTCCAGGTGGGAGAATGAGCCATCCTGATGTTGATAACCCCACAGGACACCTCCAGCCAAGACACTAGGAATCAGGAAACACTCCAGGAAGTGCTCCTTCTCTTCATCCTTTAATGAGGGACAGTTTAGAGCTGTCCTTAGTCTCCTGGACTGGGTGAACCAGAAAAAACCAGATGAAGGTGATCACTTTGATGAGAATCAAGGCATGAAATACAACTTTATACCCTGTGACATTTCAGGGCTTTTTCCCAAAAAGAAGTCTGTTTTTACCCAATTTAATTAATGGAATGGTCTTGTGTGTTATAACCCTTTCTCATTGCTGTTGGGCTACCAGAATTTCCAGATAAACAGCCTAGGGAGGGAGAAAGCTGCAGAGCAGAGGAGACAAAATGCTTTTGCTGTTCATGTGTGGCTTGATTAGGTAGGCTTGGCCAGACTGGAATGCTGAGGTCCAGCCAAGTTACAGAGGTGGGAACACGTTAAATGGAGAGGCTCTGCCTGCTACAGGTGCTCCAAAGTCAAAGGAAGGTTGGAGAACATGAGGGCATTAACAGTATATTTTATTGTGGGGTTTTTTTATAGTGTAATGGGTTTGACTGGAAATTTTCATGGCACTTTTGCTTACGTGTTGCACAGGAGTAGCAAAGCAGAGGAGGAAAATGATGAAAGGTTCCACAGCACTGTCTGGGTGGCTCTGGAGACTGTGTTTTCCAGGTTTCTGAGACTGCAGAGTGGAACCTCAGCATGTCTGAGTGTCAAAGGGGATCATTACCAATGTCTGGAACTGTCTGCAAGAGGGTTTGGAGCCCAACTAAGCACCTCATCCAGGTCAGCTCTTGAAGGACTTCTTATGTCATGCAGTGCTAAAAAAACCTGCTGGGAAGGGAACTGCAACAGTAAATCCCCACAGCAATCAGAGAGGTGGTTGTTCTTCATCACAGGAATTGTGACAGAGGTGTAATTGTGTGTGGTGTGAGAAGAAATAGATAAGGATGAAAAAACTTCTCTTTTTTAAAATTTAAACGGTCTGTAGAAGGTGACTTGACCATTCCTTTGTCATTCTCTGCTTCTTTTATTTGGCATCTGCTGTCTATTCATCTTCACGTCAAGCTTTATCCTCAATAACTTCATTTCCCTGTGTCTTTTTCATTTTTTTTACCTCTATGAAGCAAAGTCTGACAGAATCAAGATAAAACCAATCCTCCTTGCCTCAGGAACTTTTGCAGCCACACATTTTGGAAAACACAAGTCCTTAATACTACTTTAGTATTTAAACATAAAATTAAGAACTTACCAAGAGAGTCCAATTTATAGTTTGAAATTAAGTTAAAAAATAAAAAGCAACTTTTTGGCTAGTTTTTCAGCTGCTCCATCAGAGTCATGTACTAATTAGCAGGAGCTATATAATTCTATTTCTCTATAAGACCCTATAATTCTGTTAGCTGGTGTTTTAAATTATATTTATTGTTTCATTTGCTAAAAATGCATACATATATACATACATACATACACACACAAAAAGTGTGACTATTTCAAGAAATTAAGTTAATTTCTCTGTAACCTCATATTCCAACAAAACTTCTGTATCCTAGGAGATAAGAAGATTGACTCCTGTGACTAGATTTTTACAAAACAATGTTGGGATGAGTAGCCACTGTCTTAACAAGTGAAAACTGTCAGCACAATTGAATGGAAATTATTGTTTCAAAGTCATCTGGAAGTGTGGGATGTTTTAGCTTTGGAATTTGGAGCATAAAAGGATGCTCAGAAGCTCCCTGCTGTTTTCCACACAGAACTGATGGCTGCAGAGATCCAAACCCACAGACAAATGGATGTTTCTTGTTTCTACCAGACTGGCACGTGTTGCTCACACAAATCAGCTTCTCCTCCTCTCTGTCACAGGAGGGAAGACTAAGCCAGCAGAGCCTGCTTGTCCTCCACCCAGGGGTCAATGAGAGCTGGTGGCAATGGATCCTTTTCTGCTCTGCTGTGGCTGATTGGCTCATGGAACTCAAGGGCTGCAGGAGAAACCTAAGCCATGAGCTCTCTGGATGAGCAGGACAGACACTGCTCAGTGGTAAATGCCTTTCCAGCTAAGTGGAAACTGCTCTTGGAATATTCTTTTTTCACAATAGTGACCACTTTTTTTTTTTTTCCCCGAAGGACACTAAAACTTTATTTTAAAAAACCCCAAAAAGTGAAAACCAAAGGACAAAAAGTATCATGGTTAAAACTTTTTCTCACCAGGCACTTGTGTCCTGGTTTGGCTATCCAAGCTCTGCACTGGGGTATTCAAATCTTTCTTATGCTGGTGGCATTCAAAGCTTTTTTGTTGATGCAAGCCACATCAGCAACAGCAGAGAAAATCAAAGGAACAAAGCAAGCAAGAAAAAAATGAGTTCTGAAGAAAGGAGTGAGGTATAGAGTGAGGTATAGAAAGAGGCAGGAGACGGTGGTGTTTCAGTTTCTGCCTGTAGCTGAGCATTTGAAATTCATAAGCACTCAGCTGACATTCTACAAACAGAAGTACATTTCCTTTCACTCAATTTTTGAATTCTCCAGAGGTAACAAGTGTTGCAAACAGATAGTTCTTGGGTTTAGCTCTATTGTATGTGGTGAATGCATACAGCACACCCACGATTGTGCAGGAAAATTGAAGTCAAAGCAGGATCTAGTTACACATTCAAGATATATCTTGGGCTCTCTCCAGTATAATTCATTACCTGGTATTGTTCCACAGCTGCATTCATCAATAGACAGTGCACAATAACAGCAAATTGGCATCCATATGGTTATGCAGAGTTGGTAAGTCCCTCAGCATTTGCTGCAAGTCCTTTGGAAAGGATGAGTTTCACCATTTCTCAGCAGAATGGGTGCAGATGGGGGCAGAGCGTGGCAAAGACTGTTCCACTCCCAGGAGAAGCTGTAAATATGCTTTAGTTGTTGCTTTGTCCAAAAATCTGTGGTTAGAGAGGGAGTCCCTGACCTTTGCCATTCACCTGGGGGTGATGGCTGCTGGGCCAGCTTGCCCCACTCCTGGGTTACAGTGGGAAAGAACACCTAAACCTTGAGACAACTCAAGTCTGGGACCTCAAAGAAAAAGGATGGCCAGAGGACATTTAGAGCTTGTAAAGAACAGTGCCTGCCTGGAGTTTGATAATCAAAACCTTTTGCAAAAAGGTATCATCTGTAGGAACACCAAAACAGTGAGCTCGTGAATCACATGTGAGGAACTCTGGGAGAAAACTCCCCGTGTCCAGTTTGGTTGGAATGATTTGTGGGGTGGCTGTTTTCAGGTGTTTCAGAGGTGATGTGTGGCCACAGCTCCACTTTCACTGCATGGCAGAGGCTCATGTAGGGTAAATTCTGCTGGACTGGTGATAGGGGTGAGACAGACAAGCTGTTGGATGCACATCTGGCTTTTCCCAAGTCAAGAGCGGCAGGAGGAACCTGTAAGCCAAGAGAGCCTGGGAGCACCTGCTCTGAGGTTCTGAAGGGTGTTTTGCCAGGAGAAACACCTCCTTACATTCCTCTCACCCCTGACCCAGCAGCCAGGCCCACATCTGCCCCAGATATCACTGGGTGGGCAGGCAGCCTTGTGCCAGACATCTGTGCAAGGCTGGGAAGTGGAAGTAAGTCCTCCACCTAATCCTGCCCAGAATTACCCTCATGGAGAGAGCTGTAGAGCTGAAAATAGTCTTCAGTCAGAGCTTTTCTTGTTAGAAATCTTCCAGAAAGAATTCTTCTTACATAGCTGGGAACTGTGAGTCCCATTCATTCAACTGTGAGCCCCTCTACCTGATTTTGGAGAATTCCCCATTCTCCACAGGCTGGAGAAAGAGCTTTTTTCCTCCTCCAAGACTGGCAGATCATACAGCTGGAAGGAGAAAATTGGTTGATATTAATATGTGAACATTTTAATTTATGCATCTGATTGATATTATTCCGTAATTAAATTATATTCCCATGGTGCGTATAACATGAGGGTTGTAGTAATACAAATAATTAGTAATTAACTCTAATCAGATCAGTTAGCAAATGCCAGATTCCAGATGAATAAGCTGACCAGCAGCGTGGTGAGGAAAGCCAAGAAAGAAGGAAGAAAAGATCATTTGTGTTGATAGACAAGGGAGGAAGTGGAAATAAGAGGAAATCTATTTTCAAGAGAACTGCCCTGCCAAAGGAAACAAGAATGCAACCTTAAAAGATGCTCTGGGCCATGGCCATCAGCCTGCAGCTCACTTTGACTTCTCACACCCTGCCTCTTACTATGCTTTGGTGATGGACTTCATGAAGGGCCAGTCCAACAGCAGACACAGAGTACCTTCAGCCAGTGGAATGTTCCTCAGCTCCCTCCCAGCTGACAGTTCCTTGAAGATGACAAGTGATGATGGTGTGTCAGTGTCTCCCTCAAAAGGCCAGTGGCACCTTGCCTTGGGAATTTAGGAATGGGTTCCTGGTGAGTTGCTCCCACAGATCTCCAGGCAACTGCAAGGGGGATTAGGACAACTAACACAGGGCCATGGAGAATTTCTCTACAGAAAAATGCAATGTAAAAATCTGTGAGTGGAACTTCCTATCTGAGAGATAATACTGCAATCTGAACAGTTCCTCCTGGCTCAAAACAGAAAAATATTGTACTTTGCCTGTTCTCTCAGGAAATAAACAAACAAAATGTTTGTCACAGTTTCAGTTTGGATCTGTCAAACAAAGTCAGTTAGAAAACCCAAGATGTGCTCTTGCCAGCCAAACTGCACTTCAGTATTGAATATTTCACAGACAAAGAATTTGGAAAGAAAGTACCTGGTGTTGCATCTCAAAAAGGTCAGTGTGAAATACTCTGTGATCATGAAAGGGTTTTGCTTCTTATTTTCCAAATTATAAAGCATCCTTGAAACAAACCTTTTCCTGCAGCCAAACTTCTCTGTGTTTAAATGTTATTTTGTGATGAAAAATGTTCTTAGCAAACACAAAACAACTGCTGCTGTGTGCCAAGTGTTTGCCTAAAGGTTCCTTTCTTTGGGGGCATCAGGAAAAGAGAGGTGTCAATTGAGAGACTAACAAAAGAGAGGTAAATTGTCACGCTTGCTCCAGAATTGGTCGAGGTCAGTGAGGAATTGTTGATCAAGAAAAACCTGAACAGGGTTTCCTGCTGATCCTGCACCTGACTTGAGCAAAGGTTAACAACAGAACGATGTCTGGGATGAACCAAAGTGATTGTTTTACCTTTTGTATCAACCACGAATGCTGACCAAAAGTAACCAAGACCCTCATTAAGTTTTGTTTGCATATTAACTCTCACATCCCTTAGAATGCAAGAGAAAAGAGGACATGCCTTACATGTCACCAACACCCATCCTTTGACATAGGATTGTCCTTCTCTTTGGGAAGGACTAAAAATCATTGTATAAAAAAAGGGAGGGTCACAGCAAAAAAAAAGAGAAGAGAAGGAAAAATAAAACAGGAGAAAAATACCTCTGCTTGCTCAGGATTGGTTGATGGACTTTTTTTCTTTTCCTCTCACAAAGGGATACTCTTAGGTGAGATTTTTGCCTCCAACTGCATTGGAACAGACCCAGAAATGTTTTAATGTATATAACTAATAAATCTCTGTTACTATGCCTTCTGTCCAGAAACCTATTCACATTCTGTAGTGTATTTATCACCAGCAACCTTGGACTGCTTTCCCTTTGCTTCAATAAACCATACTGTTTGTGAATCTGGATTCTCGATGTTCTTATTAAATTCAGCCAGACCTATGGTATCAGTAAATCACACTGTTCATGAATCTGTCACCATGAAATTTCTTTTTGAACATGACCAAACTCATCATGATGGATTGGTAATAAATGGAAATAAGGCCCAGCAGCACCCAGCCCCTCAGAGCTCTGTGTGGCACCAAGTGGGTTTTACTTCATCCCAAGTTTCTGTCTGCTTAACTCAACAGGTGATTGCTTGGGCTTTTTATTTTTTTTTTTTTCTAATTTGATGATTCAACAAGCCATGGGCTGCTTGAAAATTACCAGCGAGAGCTCACATTTGAGACTGTTTTCAGAAGTGCCACTGTTAGGTATCTTAAAAGTATCTGGTATCTTAAAAGTTTTCTTCTTGTGTGCAAGCATGCTCAGCCTTCAATGAGATGTTTTGAGTTACTTACTCATTATTCACTTTTGTGGGTTGCTACTGGTTACCCACAACTTAGTAATAATACAAGCTGTTGCTTCATTAAGTTGTTTTTGAAAGAAAATCTGTACTAATCAGCCTATATTGGCTTGTTTGAGCATTTATTTATTTATTTGTTGTGATCAGTCTTGCCTCTTGAGTATGTCTCAAATGAGTAGAAAATAATGAATATACCAGGAATATAGTAGGTCTTCTAGAAACACCATGGATAAACAAATTCTAGTATGGAACGAAGAAATGCAGCCACAGACATTTTGAGGTCCTATACACAGAACACCATCTTTAATCCCAGGGATTCCAGATGGCAGGATGACTCCAGAGAGGTGGTGGACAACTTAGATAAGTTCTGCAGGCTTCTCAAAAGACATAGATTAAATCCATGGCCAAGATGGATCAAGGCCTGCCTTCCCAGGGCTGTGTCCTTTCCACTGTAAAATGGTGAGGAGATGTTGCTGGGGATGTGCCACCACCACTGCCATGCACAGCCACCACTCTGACCTCACTTGGTGCCAGCAAAAGGAAGGGAGAAAAGAAGCAGCAAACAGCTGACTCAAAAATATAGCAGGGAAGCAGCAAAGTCCAGCTCTCATCACCCTTTGCAGGTGATTATTGAGCAGAATTGTTGTTATTTTTATTGCTGAAATTGCAGTTTTCTCCTTGATTGAGAACCAAATTGATTTCCCTTTCTCCTTCAGCATTTCACATGTGCCTGTATGTGAGATATGGATATAGATGTGTACAGGTACCTGTATATATGTATCTAAATGTATGGATGTGTAGGTGTACCTGTGTAGCACTACAAAAGCAGGAGTCTGAAAGATGAGTCTGAAACACCACCGAGTGCTCTGGAAGGACAAATTGAATTTGTATGCAAACACCTGACCTTGTTTTGGGAATGGAGGGCTACTGTAACCCATCTGGTGCATCACTTCAGATGCTTTTCCTCTGCTGAAGCTCAGTCTGTTACTTGCAAGGAAATTCGTCAGAGGGAGGGTTTTGACCAAAGCAACACCAAGTTATCAGCCAAGAGAGGGAGAATTCCTGCCAGCCACATGGCACTCTGGCTGTGTGCAGTCACAGATGGGATACAGCAAATTACAGATTCTCTCCTACCTCCCACCTCACAACATCTCTCTCACAGAGCCTTTTCCTCCCCTTTGCTTCCTTCTGCAGACCCTGGAATGTAGAGTACCTGGTCATAAGCACACTTGGACCTGTCCAAAGAGGGAAATGTGATGGCACAAAGGAGAACCACCCACCTTCTGACAACTGCATGGAGCAGGTTCTCCAGAGCTGCCTCATGATCAGTAAACAGCAGACATATGTTGTGCTCAGCACACAACCTTAAGCTGTGACAGTGTTGGCAGCTCCTGCTCTCATTCCTTTGGCACCACTTCCATCCTGATGTCTGCAGCACTGAGTCATGCCACGATGTCTGGAACAAAACCCAACCTTCTCTTGTGCACAAGGGAAGCAGGACCATGTGCTCTGGTGACCTGGTTTCCTGACCACACTTTGCTGAGTGTGTCACTACAGCAGCATCTGTGAGCAAAGCCATGCAGCCAGCAGAGCCTTTGTGCTGGCCTCAGACAGGGAGAAGTTGGTGCAGGGTGCTGAAAATGTTAGATTGATTTGACAGAGAAAACTGTGTTTTCAGTGTTCTTGTCGCCCATCTCCACCTCTGCCTCCCATCTTGGATTTGAAGCTGTCTAAGCCAAGGATAGATATTTGGATTGCATCTTGCCCTGAAGAAATTGGCACATAACGTGTCTCAGGTGTAGCCCTTCTGCAAATTCTCATCCTGTGGTCTTGCCTTGCTCAGACAAGGGTGATGATCTCAGATAAATGAAGCCTGCTCCTCTGCAGATGTGGCCTGTTGTGCCCTCTGACTGAGGTTCCACCACAGCCTGGGGCTTTCAGCAGCCTGACTGTGTGTTCTCTGATATCTAAAACACAGGGCAAGCTCTCTCTGTGCCCTTTCTCATATCTTCCTTACGGTGAAGTTCACAGGCACTTAATTGCATTACATTTTTGGCTGCCTTTGAATTTCCTTTGCAAGTCAGCAGGTGGCATTTCCCAAATTGTGAGAGATGCGTGGCAGCCAGCCCAGAGCAGGTGGTTGTCACTGCCACTGCTGTTCCAGCCTTGGTGTACAGTGATGTTCCCAAGCTATGCCCTCTTGTTGCCTCAGCAGGGAGCTCTTGGAAGCTGGCTTTATGGTGGGAATTGCCTGGGTGATGGGAGAAATTAATTTCAGACTGAGCTATAAAAATGCTCAAGGCTAGGAGATTCCCAAATGAAGGCACACAAAAATCAATGGAGGTACCAGGGAGTTATGAAATTCTGTCAGATGGTAGATACAATATTAGTCTCTGACCCAGCACATTATTTGCTGTGTCTCCTGTTCCCTTGAACAGCGAGACTTTCACAAAGAAGGATTTTTTTCTTCCCTCTCAGTGAGTCTCCAGCACTCCCCATGTGTCTTTTGAGGTTAATCCACAATGACATCCTACATTATACAATTAAGTTGGAGCTTTCTGACCCTGGGTTTTACAGTTTGGGATTTTTCTTTTCCTTGTTGCTAATCTTAGGTATCACAACAATTTATCATCTGGTTAAAGATACCAGAGGCATTTGTTCAACATCTCCTCACTGAGCCAATATGGCAAAAAGGCCTCACTCCAGAAAGGCTCCTGTCCTCTCTCTCTGGTGTGGCAGAGATCCATTGTAAACTAAACAAGATGTCCATGTATCCAAACACATGAGCTCACTGCATATGGACCTTCTTGCCCCTCCCCAAGGATGAGGAGAGAAGGACCACATGGGATAAACTGGTGCTGTCTCAGAGAGAGCAGGTGTTGGTGGCAGCTTCTAGTTTTCATTCCACAGACTTGGAAGATTTTGGATCTTTAGAGGATTATATCTGCTCTGCCAACCAGGGTCATTGCAGCAGGCCATGACAACATCACTTTCCTTAGGAAGACAAGGTCCCTGTTCAGCTCCTCAGTGACCCACAGTTCAGACAATCAGCAAACTGGACCCGTAGGTCCAGTTTTTGTAAGGCTCAAAAGCAATCAGTGGGAGCTTTATCCCCACTTTGGTCTGCAGTGAGGCTCACGTCCACCTCCCCAGCATGCCAACTCCCTTTATCTTCCTTGCTCATCACCTGGACTGCCATCCCAAGTGCCAGCTCCATGCCACACAGTGGTTTGCTTCAGGATGTGAAGCACAAGAGCATCAGCTTCCAGCCAGGTGATGTTTCCAGGAGTTCTCCTGCTCTGCAGGTCTTTCACACAGTGCTGCTGCTCCTGTTTGCTGCCAGCTGGGGGGTCTTGGGGACATGAAAAGCTGCGCTCCCCACATTTGGAATGCTATTTTTAAAGCTGGGTGCAAGGGCCTCTATGGTATTTTTAAGGCTGTCTTTCTGGCAACCATTTTTCTAGCTCCAGAGCTGGCTTTTGCCTCTCAAGTCAATATTCAGTCAGCACAACCACCAAAGTTCATCAGGCAGAGTCCTCAACTACAAGATTGGTTTAAAAATGACATTATTATTATTATTATTATTATTATTATTATTATTATTATTATTGCTGTTGTTGTTAGGCTTGCTTAATGACCTTACAGTACCTGTGTTTGCTAATTTTTTTGGACTCCAGGTTAACTTCAAATCGAAGCTAGGAAATACTAGTTCCTTTCCCTTTAAATAAATAATCAGACTTTTTTATTCGATACCATGCACTCCAAAGCTTAGGCTTTATGAAAAACACTGTATTTCCCACAAATCATGCATAATACATATGCAGAAGGGACTAGGAGCATATTGCCAGTCTCCAGGCTTAGCCTGAAGCCCAATAATTTCCCATCCAATGTGAATGGAATCCTTGTCCATGCTAGGGGTGTTGGATCTAAGTGATCTTTAAACTCCCTTCCAGCTGAAATAATTGCATGGTTCTTTGGTTCAGTGCCAAAAACCTGCCAGTGACTGCAACAGGCTTTTGGGTCCAGGGACAGCATGAGATGCTCCATACAAGCCCCTCTGGAGGTGGCTGGACTGGGTGCACTGGGGCAAGTTTCACTCAATCTAATGCTTCACATCCACCCCCAAAAAAAGTGTCACACAAAGCCACCAGTAGCTGTATACCATGTGTTTTAATAAACCATATAGCTACCAGAAAAATAGGATTGCATGTGTTTGTTCTCCCCCACCCCCAAAATTAAAAGAAGTCAAATTATAACCAACATAATGGAAACCCAAAACAAGAGGAGAAAACTGTCCCAGAGCAAAGATGACACACAATACAGAGTTGGAAAAAAAGGTCTTTGATGACATACTTGTTTAAAGAAACCATGTTTGTAAAACACAAGGCAGTTGAATAATAAAATGGTCACTGATTTGGATGGTTTTCCTCTGTGTGTGTTTATATATATGTGTAGCTACATATACATGTCTATGCTGATACGCCCTGGGGTGGGACAAAATGGTAAGACAAAAAAATGGTTGAGTGCAGGGAAATCTGTAAGATAAAAAAAACCAGCTGAGTGTGGGGAGCAAGTAAAGAAGAAAATAAATGCATCATTTCAGTCAGTGAAGTAAGGACAAGGCTCAGTTCCCCTACATTTTACCACTGCTCTGCTTACTGGGGAACCGACTTGTCTCTCCATGGCTGTGCCGTGTCCCTGATCCACAGCTGAGCTGTGAGCTTCTGATCTGAGTGACCTTCACTGGTCTGTGTATGAGCAGGACCCCAGAAATGTATGAAGCATTCCTTTCTCTGGTTAATTCCCATGCTTTACCGTGATTTTTTTTTTTTTAATTAAAAACTTATTAGTATTTCAGTTTGCATTTTTTTCCCCAGGTTTCTTGCACTGACTGCTGTGCAGGTCTCCACGGCAAGGTGGAGCAGCCCAGATGAGCAATAATGCCACAGTAAAGTGCTGATATCACAATGTGACTGGATGGAGGAATTAATTTTACAACGGGTCTCATGTTATTTCAAAATTGCACTCTGTCTGCGGAGCCGAGTCATGCAGTTGTAACCTCAGCTGTTCTTCACTGAGTGGGCCTGTGGGGCACACCTTCATCCAAAAACAAGGACAGGAAGGAAAAATATTTTTAATTTCCTTTTCTCCTCCCATGGAAGCCTACCCCCAAACAAGAAGAGTAGGCAATACCACTCTATGCTGAGGTGTCCAATTCACTCTGAGGCAAATGAGTCCTGCATTCAAAAGACAAAAAAAGCCATGTTCTTCCTCTTGTTTTTATATTGCTCTTTCAGAGCACCAGTCACTGTCCATGCTTTCCCAGATCTCAGTGCCGTGCTTAACAAGCTAATTAAGCACAAGCTCATGCTGGCTGCAAAGTTCAGGTGACCAAGAAGGTATTAAGAGAACAGCTCAGTTTGCCAGATGCTTGTAAACACCGTATTGAAAAGAAGGCAAAGGCAAAACACCCTTCTCCACACAACCCCCGTCTTCCTTCCTTTTATTTTTTCCTTTTTTTTTTTTTTTTCATTCTTTGTCCCTCTTTTGCTCTTTCTTTCCCTTTTTTGTACAGGGGTTGATGAAGATAAGCAAGACTTGTGCATCACGAATGGTGGAACTTCCCCCAGCCCCGCCAGCTCCCCACCCCACAACAATGCACAAGCCCACCTCATCCTGTACCTGCCCCCAGAAAGTGTTTGTCTCTTTTTTGGAAAACCACGCAGTCTGATGTGCTGGGGACTTCTGCAGTGCAGGAGCCGGGCTGGCTGGTTCTTCCCCCTTTCCTGAGGCTCATAGATGGTTGTTTTTGGACAGGTAGGCAATAAGAGCCACGGCTACCCCGACGTAGATGCCAGTTCCGATTGTGATGGACAGGACGGCCAGGAAGAGAGCTCGCCGGGAGCTGGAGCTTGCGTGGTGGAAATCCCCCTTGGCTACTGCTTTGTTTGTCTGCAAGAGATACAGCAACAAGAACAATGCCACGTGTTTATTTGTTTCACCGGGAGATAAAGATGCGATGCTAATTTCTGGGCTGAAGCAGGATCCTGGGGTGGGACAGTAAGCTGGTTGGCAATCAGACACTTTTTTAGTCAAGTGAGGTCATTTGCACGATTAAGATGGTGATGGAATGAGCAGCATCTTAAAAGAGGTGTCATTTTTGTTAGAGCAGGGTGTGGTATCAAGCAGGGACAGCCGGCAGGCAGTAAGAGATCTGTCACCTGCAGGACAGGTCTTGTTTAAACAAATGAACTCCATAAGTTCTGAGACACTCTTTGTTCCCTCATTACAACAAGTGAGGAATCCTCAGCTTTAATTGTATGTCTCCACAAATGATCAATTTGCTGGGACATTTTCTTCTTCAGTGCCATCTACTACTCTATTTTTGCCTTTTTTTTTTTTTTTTTGCTACTCAGAGCAATTTGCAGCAGCCAAATGACAAGCTTCCACACAGAAGTAAAAAAAAAACAAAAAACAACCACTTCAGCCTTTCTGTCAATGACTTTATTAGGAGAACTGTCTCTTCTCATTCGTCAGCCTAAGTTTTTACGTATAATGTTTTATGAATATTTCAGGCAGGAACAATATCAAACAATACAGGTGAGGCTGCAGGCTGGAGGGAGCTGTTTCAAAACCTCCCTCCAACCTGGAGAAGGTATCCTACCCACTTTGCAAAGCCTCTCACCAGGGCAACCAAGGATTTCATGATCTTCTTGTCTGGAACCTCCAAAGACTCAAAAGAAGATCCCTTTCCAAACAAACCACCAAGGCTCATGTTGGGGTCTCTTAAAAGTGTTGGCAAGGAAAGCAGAGAAGGCTTTAGAAAGAATTGGTCCTTCAGCTCTCTTCAGAGACTTCCCTCCTGCACCTGCTGCCCACCACACAACTTGTCTTGATCTGAAAGGCTCCTATTTGCTGAAATTGAACTGAGGTAAATGCACAGCAATGAAGATTACTGAGTTTTGGCTAAACTGAGGCAGACAGGTTCAACCTCCCAAAACGAAGGGAAAGTTTAAAAATTATAGAACATTTTCAAATTGACATTTCTGAAATGTCACTTTATGTTATGGAAAAATAGGCAACATTTGCGTTGACCTCTTTTAAATGAAACTTTGTAAAGTTTTAAACCAGCATTCCTTCGCCTAAAAATAGATGGGAAGTCAAAGGGAAAAGAAACCATTAGTCAAAATGTCAAATAATCTGAAAACTTGACAGTGTATCTTGATTGCTTCAATAGAAGAGGTTGGATCTACCAAAAATAATGAGTTGAGAGACCCAAAAGGATTCAGAAGGCTGATTTTTCAAATACTAATACCCTTTTTCCTGATAGGATCTTCAACCTAGCAACAAACCTGCTCAAAAAGAACAGGGTTTTCTTTCTTGATGAACTCTTTGAGGACAGCCCTGACCTTTTTTAAAGGATTGGACCTATGGTGAAAATCCAGCTTCTTGTTAAAATGTTCACCCAGCCAAAACCAGATGTCTTGTACTAGTCATGTGCTGCCATGAAGTTTTTGAATTTTGCAGCTCCTGACATTATGATATAAGAGTGATTTTGCTTGGTGAACATGCCTGCACCTTCACAGAAGGAAAGGAAATTCTAGTTTCCAACAAATTACCTAATCTGAGCGCATTTTTTCCCCTCTTAATGCATATTTTGTGATTTAGGAAAATTAAACCCCTCCTATATGGAATTTTAAATGTAGGCTGCATTGATAAGGGCACATGGGAAGGACACCATCCTAAAGTTCTCCTTTATTCCATTCAGAAAGATTCCCATTGAGATGGAGAAACCATTCACACAGAAACCAGCTTTTCTCTGTGAAAGAGTGGTCTGAAAGAACTTGCTTAGTAATAAGAAAATTCTTTGATGTTCTTTCCTAATTAGCAAAACCCTCCCATTACTACTCAACATCGTTATATGAAAATTACAGCATTTCTGCAGGTTTAAGCTAAAAGGATCTGAAAATACTTACCAAACAAAATGCAACTGAGGCCAAATGTAAGAGTTTAGCATCTATCAAATAATAAACAGTTTTTTCTTGATTTTCTTTTTTTTTTAACAGGGATCAGCTCTTTGGTGGTTTTGATGACTTTGAGAAAGTCCCTTGGTTTTGGGACCAATCTAACTATTTAAGACCCAGTCCCATTTCATACCAGACACCCTGCTGAGTTTGTGACATGAGTGATGTCTGTGCTCTGGCAAAATCCATGAGGCCAAGAAAAGTCTTGTGTAGCTCAGAGAGCCAAAGCACACCCAGATCCACCAGCTTTTCTACAGCTTTTTCAGCAACATCTGTTTCAGAGGATAGTGCAAGAATGAAGATCCAAATCCTCTACTAACAAGAGCTTAATTCACTACAGCCTCTTCAAACTACGTGTCTCAATAAGTAGTTATTGAGTGTCTCAACCTTTTCTAATGTGCTTGAAAGTGGCTGCAGAAGTTAGGGTTCTTCCTAATCAAAATGGTGTCATCTGAGGAGTTTTATGATATTTCTGTCCACTCACTTCTTCCCTTCTCTGTCAAGGCTGTGGCTGGCAGCCAGATGATGGATATACCAATTTAATGCAGACTTTGGATAGGAGCAGGGGGCACAGGCTGTGATGAAGGTTGGGTGCTACAAGGCTGAAAACAGGGATTTTAGCAAATACCAGCCCCCTATCAATCTTCTCTTTAGAGGCTTTGGAATTAAGCCAGAAAATTGAGGAGAGGTGGAGAAAGAAGGGTAAGGAGATCTGGAAGGATTATCTCCTGTTATTTAACTAAAAAAAATGAGTGTCTTTTTCAGAAACACTTTCAAGGAACTTCCCTGGAGGTTCAAGTTGAGCTTCTGCAGATCATATTCAGGGAGTCTCTGGGCTGCATGTTTTATAGGCCGAGAGAAGATGAATAATGCACCTCCAAGCTGCAAGGCTAAAACATTCTGCTGCATCCCACAGTGACTCATATATCATACTCTCAAAATACCTTCTGGTACGCAGTATCTGGAAACAAGAAACACATTGATCACAATTATTAATCCTGCCTCATCTCCCCGGGGCTGGAGAGCAGGATTGGCTCCATGCAGGAGGGGAAGAGATTATCCTGACCCCTTTGGTCAGGTGATGAAAGGATTTCTTTTCACTGTGTGGGAACAAAGGGTCAGAAAGGCCAGGGATGCACTGGCTCCATGCAGCCACTGGCCAGATACTCAGTTTTAGTTCTTTGAGTGACATGCAAAGAAAAAGCCACAGAATGAGGAGTAGGTCATACAGACAGTGCTTCTGCTCCTGTATCTTCTCTCTTTCTTCTAGTCAATTGTTATGTCTCCTCTTTTTAACTTGCCTAACTTGTACTTTTGCTGATCTCAAATTTTTGGGCAATAATTCCACCTTCAGGCCTACACCGCTCATTTCCACTGATCATGAGAAAAAGACTCCAGTCTCTTTGCTAAAGACATGGATGGGTAAAGAGGGAAGTCAGGATCTGGCTCTGGATGTTGACAATGACAGCAGGGAGGTGCCAGTCAGCAGGGGTAAGCATGGGGCTGGCAGACACCCAGCACGGGGCTTGGGACATGGCAGAATAGTTATCAGTCCTGAGGAGAGCATCAAAGGGACTGTGCAGTCCAACCAAACAGTTCCAGAGGCAGAAATTATGAACTCAACAAAGAACAAATTGTTCTTTGCTCAGCCAGATGTTTGAAAATTCCATTATGCCCACTGTAAATGGGAAGTCCAGCCTGTGGACTTCATTCTGGAAGAAAGCTCTTCCAGAGGTTTCTGTAATTTCTGCTGGAAGGATAGCCCAGGGAATGGACATGAGTCTCAAACGGGACATTCTGTGTCTGGAACTTACTGAAGAAACAATGGGGAGCAGGTGTTACCTGAAATGCAGGTATTTCCAAACTGATCCAAACAGTTTAATTCCCTCTGCAGTTTAATCCAACCTTTCTTTATCCAGCCTTTCGAGTGGCATTTCCAGCATTGTGAGCATCCTCTTCTTTTCCCTGCAATATCATGTTAACTTCCAGCCTTTACAATTTCCTGCCAAGCTCCTGAACAGTGATGTGGCAGGTGAAAAGCAGTGGCCTGAGAAATGGTACTTCTATTGCCACCAAATTAAATGATGCTGTGTTGGTAGAAAGAGATATACTGGGAACAATATTTATCCTTGGAAATCCATGAAAGGTTCAAGAGAAGAGAGTGTGAATGGGGTGTAAATGAAGACCAGCATGAGTCTATCTCTTTTGCATGTTCAACTTTCGTAAACTCTGGGTTTCAGCCATTGAACCATTTTGGTATCAAAGTATTCTGCTGGAATTTAAAAATTTGGCATAGGCAAAGATATGATTCAGCCCCTGGCTGGTGTTGTCTGTGGTGGTGTTTGATTGTGTCTTTGAGCAGAGATAAAACTATAAATGTCCAAGTGAAAATTCAACACTTGGAGAAAGAGCACAGTAATGGGAACAGCAGGCATAAAAGACCTGAATGAGCAGAATGCAGAGAGATGTTTTCAGACAAGCTCCACAGCAACAGCTGTTCATTTGATTGCACTGGAGAGAGCTAGACTTCAGCTTGAGATATGAAGGCAGCTCTGTTTTCCTGGCATATACAGGAATTTGGATGTTTATGGTAAATAAGATGATTTTGCCCTTCTGCTTTGCTTCTAGCCCTTAAGTAGATGTGATGAAAGAGAAGAAAATTTGGGAAAGATGACAGATGGGGAAGTCCAGTTTACACATACACCTACAGAGACTTACAAGTCCTTATGTTGTAAAGGACAAAAATTGTGCAAGGTGTTATTCACCTGTTAGTCTGTTTATAAACAAATATGCCTTGAGAAATTCTCCTCTCCATTTCACAAGGAGAAGCAGGGCTTTCAGAGCTTTGCTAGGGCTCTGCTGAAGAACCTGCTAGAGGGAGGTTCTGGGAAAAGCTGCATTAATCTCTTTCTACCTCTAACTTTTTGGTTAGAGGTCTTAAGACTGGTGTACAGAGCAGATTCCCTGCATCCAAATCCAAACCTACTGCTCCTCCCTGCAGTATGTTCACAGTACCAAATGAGAGGGAACCAGCCCTGTCTTTTTTTCTATCTGTCTCTAGTCCTCTTCCTCATTTGGGATGGGAGGAAGACCATGTCAGTGTGTACTTTACATTCATAACAATGTCTCTTCCCTCCAGCATGAGTCACAGAGCACAGGAAAGGGTGGACGATGCTGCTCAGTGCTGCCAGAGAACATCTCAGTCCTCACCTCCCACCCCTGGGACAGATGAGAATGATGGGGGTTTCTGCCTTGGGCACACTTTGGGGAAGAACAAGGTAAAGACAAAAAGCGCAGTTTTAAAAGCATCTCTGGGGTGGTTTCTCCTCCTGACAGGAAGAGATTTGATCACAGAATTAATTCATCAGTTTTCTCACCCACACGTGTCCCTTTTGAGCTGAAACTAAATCTCTGGGAATTATAGAGTCCCCTACCATATTAATGACTTTTGAGATAAGACTAGGAACTCTCAAGCTGAGATTCACTAATTTGTTGATCACAGTAGCTTTCTCAGCCACTTTTTTTTGGTTTTACAACCCCCCATGATTTCCCTACATGTGATCATGTTTCACACTGTTTATCTACTCCCAATTTCATGTGTTGAGGACTTTCAGAACAGCACTTTCTGAACTGTTGTTGGCAGAGACTTGTTTCCTTAGGTGAGTTTGTTTTCTCCCAGCACAAGTGGTGAGTTACCACATCAGTTATGTGGAATTGTCCCTGGAGGGCTCTTCCTGGAAACAGCATTTTCCAGGCCAACCTGCAAAGTCTGCAGTTCCTCTGGTTCCCACTGATGTGGTTTCATTGTTCTAGGAGGAGATCCAGCCCGAGCTATTTCCTCAGGAACATTTTGCAATTTGCTGTGTTAACTAGCAGGGTAAGAAGTTATCAGGCACTGTGGAGTCTGCAGCATCTGACAGAGAATGTGAGGTAACTTATTCATCTTCCTTTCTCTTCACCTTGAATGAATTCAGCTTTTCAAAAGAGTTACCAAAGACTGAATTCTGAAGACTGCCTCTTTCATAGGAAAGCCTTTCTCCCCTTTCCATTCCTCTACTTTCTCAAAGCCCACAAAAAACCTTGACAACAGAAAAAAAAGCCCCCAAACTGTTTTTTCCTTGTATTACATTTTTGTTTTCTTTCAACCTTAATCCTGTTTTCTCCCTCTCTCCTGGAGACACAGCATATGGCTTTAGCAGGCAGGCACAAGGAACTTCATGACCAGAGGGAAGGGAATAACAGGGAACAGGGAACAATAACAGGGAACAATAATCATACTCCATGGATTGTGTTGAGTGGGACATGAGACAAATGCCTGACAAACAAATATTGAGAAAAAGTTGTTCTTGGGTTCCCAGCACATTTAATCCAGCAGAAAAAATGCTAAAGGCAAGGAGAGCCACAGGCTGTGAGTATTTAACCATCTCTTCACTAGGCAAGGATGTTTAGTCAATCTGCTTTATAACCAGAGAGAAGAGCAGATAATTAAGAGCCTGATGATCCTGCAGCACTCTTGCAAGGTGAACAACTTCAGCAGGGATATATCCCACTTAGAGCCCAGTCTGAGCTAACATTAGCAGCCTTCAATTTCCCTGTGGCCAGCTGTAAGGACATAATACAGCTCCCTGTCTCCAAACACTGTCAAGGCCACAGAAGGAACTTGCCATAAGATAAGTCACTGCAGTGGCAACTTGAAATAAGCACAGGCAGCAGAAATCTGCCACAGAAAGGTGCTAATTCCAGGCCTGAGGATGTATCTGATTAGGACAAAAATTCCCACTGTGGCATGATGTTGGAAAGGAAGCAACTGCTGATACACATATCACCTTAAATTATGGGAATGGCATCTGTGCCCCATGAATACATAGAACTTGGACTGTATAAGGGTGGAATCCCCACAAAAACAGCTCTCTGGGATCCCACCACCACCATGAAGGGTGAAAAAGGACCAACAGGTTGCTGCTGGATGCACAAGTGGTGATTGTCTTCTACTTGATCTCTCTCACCCCTTCATCTTTTCTATTTCTTTCTATCTCTCTACCTCCCATTTACTATTAATTAAAATCTGCATTATTGACTTTGGCATATTGTCTTTTTACACATTAATTTACACATTAATGCAAGCAGGGGCATCTCTTACTCAGTGGATCACAATACCAGGATAGGCCTTGTGAAACACCAGGAAACTTTCTCCAAAGGTCTGACACCAGGTTCTCCTCTGGAGGCAATGGAAGAATTGATGTTTTTTTCAAAGTGGCTACAGAATGGGGCTCAAAATCACATTGTTTCTGAGCTTGCAAGATCCTTTAGAGAGATATTTTTGCACACTTCTCACTGGAAAAATCCTGCAAGGAGAGGCAGAGGCTTCAGCAAACTCAGACTTCTGCAAGGTACTCAGATTCCACTAAACTTTTATTTTAACATCAATTAGAGAGAGATCTAGCTAAATCCCAGGGTCACTAGGGCACAGAAGGTGTCTACACAGAATATATGCTGGCTTAACTGTATTGCTTTAAGATGAAATCAGCTTGCACTGAGCTTTTTGTATCAGCCAGCTCTGCAATTCATCACCTTGCAGGGTTTGAACAAGGCTCTTCTTCCCTGCAAAGACTTTGGTTTTGAAAACAAAAAGGAGCTTTGCTAATGCATGTCAAGAAGAAAGTTAATCTGGATCTGCTGTTAGAGGGATGTCTTTGGCACAGCAGGAAACAGTGAAGGGAACCTACCCTTGTAGGAATGCCAGGCAGTTTGTGTGTCCAGTCAGGAAATGCTTGACTGCACTATTGATTGCATTGGGAATGCACATGATGGAGAGGAAAGCCAAATAGTAGGGAGCCCTAAATTCAGCTCTAATACATTAAACTGCTGGTGGTCTAAGGTCCCCAGGGCAAGTAGGAAGTTCCAAGCTTGGCACCACAGAGCCCAGTCCACAAAAAAAGGAAAAAAAATAAAGCAGAACCCCAGGAGCTTCAGTTCCTTCTCTTCATATCCACAGCCATTCCCTGCCACAGGCAGCACCTGCCTGCTCTCACAGTCAGCATTTTCCTGCCTCCTGACTTTGGCTCCCAGCCAGACAACAGCAGCAAACACAGCTGAGTGTCAGGAAATCCATGTTTCAGGTGTCTCAAAGCTCTGGGATTCCCTCTGAGCAGCAACAGGAAACAAACCTGGACAAAATTAACTCCTTCTTGCAGACACTTGGGTGTCTTTTTTTAATTTCAAAAATTTAATGTGTTATCTTTCTCTTTTAATTAAAATGATTAACCCTTCCTATATAAAACAAAATGTCTGGATTTTGTAAATTAATTTAATTGCATTAAAAATGCAACTGCGACATTCCAGAAGTTAAAAACACAGAAGGAAATTTTTAAAAGATTGAGCTCCATTGAAGATAAATCAGATATACAGGCAAGGGACTGAGATGAAAATTTTCCTTTCTTTCTGACCAAGAGCAGAAAACACTATAAAAAACCATGCTGAGCACAAATACATGCCATCAGATTTTTTAAAAAAACATGAATATTAATGTTAGCACTTTCTATACATAATTTTGGACTATTTTTCACTGCTTTTGAGGTTTTGTGTGTGTGTTTTAAATATATATACATTGCAGATGAAATTTTTTTTCCAATTGAAAAAAGACATTTGTTTTGCTCTGCTTGAAAATGTATCGATATGGGATGATTGAACCTTCTCAAAATATTTTTAACACCTTCTGAGATAAAAAATTTCTCAAAGAAACTCTTTTCTGAAACACTTTATATATATATATATATATGCACATAAGGTCTTAACAAATCAATGGTAGTTTGGTGCATGAATTCCTATTTGGGTCATTAAGCCTTCAATTTTTAATTGCTTTTCAGTAGTCATCACATGTTTCTTCTGCACAAATGTGATCCTACTGAGTAATGAACTCCTCTTGTTGAGGCTGGGAGTTTTAAGTGAATAAACTCCTGGGAAGAGATGTTCTGGAGCTAGGGGGTATTTTGTCTCTGCTGCTGACTGCAGACTTGAGGATGTATTTTGGAAAACACAGAACCGAGAAGGGAGACACTAAGGAAATTATTCCTGGCCAGGATGCTCGTTCTGTGGGGGAGACCTGGTAATTGCATTACTTAGTGTGATCACTGCAGTACAAAGAAAACATCTGGCATCCTTCCTGCCTAGTCTCCAAAACCGTCCTTGGATGGGGAAAGAAAGAATAAGGAGAAAAAAATGCTCTGTAAGACAGGCATCATACCCAGCCACCCATTAGCATCCCCCAGTGCCAGTAACACCAGCTGAGGAAACTGGAGGACATGTTGTGGAATCTCTGGATTCAGCTCCCTACTCAGTGCATGAAGGCTCAACAGGATCCCATTTTTCACACTGGGAAAAGTTCACCAGCTGACCTGGAGCAATTAATTGCTGTGCGTCACCACCGCTGTTGGCATGGAAATGGAAGGTCTAACCTTGTGTCAGGCTGTCAGCACCCTGAAATTACTGCTCTGCCTTTTCTATGACTCAGCAACTGCAAGAGGAGAACTCCATGTTCTCCAGCAGAAGCACATCCCAGTGTTGTCATACCAGCAGATCCCAGCCCCTAATCTCTTGTAAACAAAAGTCCTCCCTCCTACACCTGCAGCACTTAGAGGCAAGTGCTGCTGGGTTCCAAAGGGCAGGGATTGCACGTGTGTGGGTGTCATTCAGGGAGATTTATCTCTTCCCCCACGGAAGAGCTGAGCTGTAGGTGTGCAGGAGACAGTTAGGTGTGCAGGAGACAGTCAGGTGTGCAGCTGCAGGGAGCCCAGCAGCACCAAGAGGCAGCCAGAAAGGCTTTGCCCATCCTTCCACTGCACAGTGAGCAGGGCAGAAAGCTGGTGATAAACCAGGGGAGTTCTCCAGAAAAGACTCTGCTGAAGAGTGAGCCACCTGAAAGAACAGCTTCTCCCAACATTTTGTCTGCCTGCATCACAGGGAGACCAGGGACACTCCACAACTGCAGGGCATTAAGAAAAATATGCATGAGAGAGCCCTGAAGGTCTGGAGCACAGAGCTGCTGGTTTAAGTTCTGTGATTTCAAGAACATTCAACTAATGTGCCTCCATCATGCCTGAGTCAGCTTCTATTCTTGACCTCAGGAAGAAAATAAACTGCCTTGTGCCATGGATCTCCAAGGATTCTCCAACTCTGGTGCTCTTTTCTCCCATCATCTCAGCAATGCCTGCTGTAACCACCTCCTGATATTGTTTTCTCGATGCAGCTTTGCTCCCTGCATCTCCTATTGCTGTACTAAGAGAAAGGAGTAGGATGAAGTGGTGCTGCAGCACTTCCCACATTGGCGTTGTGGGACCACTTCATTTTTGCTTCCCAGGGCCCCAGGTCGGAATATTTGCAGCTGTGATCATAGCTGGTGGAAGAAAGAGGCCATCCCAGGGGTCTCTTCTCCCTTTAACAAACTGCTCCACAGGAGCAGGGTTTTTCCTCAGTGGAAACCCATTAGCACACAAACATAAGGCCTCATTGCCCAACAGGGAGAGCAGAGATTGCTAACAAGGATCTTTCGTCGTGCCTCTCAGTAGTCATCAACAAGCTGCTCAAGGTTTTTAATATAAAATTATTCCAGTGTATACAAACAAAACCATGAAGCCTGCTTCTTTTCTCTTTTCCCTCTCATTCTTTTGCGTAGATATGGGAACTGTCTCCTCCTCTGTGATTTAATTGGCACGGCTGTTCATGCCAAAAGAAATGAATAACAGAAAGCAAAAGCTCTGCTCTCCAGCCTGTTGGCTTGTCTAGCAGCAGGTGGGTCAAGCCTGAGCAGCAGCTGCTGCAGCTCCCTGTGTGAAGGGCTGTTTGTCCACTGGCTGCACATCCTGCACTGAGGGGATGGCTGGGGAGAAGCAGGAATGCACAAACACATTCCCTGCGGGAGCAGCCGATCCATATGGTGCGCTGTGTGAAGAGGGATGAAAGCCTCGGCAGGATGCTCTGGTCGAACAGAGGACTCATCCTGTCAAATGCAAATTGCAGGAATCAGGGCAGGCTCCCTTCCTCATATTGGAAGGACTTTGCTTCTTGCTATCCAGTCCCTTTCTTTCAAGGTATGGGGAGGAGGGTGTGCTGCCCTGGGCATCTGGCAGGATGGCAGCATCTGCCAAGAAAATCTCTTTCCACATGCAAGTATGTCCCTTTATTTGGTCTCATGTCCAAGAGCACTCTATCACATAGAGGCAGGAAGAGGAGTGCTGCAAGTTTGCTTTTGCTTTTCCTGCAAAACCCAGCTGAAGGCTCTCCTTCCCTGCTAAATACAGGATGTCACATTTTGAGATGGTGATCACATGTCACACTACTCTGGCAAGAATTTCCATCCGTCAGCTGAGACACTGGAAGTACACAAATCATGGGCTTCACCTCAGGCTGGGGAAGGCTATGAACCAGTGTGCCTAAGGATCTTCCAGCTCACAGGATACATATCTTGGATTTTCTTGTGCCAGGGTTTTCCCAAGACCTCAGCCAGCTGGAAGCAGATGGAAGGGGCAGTCAATGCCAAACTGTTTTTAAAACCCACCTCCCATGTGGGTTCCTAAGTAAGAGCAGAGTAGTGAAGGAAGATCTGCTCTGCCTCTGGAGACCAATTTCTCAGAAGTTGCTCAGAGCGATTCTTACCTCTTGTGGAGACAAACAGACCCGTCTGAGTGGCTCAGTTGCAGTTTTACACAAAAGGCTATGGGAGATGGTGAGACTCATCCACAGGTGGCAGCAAGTCAAGCAAGATGAGAGTCTGGATGCAAAGATATAAACAGTGTGGATGCTTAAGTATCTTCCACAGTGCAGTGGTGGAGCTACAAAAGGAGAGTTACTCAGTGAGGCCCAAAACCTATCCTGGTCTGATATAACTGTTGCATTCCTCCATCAGAAGATTTCAGCGGGAAGTCATGCAAGTGGAAAATGATTTGATGATTAATTATTTCAGAGTTTCCTTGTTCACTCCTCCTCCCCCTTCTTTCTGTCTTTCCCTGTCATGTGTCTGCCTTACTGGGCTAATACATGTTTCATGACTGAACTACATCCTCTCAGAAAATATTCCACTGAAAAATTCATGAACAACAGTTTTAATTATTTGCTCAGTGCTTAATGACTTCATAGCAGCTACTCTGCCAGAGGCCTAAAACAACTGTCTGCCTTGGTGACCAGCACTTTCCCATTGTTGCCTTCTTCTCCCTCTCTGTGTCTCACTTTTTTTAACTTATAAGTCCCTGGGGATCAGCTCAAACATTTTTCTTAATATATCCAAGGTCTTTGATTTGTAGAGCTCCTAGGAAAATAGAGACCCTTTTCCTGAACAAGCGCTGGTAGCAGTAAAAGAGATACAGATGTTATCAAGAGCATCCTAGTGACACAAAGTTAATTGTCCACACTTTTCTCTTCTACTGGAAAACAGAAGAAGGCCCCAACACTTATTGGAACAGGATGCAAATGTTATTACAGTGCTCTGAGGCCCTTTCAGTTCAAAGAGGAGATTCTCACAGTGACAAGGATGCCAGCCCCAAAAGTACTCTAAGTAGCAGGTGAAGATATATTGCACTTGTACTTACATTTCTATCTTCCTCTACAAAAAAGCTGTCTGCTGCTGGAGGAAATATCTCTAGGTAGAGTTATTCCTGCTGATTCAGAGTGACCTCATGGCTCCTTGTGCCAACAAGTAAAACGTGCAGAGATGGGAAATCACTCTCCCATGGCACAGCTCTGCCACTCCTGATGGCAGTGGTACTGCATGGCTCTGTCCCTGACTCCCTCAGCCAATGTTTCCGTGACATTTCAAACCTGCTGCTGAGACAGATTTAGGATGTGCTCTGTGGCGTCTTCATGCTTGTGGGTGAAGAGCAAAGAAGACTTGATGATACCCTCTCAGGGAATGTGAACAAATATATCCCACAGGCAAGCACCAGCCAGAAAGAGGGCTTTCAAATGTCCATAGACGTCTGGGATGTGAGGAAGGAGTGGAGTTCCAGGAAAGGGGAGGTTTTGAAGTCAGAAGGACTCCTGACATCTCTGGAAGG
Source organism: Lichenostomus cassidix (assembly GCF_008360975.1). Lineage (NCBI taxonomy): Eukaryota > Metazoa > Chordata > Aves > Passeriformes > Meliphagidae > Lichenostomus > Lichenostomus cassidix. The sequence goes on from NC_139483.1 coordinate 11,791,858, forward strand.
TGGTATGGAAGAGCCACAACTGTTGGTGATTTTGCCAGCCTTGGGCAGCAGGACAGATTGCCAGTGGTGAGCATTAAGGTTCTGTGTGGTGGAATACTAAAGTTCAGGATGGACTGGATGTGGTGTTTCTCTTCTCAGATTGAAATTTCCTTCTCCAGCTCGGTATTAGGCAACTTGCCAAAGAACACTGGGAAGGAGAAATAGTAGGATAAGGAGAAAAATAACAGGCACTGCTGCAACAAAGAGTCAAGAATAAATAGCTGCAGAACTCAAGCAGCAATCTTTGGTGGCCCTTAACTTCTCTGGAATTTGAAATTTATTGCCATTTGTATGTTTTATTCAAAAATCTCCTCTTGGCAAATTTAATAGAATGCAGAGTGGGCTGGCAAGGGTGCTTTGATTCAGCAAAGCATTGAGAACTTGGTCAGCTCTGACTTTTACCGTGTTCTACAGCAACCTTCCCAAACCCACGAGAATGCCAGCACTGAGCCCTTCACAGCAGCACCAGGAGCCAGTGGCAGGCATGTTATCCTGCCCTTGCCTTGATCCTGATTCACTGACCTATGCTTTGAGCCAAATAACTTCTGTGAAGAGTTGAAAAAATGGCAAGAGTGACTGAAGAAGTGGCACTGTTCCTGCCAGTGTCAGCTGATCTCCGTGCGGAGCGGAGGTGGCATTCGTGTTTTGCAAATGGGTCTGAGCTGCAGCTCTTCTCACTGCTAAGCTTCTTTTGAAACTTTCTGCAACAGCTTTTTTACACCCACCCACACGGAGAACGACGCGCTCCCAGGGCTGCATGGGGAACTTAGCAACACTGCTCTGCTAGGCAGACACACAGGTAGCAACAGCAGCCAGAGCTGAGGCACCTCTCAGTGCTGCACCAGCTCTGTCTCCTCCCCACCTTCCACTCGACAGCTGCAAGGACACTTTCACGCCTTGTCAGGGGTCTTGCTTCAAAGAATACAGTCAGTCCTTCTCATCCATCACCTTGGAATGCAAGCTCAGGGACAAAGCAAAGTCTCAGGTCATACAGTGGGCCAAGGACAGCTTTGGATCCCCCCAGTCCCAACCTTGAGTCTGGGTGACCCACTCTTCCTGCAGTTGGTGTTCCACCAGAAATGGGTGGAAATGAAGTTCTTCAGAGCAAGGACACTTGGTGACAAGGCACAGCTACAGCTGGGAGAGGATACAGATGTGGTAAAGCACCAGCCTGAACTGCACTGGAGTTTGTCCACGCCCTTAGTGTGCAATGCAGAGGCACAGAGAGAGTTCCTCAAGTTCCTCCCACAAACACAGAGGTGAGGACATGCTCCTGCAGCAGACAAAGGGAGAGGCAGGACCAACGTGCACCAATTCTTGTAAGAGGTCTGGAAGAGTATGACTCAAAAAACCCCTAGAATTCCCCCCTAAGGGAATTCCTTTAATTCCTTAATTCTCTTCTAAGGGACAGCAAAAGTGGGATATCCTTGTTGGGCAACAAAAAAATAGCAAGAAGTTTGAGGGAGAGGACAGGAAGGCAGACTTTGCATTTGTAGCAGATGTTACAGACCTCGGTGGGATAGATCTGAGGTGGTCCAAGGACAGAACAGCTCCAGATGAGTTTGTTTCTGTGGCTCCATCCTATGAAACAAAATCCAGTGTTCACGCTATTTTGTTGGTACCAAAGTAAGGATTGACTATAGTATTCTCATTACATATATTGTGATACTGATCCTTGAAAATCTCATCTCTAATGCTGCCAAGCTTGGAGGAGAAACCAAGGGATTCCAAGGGGATCTTTGGGAACCCAAAAAAGCTGAAGATCACTGCTTGCTCAATTAGCAGTGCTGCTGTTCCTCAGCAAGTCTGAAGCTGGAAAAATGAGCTTGCATAACATAAAAGAATGGACACTAGAACTGACCTAAGTCTTCTGCAGTGAGAAACATTCCCTGGGAAGTGCAAAAAGGCTGGGAAAGTACACTATGCCATTCTCCCTAAAGAGCCTTCTATTCTTCAAGGAAGGTTACCATGGAAAAAGAACAATTTAGAGATCTCAGATCCTTTTTGTATGTTTTGTTACTTTGTTCATTCCTTTCTGCAGTGAAGATCTCATCAGCGCCATCAGGCTGGCTGATATAGTCAGTGACAGATCTTAAATATTAATATACAGATCTGCCCTCTGTAATTTGGAGCAACCTTCCAGATAGGGGTGCTCCAAAAGCAGCTGTTTGCTTGCCTGATCTGGTTGAAGAGGATGTCAAAACGATGTGCAGGATCCAGAATTGGCAAGAGAGGGTGACTAAAATAGCTGTGACTGCTGGCAGAGCGCGGACTGAAAGTGCTCCTGTTCTAAGTGGATAAGTTTCAGTGGAGGAAATAGCTGTCAGCTGACATGGATATAGAGCCCCAGCATCCCAGGAATACAGAACCCAGGGGGAATTTTTCACAGCCCTTTCTTCACCAGTAGACTTGCAAGGCAGAACCTGAGATTTACAAAAACAACAAGCAGGGCCTGGCTGGGAATTTTTCCTCCATGTGTTTTATGTTTGCTTGCCTGTATTATGACATTTGACAGAACAGGACTGCTCCCTGTGAAAATTTTCTTGGGAATGTGTAAAACTAGAAAAGGGAAATATTTTGATTCCAATACTCTGCTGCACTGTGGCTCAAAGGCAGCTCCACCATGATGCTCCATGGCCAGGAAGCTCCAGGATGCTCTTGCCACCCCTACCACCACTAAAGAACACAAATAAAAAACAGGACAGCAATTCCTTATGGAAACATGGAGTCTTTTATCTGCAATCCTGGGGTTCCTTTTGTTTTGCTTTGAGTCCTGTGTTCTCATGGAAGTGTTGTTTATTGGGTTCAAGTTCTTTTTTTTTTTTTTGCAGGGAGGGAAAAAAAGGAAACATTCTGCTTTTGGACCAGCTGTCAAACCCTTTTTGATGGCTGGAAGTATATCAACACAGTCTCTCAGTATGAATTTGTAACTATTCTTGGATATTCACTTTAGGTTTACTGAATATTAAGAAACCCCTGAAAGTCTTCTTCCTGCTGGAGGAGAATACTGATTATTTTCAGAGTATAGGGAGGTTAACAAAATAACTAAATATCAGTCTAGAAATAGACAGTCTTGATCTCTGCAATCCTAAAAAAAGCTGTAGGGTCACCATCTAGGAAACTCACCAAAATGTTATATTATAAACATGGCATCAGACCAAGACAGAACACAAACACATTACAAATGTGACAGAGATCTCATGTCACTTTACCAGTTGAAGGACACAAAAGTTGCATGAAGAAGTGAGAAATCATCCAAAATGAACACCAGGACTAAAAGCAAAGGATGTACAACATTTCATGGACATCAAGAATAATTCAGAAAGAACCAGCCTGGAGTCTTGATCTGTCCCATTACTCAGAAATAAAGTATAGACCTTAAGTAGAAAATTAAATCCTAGAGCCTTAAATACACCCATTTATGGGAAATGGAGACCTCTTATCTCATAATGCAGGGTTTCAGAGCTGCAAAGTGATTTCTAATCATCAGTCCCACCTCTTCCCCATTTTTTCATAAAAAGCATCAAAATGTCAGAACTGGAATTTGATAAATTTTTGAAGGTGGAAAAATGAGTTGGTTTTTTTTTTTCCCTCCCATTGAAGGAGAGACTAATGGTGGGAGAAAAGAGGCACCAGGTATTTGCTGCCAACACTTCTCTTGTCTTTGAAGAAATGAGCTACTTTTCAGGCCTATTTCCCTACCACCGTGACTTGAATGAATTTTGGCATCACTTTTTTAATAAAAAGAGACTAGGAGAGACAGACAGGGCAGCAACCCCAAGATCTGTAAATAAGAGGATTGGGAAAAGACTGCAAATGCATCAGATATCAAAGTAGCCAGTAAACTAATTTAAGAAGGAGATTGATTGCTGCTGTGTGAAATTAAAAATTACTATGCTTTTTTTTCCCCACTGAAATTAGTCACAGAGCAGAGGCATGTTAATAAATCAGTTCTGGTACACAGCAAACAGGCATAAGGAAAAGTAATTAAAAGCTCGTTGAGATCTTCATCTGTGTCTATAAAAGCTGCAAAGCCATTCCTGGCTGCTCATCTAAACCTTTTGTCCATCTCTGCCCAGGTGAAGTGATATTTCCCCCTCTTTAACTCTGGAGAGCTTTTTCTGAAATCAAACCCATCTCTCTGGATTGAGGGAGCTTTAGTCATCCTGAAGTGTGTGTGGAGAAGAATATAAATACTTCCTGCCTTTCCCATGCTTGGAGAGCATTCCTGAATTTCTCCCTCTTCAGCTCTTCTCCAGCCTTTTTCCCTGCTCTGCACTGCAGCACCGAGGAGCCTCAGCTGCCCTTCAGACATTGAATTTAATGATCCTGGTAACTGTGCCACACAATAGAAGTGTAGGCAAAAGAAAGAAGGAAGAGTTGGCACAGGCGGAGATGTATTGTGCTGAATTTTACGTCAGGAGCAGAAGGCTTTTTATTACATGATTTTCTTCTTTACAGCTCCCAGCAGAGCAGGGAGTGCACAGATGAGACTGTAAACCCATACAGTGCAGTCTGCATAAATCACAAATATAAAGCCATGTAATATTCCCTCATGGTGATCCAGCACCATCAGCCCTGTCAAAGCCAGGGGGGCCCATTATTGCTTTCTGTTTGCAGACATAAGAGAAGAATGAAGAGGGGGCATAGCTAGTGGAAGGGACCAAAGGTATTGGGCATTGCCAATACAAGATATATCCCAATACCAATATATTCCAAATGTAAGGAGACTTATTCAAGAAATTTTTTTTGACCAAAGGAAATAAGAGTGAGAATGAGGCCATGACAAAATGGGTTTAAGACCTCGAGACCTTTATTCCTAGCTGGGATTTTGCACCAGAAATGAGATCCATGCTCCTAACTGTACAAAAACACCCCTTTCACATATATCCTGACACTCAAGGAAGCAGATTCAATGGCTGTGAAAGATGCTGTTTGAAGATGTTTCACCAGGAGAAAAAACCCCTATTTTGCAAACTAATGAGCAACCCAGACAGCTGAAATGCTCAGTGGCACATAATTTCATGTCAAGAGACATTTGCCTCCTGAGAGCCATATTAATGGAGTCCCAACTGGGTGTTGATATGGTTCTCCTTTGCTGGTAGGTACAGAGATATCATTTTCCTCAGGCAGACAGGCTGCATGCTAATGATCTTCCCTTGCAGGGGCTCAGAGACAGCGAGCTCTCCCAGAGATCCCTGTCACAGACAGCTAATCAGGGAAGTCATGGAATCCATGTGGAGGGAGAGCAGCTGTCTCTGTCCCTTCTGCTCCAGGGGGATGGATTAGCCCATGGCCACAAGCTGCTGAGGCCACAGTGAAAGTGTTTCTGGGAGCTGAGCAGGCACATGCCATCGGAGATGGATTGGGTTTTCCTGTGTTGCCCTGTGGATAACAATTTCCAGAGGGTTCTCACAGTGCTAGAGAACACATGTGCCATAAAACAAGTTGAAAAAGTAGCTGTCCAAGCTGCTGAGGTGCTGGTGCTTGCTCATGCAAAGCTACCCTGACAGCTCTGACAGAAGGGGTCTCTGACAGCCAGAGCACGTAGGGCTCTCAGTCAGCAGTGACAGCAGAGATGTCACAACAGCAGCAATGAATGTGCAAGGAGAGGCAGAGAGGATGGCTGGCTTGTATGGGACTGCAGCTCCTGAGAAGTCACTGATGTGTGTCCCTCAGCCTTCTCTTAGTGGTATCAGAGCTGGAGTATGCCAGGCTCTGTAGAAGGGTGTGATAACAGACCCTTTCTCTTCCACCAGCCTTTGTTCTGAGGCCTGCCTTTCATGCTCTGGATTTCCAGCAGACCCTCTTTATTTCCAGCAGCTGTATTTTATACCCTTCAACCTGCTGTCCCCAGTCATGGATGTCACCCAGCAGGAATGCTCTAGGGCTTTATTGCTCACAGTGACTCATGAAAGCCATTAGCTCTGAAAAGTAACTCACTAAATGTAAAAGGAAATCAGCAAAACAACACATGACAAAGCAGTTGTGAGAAGTGATGTAAGCCTTACTTGATGCTACAGGGCACTGAATTCACTCACATTGACTTCATGGGCTCTGCTTTCAGAGACAGGGTGATGGACAAAAATGAGTAAGGAATTTTTTGGTATTCCCCACTCTTTAAAAGGACACTGTGTCTGTCTCTAACACAACTTTCCTGTTTACCATTCTGAATAAGAACATGGTGGTGACAGACAGATGGACAAGATGGACTTACAAATCTCTGCCATGTGTAGTGTCTATGCTTTCATGAGTCATTCCAGTCAGAAAAAGAGGGGATGACACATTTGAATTGAGCTAAAAAGACATGACATCATGGTTCTCTTTCCTTTCTTTGGAATTAGTAGTAAATTAAATTAAGCCCAGCCATTTATCATTAAAAAATCCCCACTTTAATTTGCTTTCTACAAAATACGTGTCCCCTCTCTCTCAAATCAATTCACTAGAGAAAATGAGAGGCTTTCTCTTGCATATGCAAAGCAGAACAAATTGGTCTTTGAGCAACTTATAGAACTTCCATCATCAAAAACTAATCAGCAATGTCTCCACCGAAGCTACATCCAAACACCAACTAAAATACTTAACTGCAGTCTTTAGCAGCAATTCTTGTTCTGGCTGCTTAACTGGGCATCCCTTCCATCTGGGTTGGCTGAAATGCCCTGGTGAGATTCCCTTGGCATGGCTGTTTATGCCTTTCAGGGTACTGCTGTCTCTGGCTTGTTTCTTTTTAAGGCGAGAAGTCAAGATTTTCCCTGACACATCGTAACTCACAGTGACACAGTTTTATGGGATTCACCAAAGGGGACTTGAGATTATTAAAGGAGTCCCTATGATTTGAGAGACTGACATGGACAAGGTTTAAGCCCCTTCCCAGCAGGTCTCTCCTTTTTCCATTTTCATTTTTCTCCTCTCTCTTCTCCTAAAACAAACTCCATGATTCTGCTATGCATGTGGTGAAAAGAATGAACAGAAAGTCACCTTGCCAGACTTTACAAATGGTGGTATTTCTAATATTTTACCATTGATCCTCAGGTTGCAAATTGCTGGGAAGAATGATCTTACTTGACACAATTAGAATCACAATATCTGAAACCTTTGGAACAAGGAAAAATTGCTCAAGTTTCAACAGAACAAAGGTGAGATATGGTAAGAACAAGAGCCAATGCCCTTGGGAGTTAAATATGAATTTTGACTGTGGGGGATACTACATGTGCTCGAAAACAAGAAATTTGTGTTCTCAACTATATAGAGAGAGCCACTGAATATCACAGGACAACGTGGTCTGCACCACACTGAACAAAGTGAGCCTTTCAAAGATGTGTGACATCCTGAGGACACACCAGGAAAGGCCCAGGTGAGCTCAGGTCAGGCAAACTGAGACTGGGTGAACACAATGAATCCTTAGCACAGATAATTTGGACAGTCTTGGGACCAACACCGTGACAAGGTCCTATGAGGTCACAGAAGTTCTTGCTTTACAATAGCTTCTGTGTAAACCAGGGCTCCTAATTAATTGCTTAATTAGTTGCAGCCCGTGGAAACCTGCTCAGAACAATGCCATCTGCATGACAAGGTCAAGGAATGAGGACACTTTTGGAACAATGACTGAGTATGGTGCCTCAAATTAAATTCAGAAATCTCAGGCTGGGACAGTTACTATTTCCATCACTACACAGTCCCATGTGTCTCTGGACATCAAATCCCTTTTCCTGGGTTATCACACCTGTGAGGATTTGGAACCTGCCAAGGACCACTGCCAGCTTTTGCAGCATGTCCTTGACAGAGCAAAGGGAAGTGCTGGGAGAAGCTACTCAGCTCAGATCTGTGGATCAGGAATTCTCCAGCCATATTTTGCCTCCTTTGTGAAGGGTGTGTGTGGGGGGGGGGGTTACAATTCCTTCTACAGATTTCCCATCAGATGAATGAGCCACAAAAAGTCCAAAATCCAAGCCGGACAAGGCTCTCTGAATAGAACTGGGAAGAAAAATTGCCTTTCTTGCTCCCACCACTACCTTCCTATACCTCTTACTGGAGACAGTAGTTTAAGCAGAGGTCTCTCGCGGTGATACAACTCATAATTCTGGGACAGACAAGAAAAACCACTGGTCACTGTTGGGAATGGGAATTCTGTGTAACAGCTGGTTAGAATTGCATCCTTTCTCCCAGATTTCATGATGATGGCAGGATAAGGAAGGGAGTTAAGCAGGAACTGCCAAGCCCATCTTTCCCATGGGATGCTGCAAGACCTCTTCTTCTGCCTCTGGTCTTGCCCATCCTCTTGGAGGAAGCTGAGTCCTCCTGCAGACATGTGTGGAATGGGATTCACAGGAGCAGCCCTGACTCTTGCACCCTACTTAGTGCAAGAAATGGCAGTAATGCAACATGTGGAAATGCCGTTGATAACTCCTTGCTCATCACAACCATAATGAGTGTATTTCATACTAAACTGGCATGGGGGCAAGATTTTCACAACATGCAAAAGTTGGTGGTTTTTTCACCCCAAGCAGATAAAATAGCAGATGAATTTTATCACCAAGATTAAGAGTTTTATTACCAACATGATTAAAACATCTTGATAGGTGTATTTAAATGTTTTAGTTGCAAACTGCATAGATGGAAGTAGATCCTAATCCCTTTCTTTTTAGTTTGTTCTTGTAGTTTTGTCCCAAAATAAATATATAAAAACTCAATCTCTTTCCTACTGCTGGGAAGTCAGTCAATTCAGTGAAGAATTACCATTGTCTGGGAGGCATTTTTGGGTGCCTAGCTCACCAGATTCAAATCTTCAGAGTGTTACTCTGCAGCCTGTTTGAAAGAGATGTGTAGATTGAAATCAGAAGTGATCAATTTCCTTTGCTGTGCATTCAAAACAAAGTAGTAATTCAGTAGCCTTCACCAAAAGAGATGCTGGGAGATAGCAAGCTGTATATTCAAGATTAGAATATAGCCCTGAGTCTCTGCTACATGATGTTAATCTTGGGTAAGAATATAAAAACTCTGAGTATGTTGCAGACTGATAAAATGTTAACCTTAAGCCTTGAAAACATTCTCATCCATTTACTGCTGCATACACTGAACTTCAAGTGTGAGGACCTCCTTTCACTAATCTTGCTTTTTAAAGGGTGCTGCCACAGCCTGAGATGAAAGGAAGGTCTGTTCTATAAACAGCACCCCATGAACTGCTCTAGATGAACACTCCTTGCCACTGCAGACTTCAAAGGAGAACATTTACCATCTTGTATGTGAAGACCTTCAGCATTATCACAAAGCGTCCAAAACCTTTTGGCCTTTCTGACAATGGAAGCAGACGTGGGGATGGCCAGAAGGAAGGGACCATGTTCCATTCCCAGGTCTGCAAAGAGGTCTCCTCCTTTTTTTCCTCATGCCTCTGTCAGCAGGGCAAATATTGGGAGGTGCAATGTTTCTGCTCTCAGACTGTGAACAAGCTTCTTCTATTTTATCTCCTGGAATATAATTCTTCCTGGAAAATCTACCTTTGCAGATGCAAAAAAGAGAAGTATTAGCTATGATAAGTGAGGATTACTGACAAAAGCCCGTCCATATTCCTGCCAACAAATCTATTTCCATAATCCTACTAACAGCATCCCTGTTAGTAGGGATTAGCTTGCTTTCAAAAAAGCAAAACACTAAAACCCTGCTGCTTAAAGAACTAAAAAGTTCTTTAAACATAGTCAGAATTGCCTAAATGTCAGGGAGACTGAACCCCTGATCAACTCTGTGGAAGATTTATCACCCTACTCTTCAGATGCCTGCACCAGACAGTGAATTTGGGAATACTCCAGACACTTCCAGCTTTATGTTAGGTGTGCATGGAAACAACCCTCACTGTCTCTTGAACTGCGACATAATGAGCCAATAGTGAAGCAACAAAAAGTAACAGCAGGATGAAGAGGATGCCTTCCTGGCATCAGGAGGTTTTACACCCTTGCAGTATGACTATATGGACATGTCTCTGGGGCTGTGTCTGGCTCAGCAAAATGTGTGAGGCGTAAATAAGTGGCAAAGAAAAGTTCATGTACAATGCTTGCTATTGTGCAGGATGCTCTTGAAAATAAAAAAAGATCCCTCATCTCCTCGAACACTTGAAGTTGGTCTCTCTCCTATCTCAAAACTTCCTTGTAATTAAACACCTGCATAATGAATTAAACTCTCCAGGGAATGTTATTTGCCAGCTACTTTTTCAATTATTTAAAATTAGCTTAAGGGCTAAAGCAATCAGGTCATTCATTAATTTAATTCCTTTTTGTAGCTGTACTTCGTGCCTTGGAAATAAAACTACAAGATCAAAAGGACAAAGAGGAATGAAGAGGAAATTATAGCAGACACTTATAAAGTTCCCTGGCCCATGACCTCATCCAGGATGCACAGTCTCTGCTGATACACAACACACTCTAAATGGCCATTTTCTTGTGCAGACAAACACTTCTCAGGAGACATCAACCCAAAGGGAAGAGTTGGCAGGAGCAACGTCTGTGCACACGCACAGCACTGGCTGGCAGCCAGCTCCCACTTGGAAAGATGAGAATTGGAGATGCTGGTAATTCATCAGCCCCACTTTCAGAGTGGCTATCTTTGTCTGTGGAATTGCCTGGGGAAGAGGGCCACGAGATCCTCTTTTACTCAATCCAGGACAAAGCTTTTCCTCTCTTCTCTCTCAAAGGAGCAGAAGTTGCAAACTTCTTGAATATCTTGAACCACGCCATGATTTTTTTGCAGATGCAAAGGATGCCACCCAGATGCCCCTAATCCGGGGCCAGGCTCATCTGAGATGCTTTTCCAAGTGCAGGAAAACCAACACTCTCACACAGTGACATTTGTACCTGGCTGCTCCAGCAAGCAGCTTCTCTCTGTGTCATGGCTGGAAAAAGCAGCCTTGCTATTTTAATCTCCTTTGCCTGGCAAATCTGTCATCTGCCTGATGGGGGTGAGGGGAGCAGTGTGGGCCAGCAGCCAGCAGTGACCTTCTGCAAGAAGTCCATGGCCTGATGAGCTCCCAGGACCAGTTCTCTCCTGGGACAGTGGCCACACCATCAGCTCTGTGTCATCTCAGCAAGACAGTGGCACAGAGTTCTTACAGGACAATTTCTGCCCCAAAAGACCTTTACTTTGAAGCTCCTTGTGAGGAGGAGCTCATTTTAACCTATTTTCACTCATTCCCAGCACAAACTGGTTTAATGGCTTTACACATCACCTCTTGCAGCAGAAAAGGGACAACACTTCAGAAGGGTAAAGGGGCACCTGGATGTGCCTCTCACATGCACAGAGCTGGATAAAGACCTCAGGGATTTGCTTTCTGAGTGACCAGCATGGAGAGCTCGAGCCTTTGTGTGGCAGTCAGCAGAGACTGTGCTGGGCAGCCCCAGAATATACCCCTTACCCAGTCTGTGTGACTCAAAGCAACAGCCCTGCTTAAGCAAAAGAATTGTGTGACTCCCTATCTGGTCCAAGACAGCAAAACAAAAGCCTTTTAGCTCCATTAAAGCTCATCATCTTTAGACAGTTCTTTTGTCCAAGCATTACTTCAACCAAGAAATAATGCAGTGTTGAAAAATCTCCTGGAAATGCAAAAGCCTCCTGTCTGCTTTGCTAGCATTGCTTCAGCAATGCTGACAAGCATATCCTGCAAATATAGATCTTGGCATGCCACTGCCAAGTAAAGAAAAATGCCCCACTTTTTGTTTTTTCTTTGCCTTTTCTTCTTTGATATAAGAGGTTGCAGCATCCCCTGCACAAACATAAGCTCCTGGCTGTGTGTCAAGCTCTTTATAACAGACTATATTCTTTTTTTTTTTTTTGATGGAGTAAAGTGGGACAGAGAGGGAAAAAAGCAGAGTGGACAGATAAGAGCATGGTATCACCAGCCAGTCTAGTGGAGTGTGGCACATCACACTGCTGTACCATCTCACGGTTTTCCCTGATGATATGAGGACTGTGAGCCACCTTTCTAATGAAGAAACAGCAGATAACACCTGGCTGTTATTTCTCTGTCCTTTTCTTTTGAAGCTAAATGCCAAACCCTTATGCCAGAAAAGCAAGGACAACGAAATGCATCCAAGTATGCTGAGAACTGTTAGAGTAAAAGTTAGATAAAACTGTTAGAATAACTGTTAGATAAAAGTTAGAATTCATACTGTCTGCTACCTTCCAATGGGAACACAAACATTACTTCCTTCTTCTCCCCAGTGACTACTGAAATATGTCAAAACCCAAATTTTTTTCCAAAGCCTCTGTCTCTGAAAACTAGATGAAAAGTAACCAAATATTTCAGAAGTTATCATGAAGAAAGGCAAGCTACTCTTTTTTTTTTTTTTTTTTCTGGTCACGTACGCCTTGTTTCCGTGTGAAAACTGTAGAAAATCCTTTACCCAGTGAGACAAATGTGAGCAAATAATTACAAAGCTTTGCATCCCTGCATCCCCCTGCCAGGGAGCTAATTACAGCAGGGAGCCAGCGCAGCAGACAGGCAGTGATTGCTCCCTTGTGCAGTCTGCTGCCCAGCAGGTCTCACCTGCTGCCAGGGAGGAGGGAGGGTGTGGAGACTCTCTGAGAGCCTAAGCATGTGGAGAAGTGTGCAGAGGGATTTTTCAGGAGTGTGTCTGTGTCACTGACACATCCTTGGAGGGTTCGTGGGAGTTGGATGGAGGTGTTGTGCACTCTTTTGTTTCTGCCTGAGAGGGAGCAGGTATGAAGTGAAGCTCATTCATACCATCAAAGGCTCAGCTCTCTCATAATGAATTTCTCTTTACAGTAGGGAGGGAAATATGTGACATGGTACTGCTCTCTTTCCTAAAAATAAAAGCAGGGAGAAAAGGAGGATTCATGCGCAAGGACCTTTCAAGATTGTTACCACCACTCCCCAGCCCAAGCACAAAGCCTGACAGCCCCTGAGAAATCATCTGACAAGTTCAATGGTAAACTTGACAAGACAAAAAAGATATATTTTTAAAGTTCTTTCTTTGATTTATGAGGCTTTCACACTTGCCTACAATCTACAGTGCTAAAAATATCTTTGGAAATAAAAACTGAGGAACCCGCAAGACTCCAGAGGGTGGAGATTTATGAAAAAATAAACATAATGAGGGGTTTTTTTTGATCATACACTGTTTGTGGAGGAGAGATTTTGGTGAGAGGCATAATTTACTTTTCTCTTTCGAAAGTTTTCCTTGTGAACTGCACAAAAACTCCTTTGATTGAGCTCTTCAGCTGCTGGATAATGAGACAATCCAAAAAATGGCAAGCCTAAAAACTCACATGTCTCATTCTGAAGAAGCAAGTGCAGGAGAAGATGGGACATATGGCCCCATCCAGAGAGTGGAACTGAGAGGAGCAGAGGATTGGGCAGCTACAGGACATGGGGGCAAACCTCTTGTGGGAAGTAAAACACAAATAAAACCAGAAGGAAGTAAGTGAACAAGTAAACAACTCAGTGATGGCCTTCAGGCTCTCTGTTTTTCTCAGGTGAAAAGCAACAAGTCTCAGCATTGCTTGGGATAAGATCACCAGCTGACATCCTGCTTGGAAAACTGGACATCCCAACGGGAAAAAAAATATTTTTGGCTTTCATGTGGTGCATTTCTGAATCCAGTGCTCCTCCCTGCTGGCTCACCTGTGGATGCACATCTTCAGTTCCACCACAGAGGCAGACCCTGCACAGCTGCACCCTTTGATACAGAGGGTCTGCAGGAAGCCCTAATTCAGTAGCACATTGGCAAGAGCCTTGGTGGAGACAGGAACTCCCTCACAGAGCAGAAACATCATCTGTGGGAAACACCTCACTTTCATGGAGCACAAACCCCCCAAAATTCAATCATTCTGTTGGTAAAGAGCACCTCTGCTGCCTTACAGCATCCAGCCTTGTGCAATTGTTTTGCAGCATGGCACAGGCAAATGCATCATAAATGTGCTGGCAGGTGATGCAGGAATGAACAGAGCCTTTGGAATGAGCTGTACTGCAGACACATCTTCTGCAAACAAAGGCTTCAGCTTCTGATGCATCCCACACCTAGAGCAGACCAGATTTTTTTTTTTTTTTTTTTTTTTTAATGTTCACTGCTGGTGCTGTGTACTGCATCAAAGAATTCATCCCCCATCCCTGAATTTCTGATGTGTTACAATTTATTCCCAGACAGCCTTTGTGGTAGAACTGCTCAGGAGACTTTAGAAAACACAAAGTTTTCAAGAGCTCAAGCAACTGCAAAAAAAAGGTTTGAACACAAGTACCAGGAGTTGATCTTTAGCTATACTCCTTGCTTTTGATAAAGAAGGGGGAAGGTTAGACAGTCCTTTCAAACTAATAAGACATCTCAAATGCTATCCAGGAGTTTAGGCTGAACGACCTGTATAAATAGAAATCTCATGCATGGTTTATGTGTCAAAGTATGAGTTGGTATCACTGTCAATATTAGCTTAGCTAGGTGCAGGGTTTTGATGGTTTGTAGCAGCTATCTCAGCAAGTTCTCAGCCACAGGAGGTTTGGGCCTTAATGCTGTTTACATTTTTCTCCCAGAAAATGGGAGTTTGTTGGATGTGGGATTTTGCAGAAGAACCACTTTTACCACATGTTTTCTCAGGGCTGTGATGGACCTGCTGGATGGGAAGGCAGGCAGAGAAAGGAGCTGCCTGGGAACTCAGGGAAAGGACAGAGATGTGTCTCTGCTGGAGTGGAACAAGCTGGACCATCTTTCTACAAAAGATTTGAAAATTCAGTTCTCAGGTTATTCAGCTCTGTTGTGGTCAGAGAACTAAAACCAGAGGAGAGGATCATACAGAGTTTGGAAGTATTATGACTTTTTTTTGTAGGGAGAGATGATAAAATTTCTATTTCCAATGCAGCAGGAAGAGGCAGAAGTCAAAATTCCTCAGAAACACAGTAATTCCTCTTAGCTGGATTTAGCCACAGCTTGTCTGGATGCATCCAGTGTGTCAGCTAACAAAGGCTCATTTACAGCCTCTGAACTCACTAAAAGTAAGGCACCTGCCTGACCTTTCCTGCTGACAGCTTCTTAGCTTTGGCAGCCACGTTCAACTATTCTCCATCATTATACTAAACAAAAAAACACTCAAGTTTTCATTTCCCAATGCTGAAATCCTTCAGCATAATTTCCCTGTGTTCGTGTGGCCTTTTGCACCTTCTGTATCCTCCCACTGAAGTCACAGGTTCTCATGGATTCATGCTGGCCCCTGGGATCAGTTCACAGCTAATTTGGATGCCCTGGCCTTCATATAATGGTTCTCAGCACATTCAGCTTCTCAGCCATATTGCATTTTAGTCTTAATGACATTGGGGTTTTTTGTATTTATTGGACTGTGCTGTGCTTTCTTTGCTTAGATAAAACTAGCTCACAAGCAATCAAAAGTCAAACAACCAAAACTTGTTATTTTCCACTGGACAAACTCTAGTTGTCTCAGAGGCTTCCCAGTGCAAAGACAGACTGTTCATTTGAAGTAAAAAATAGCAGTTCTCTATTTACTTATTTTTTTTAATCTTGAAGAGTAGGATCCTTCAGATCTGAAGAGCCTTCTCTGGTTTGACAAATCAGCAGGGCTGGTAGATGTTTAGTGCTGGCAGATTAGAAAGACAGCTGAGAGGGTGAACGTGAAGGGTGCTGTGGAGCAGAGACTGTAGCTTGCAATAGGCACTAGAGAGAAGTATAATCAAATGTTTCCTTGCAGTCACTGATGAGGCTGCCAGTGTGACTCCTTCTCTGTCACCTCACATTATCTGCCGTGCTGGGAAACTCAGCAATTACACTGCAGACACTTATGAAGACATACTTGTCGGAACAAATGATGGGCACGAGGTGATTGCAAGTTAAGCAATGTTAAGACTGTCTCGTGGAGGAAACAAACCAAAACACAGTCACTTCTTCGGCAAAGAGATATTTGCATATTAAAATTTGAAAAGAAGAACTGACTGAGCATTTTTTTCCGTGGGAAAGGAAATGGTTTCTGGAAAGCAAATTCACATCTGCAGAGGAGAAATTATTTTTCTGCTCCTGGAGGGAAATATTCTAAATTATCAGCTTGGGACAAACAGATCTGTTTTCCCAATGGGAAAGCCAAGTGTTTGAGTTATCAAGGATGTTCTCTATTCAAAAGCCATGTCCACAGAAAATTCATAGCTGGACATACAACCTGACATAGAACATGACCATTGCCAACCAAAAGCTAAAATATTTTGTAGATGCCTCCCTCAGCAAAGTATCTCAAAAGGCAACCACCTCTACCACAGAGACTTGTTAAGATGGGGAAAACACCATCCCCGTGAACTACCTTCCACTATCCTGGAGAATGTCTGGCAGGAGATGTTCTAACATTACCTCATGGGACAGATAAAAGGCAGCAATTCCCAGTGGCCAGAAGCAGCAGAGCATGGAGAACACAGTGAGGCCAAGATGATCCCTTGGTGGCATCATCAGGAAGTTGTCTTCACTTTCGGTGTCACTTGAGTAATCGCTCTGGAACAGCAAAAGAGAGAAACATAGATGTGCTGATTAATGACATTATTGCTTTTCCTCTGCCAGGAGCCAATTCCCTGATCATTTGCCCATTTCTCCTACTCCACCACAGCAGTGGCCAGCAGGTCCCTTCCTCCTTGTCCTCCTCCTCACCCACTGTGTCACAGACTCCACCACTATTGTGCGAACTTGAAGGCAAGAAAAGACAAATGTAAGGATATCACTGCAGGGAGCTGAGAAGGACCCATGAAAGATGGGCCAGATGAATCAGGGTGAATATTTCCTTTCAAAAATAAAGGAGAAGGAGAGGGAGGAAATCCACAGGGTTGCTGAAACCACCCCTTGAGACTGTGCACTCACCTGAACAGGTGAGGTACAAAATCAAAAAATACTTTTGACATTCAGGTTTTTGGCTGAGTTGTGTGCTGGCAGAGTACCTGTGGAGACCACCTGTCTGACATTTCAAATTTCCTTTTTTTTCACACAGAGATGAAATTGGGAAAAGACTCCTCAGGTAACTGTGGCCATGTGCTAAACCACAAAATTATCAGTTATGCTTCTTCCCAAAGGCCGACTCGACCTGCCTATGAGTTACCAAGAGTGAGAGTAATTCTAATCAAAAAGTCCTGACCATGCAGACCAACTATGAACCAAAAGAGTAAAAAAAGGTCAAAAATCACAGAAAGAAATCCAACAGCAAATGGTACCTTTTATCCCTTCAAGCTAAACACTCCTTTCTCCCAAGCAAACCTTCTTTCCTAGCATTCTTTCTTACAACAGCATACCTGATCCTGAGCTTGCCAAGAAATCTTCTCTATTCAGAAAGCCCCCTGACACTGGGATAATTGATAATTTGGCTACCTAGCTCTCTGTCTTCACTTATTCCTGGATCTGCAGGAGTTGCACCCTGACACTGAAGAAGCTGAACATCAGTGTTGTTGAGAAGTCAGAATTACGTTCACCAGTTAGACTTCCCTTCCCTTCCCTTCCCTTCTCTTCCCTTCCCAATCGGTCAGTTCTTGGGCACCATTTCCCAATTTTTTTTGAGAAATCAGGCATTGGAAAGCATAGAAAAACACCTACACAGGAAGAAAGAAGCCACCACCACTTGTAAGATGCATTTAAGATGTAGTTTCATCACAGCCTGGAAGTGCCTGAGTAGATAATTTCTATTAGACATAGCTCTTTCATTCGGTAGAAAAGCCAAAGAAACCCCAGTGACTGAAAGAAGAACAGATGAAGAGCAGGCACAAGGTGCAGATTTTTAACAGAGGTGGTGATGATGAACACTTTTCTGCAGTTGTAATGGATTTTCTATTAAAAAAAGCCTTTCCTTAAATCGAGGCTGGCTGCCCCTAAAAGCTACTGTGCTTTACCTCAACCAAGACATTACAATTGCTCTGCAGACAGCCTGCCAAGCACTCTGGAGATGTCAGACAGCAGAGCCTGCTCTGAACCACAGCTGCCAGCAACCTCTGATGGATATTCAGGAAACAGCGCTTTCCCTTTTTCCCTTCAAAGCAACCAATTCAGTAACAACCACACAGTGCATACAAAGCTAATTCCTCGCATGGCCCTGTGGGACCTGCCTTCAAATCCAGATGGTCCAGTGGTCTGGCTTGGACAAAGAGCAACGCAATGCTGCTCTAAGTTAATATGTGCACTGCTTCCCTCCACACAATGCCTGTTCCAGTAATGTAGTTAAACATGATGACCTGTTCTGACCAGCATTCTGCATGCATCCTTTTGCTCTTCTGCAAGTGTTTTGAGTTCCCCTCCATGCAGATGCCAAAGGCAGCAGCTGGATGGAGACTCTCCCACCAAAGGCTGT
Organism: Lichenostomus cassidix; assembly: GCF_008360975.1. NCBI lineage: Eukaryota > Metazoa > Chordata > Aves > Passeriformes > Meliphagidae > Lichenostomus > Lichenostomus cassidix. The sequence continues at coordinate 11,810,206 of NC_139483.1, forward strand.
AGTTTGTCACTGCTCTGCCTCAACACACTTACTCATCCCTGAGCAGCATCTCACTGATGTTTTTTTAAGATGTGATGTCTCTAAAGCCTGCTACTAATTTAATTTCATCTGTCTGTTTATTTCTTTTTACAACTTTGAGTCTTGCAGTTGATTCCCTTCAGTTTTAAAGGCATTTAAAAGATCCATAATCCCCTAACACTGACCTGCTCCAGCTCCTCTTGTTTCCCCAACTCCCAGTCTAAAAATTGCCTTGTCAGTCAAGCAGCCAGCCTTGCAGAATGGGCTCACAGAGATCTCTCCTTGCTTGGAAAGCTTTTCACATATAACTTTGCAAAGCCAAAATGCATCAGAGGCAAAAAACCCTGGATATAGCTGCCCAAGCCTATTCTTCCTCCTAGAGCCCTGGATTTTGATCATCTCCCTTGTGATGTTTTCTAGACACCCACAGCCAGTCTGCCTGTAGCTCCTCAGGAACTTGCATCCAGCACATTGCCACTGGAAGGGGATTACTGCAGACATCAGTGAATGGATCCACACTAAAACAGGCTTGGATAAGTGGTGTGACCCCTCATGATCATCCCCTTTTTGCTTCTGAGCAGACACAGCAGTCCTCAAAGTGTGCCAAATATCTACTTTCTACAAGTAACAGCATGCAGCTCATCCCAAACTCCTGCCACTCACAGGCTGGATCCCAGGGACATCACTGCACAACTTTAGTCTGAAAACTCAGGGAGGTGATAATGAGAAAGGGAATTGCCACGGGCCCTGGCTGCTATTAACAGGATTCATAGGAGGGCACTTGGACACTGCTGAAGGTGACTTCCCAGCCATGCTCCCTTCCTCTGGAGCTGGCTAATAGAGGTTAATGTCCCTTGGCAGGGCTCAGTATCTCCAGACTTGAGTGGCTTCTCCTTCAAAGGAGAAAAATAAATCAAATGTAAAGTGTAATCACTCTTGTAATCTGTTAATAATGTGCATTTGAAGGAACTCAGAGACATGAAGTGTATGCAATGGGTAAGATGACTCAGTGCCATGACCTGAGTGCCACACCTTTGACAGCACACCTGTGCTGTTCTGAGCATATGCCACAGGACAGAAACACTGAAAATTACATTCCCAGGTTCTCAACCCAGCCCTAGATGAGCTTGGGCAAGGCATTTATGATGCTGTTTACTTCCATTGCCCAAGTGCAGAACAGAAAAAATTCTGTACACCCACTGCAGAGGAGAGCTGTGATGGGCCAGGGGATTCATCAGGAAAACCAGGCTGCAAGACCCTGACTCTGCCCATGTTGCAGAGCTGTCTGGAAGGGGAACTCTGCCATGCTCAGCTCCTCAATGGGATGCTCAAACACACTTTCTGGATACCTGCTCCCAGGGAAGGCTGAGGACACAGCCCAGTGCAGGACCACCAGCTGCAAGCATTAATAGAGAGCATGTGTGATGCCATGGGGCTTGATGGGCATAAATCTCCTCAGAGCCTTCCATTAATGTTGCAGAAAAAACATGCCAGCAGGTGCTTGGGAATGTTGAGAGGTGTGGTTGGATGGAACAGGATCCAAATTCTATCTCTACTATTTCATGCTCAGGTCCAAAGGATGAGTTTTCACAACAGCATCCAGCAATTTCTAGGGGAAAAAAAAGAAGAAATGTATACCTTGAAAGCACTACATTTCTTTTCTTCTTTCACCCCCAGAACGTTCTATTTATTTTGCATTTAGAGATTGTTTCAGGCTTTGCTGGGAAAAAGTAAGAGGGTTTTAAGAGAGAGCTCCGAGGTATTCTTTTATGCGACGTATATGAATAATTTAATTTGCTGCCATGAATAGCTTGGGTTTCTCTAAATAAGCAATCTACCTAGTGGCTAGGAGGGAAACAAGCAGGAGTATAATATGACAAATGCTATTTTTGGATGAAAGATGGCACATGAACTCTAACAGGAGGGTATTTCATCTTGTAACTCATTTCATATTTCACTGCCGCCACACTTGACAAGTTGTCTGTCTATTAGTTGTGGCGTAAAGAACTCATAAGATATTTATAAATTTTCCAGAGATACCTAAATAGGGAATAATTTGATTTCAGGGATGGGCATGGAAAAGAGAAGTTTAAAGCCCTGGCAGAATGTGCAGCCTTCTGTTTTCATGCCTGGTAATTGCTGGAGCAAAGCGGGGCTCTATATGCTAATGAGAACTGTTTCTGAGATGTTTCTCCCTCCAGACAATAATGATTTTCTTAGGCAGACTGAACAACACCACACCAGGACCTGAGAAACACTGCTGGCAAAAAGGCCCAATAAATAAGGTTGTTAAACATTGCTCCAGGGTATGACCCGTGTTTAGGATGTCACTTGCTCCTCTGCTGCAGCTCCCATGTTCTTCAGAGTCCCCAGGCTTGGCAAGGGAAGAAGTTGTCTCCTCCCCAGCAACTTGTCCCAGACATGTTGAGCTGGACAGACCCATCCTGAGGAGGATGACAGCTAACAGAGTAGCAGACCCTGCAGCTTGGCTTGGTCAGTTCTTCAAACCAAAACCAAATCAGGTAAAACAGTTTTGTGTTTTTTCAGAACCTTTCGCTACTGCAAAGTTTTCTGCAAAAGAACAGTTATCTTTCTGGTTATCAAGAGCCCAACCCTTTTCAAAATGAAAATCATGTCAGAAACAGTCTGACCTGCAATAAAACTATTTTCTGCATGTGTCCCTCCTGAAAGTATTGCATCGAGGTGGGGAGCACACTACAAAGGCATGGGATTGATCTTTTGGCATCTCTAGGAAATTAAATACCCATCCTGAAAACTTCATTCTGGTATAAGGCAGGCAGTGCCAAGGAGACATGGGGGAAGAGCAGTGACTCACAACCCCATGGTTGGTGTCTCTTCCAGAAGGCATTTTACAGAGATGCTCAAGCTGGGACTGCACTTGCCTTGCACTGACACGTGGGGAACAAGAGGCAGCCCTCAGTTTCCAAGAGAAAAGAGCTCTTTTGCACAAAGTTCCTCTCTTTGCCAATGCCTTCAAAAAGGGCATAGTTTTATAATTTTCTCTCAGAAAGAAGTGCCAAAGCAGACACATTACAAGAACAAACAAGAGCTGAGCCCTGGTTTGCTCTGACACTATGCAGCTTCCATGCCTGGATAAGCTGTGGCTTGACAGTCAATGTGACAAGACACACAGCAATGTCCTGTGCCACCCTCAATGGCAGACTCAAACCCTTTAGGACTCTCGTGGTGGGGAAGCAAAATTTACACCTCTGTTGTGTCACCCTCTTCCATTGTTCTCCTTCTAACTTCCTCTCCCAGTCCTGGTACTTAGATGGGATCTTTCCATCCCATCTATTAGGAACCTAAAAAAGCATTTGCTTCTTGTCAGTAATGGGTTGGGGAAAAAATCCTTTCTAGTGGGACACCCTTGTGTTGTGTGATTCAGGTGCTGGTTTTGTGTAGTCAGCAATCTGGCATGGTTCATCACCTACTCAGTCACTGCTTGTCCTTAAACAATTTTCTTCCATTCCCAGAGTCTCTAACCAGAAGTTAAGTCTCTAATGAAGCTGTGCTCCAGCCAGGCCCAGGAGGCACTCATGCATCTGGCCACACAGATATGGCTCTGTCCACTTGTGAACCAGAAAAGCACAACACAGCAGCCTCTTCTTCTGCTGCTCTGGTGCTCTCAAATTCATCTCTCCTCTCCTACCCATCCTTCTTCATGACCAGCTGCATCTGCAGAATTTGGACCTGCCTGGAATGGAAGCTACTTGCCATGCCGAGCTACCTCGTGCTGAAAACAGCTGCTCAGCAGGTTGATCCTTTGGGATCATGGAAGAGTTCATGGAAAAGTGTGAAAATTGCAGTGCTGCACAGGGTTAGTCAGGGAGCACAGCAATGGAGAAGGATCCTGGACTCAAAGCAGAGGCTTCTACCAATGAAAATGTTTGCAGCTAACCAGGTCCTTATCCAAACCTTGCCTTGTTTTCTCCTCCCCTGCTCCGTTCTCCTAGGGGAGGAGAAATTTTGATGGAGAGGACAATCCATGGGTGGCATGTACTTATTCTGAGCACTGTGTACACACAGGGCAAGATGGTTGCCCATACACCTCTGGGTTTGTTAGCACAGTTATCACTCCAAAGGGTCAACTGAGACTGGGAATCTGTGATTCCAGATGCACTACAGCCATTTAAGAACTGCCACATCTGACCTCAGGAGGCTACAGTCCAGAGGAACAGGTCAGAGAGAAGAAGGAGCAAGGGAAAAGGATGCACACACTGTCAGAGCATGGTACCAAAATTTACTGTCTCATTTCTCCCCTAAAGACCAGGGAAGGCTGAAGTTCTACAGCTGACTTTCAAGACACAAATGTTCTCTGTGAAAAGCTGATCAAGTTCCTCCAGTACCCCTTTGAAGAGGTTTTTTTCCTTATGCTGCTCATTTTCCCAGCTTTTTTTTATCTTGTTCTCCAAAAGTTGGCTTAAGAATGTCTTCTTGACTTGAATTGATGAGAGGGAGATTTTTTTTTGCTGCCTGAACGTCAGGCCAGATGTGTCAACACCACCATGTGTGCTGCAGTCACTTGTGTTGCTAGTGCACAAGAGAAACTTGGGCAAAAAGACAGCAACCAGGAATTTTGTTTTGATTAAGGAAATTATACTTCCCACGGTCAATTCTGAAATTCTGTGGAAGGGTGTGATTTGAGCTAATAGTCTCACATGCTTCAGAGAGAAGCTTTCTGTCTCCCTGTGGAGGCACTGAATACTGCATTAATGGCACGCACTGGGAAAAACACTTCCCTCCTCCCACCTTATCAATACAGAGAGAAAAGAGAATAAAAGGGAAGTCAGGCTCTTGCTGGATTTCCCCTGTGCTGATCACAGGGTGAGACACTGGTATTACAGGAGGTGAAAACACAAATTTTAGGGCTTGTTAGGTCTCAGTCCTAGCTGAAAATCACAGCAATAGAGAAGCATGACCAGTGTCCCTATCTCAGCTGGCACATTCATGTTTGAAGGTTTAAAGCTTTGCTTCAGACAGCCAGAGGGTCTTTGCTAGGTTAGGAGTCTCTGACTAATGATGGAGAAAGTTTTCAGATGGGCAGGATTATGTTCACCCTCCATTCCCAGACACATTGGCACACACAGATCTGTGCTGCACTTGGGCATCTGGCTAAAATAAAAAATTGCATCATTTAAGAAAGAATGAAGGTGATTTCCACAGTCTGCCCTGTTACTTTACAGTGAGCAATCAATGAAGCATGGAACTCCAGAAGAAAACATTGTATTTGGATCTAAAGAAGTGTTTCCCTCCATCCGAAAAATATCATTTATTTCAGAGGCACGGATTCACTGTAGCTTGAAACTCAAAGACTTCCATTTCTGCGTTCACTCATAGACAGAGATATTTTGTATTTAAGCCAGTAATCTAAAACATTCTGCTCAAGTCAGGTGAAGGCAAGAGATGATGTTGGCCTGCTGACTAAGACAGGCTCCATGCAGGTGGACAGATGGTCTCAGCCCCAACCTTACAGAGCATTTAAGCACATGGGTCTTCTTCTGTTTCTGACCAACCCCTTCAGAGGCAGCAGGGAAATGCTGATCTCCTTTAGGGCCAGTGAGAATTTTGCTATTGTTATCCACAGATCTGGGACTTTACCCAACAAATAAAGATGAGCAATCATTCATTGTCCTGGCTGGAGAAAAAAGTGATGCAGCTGACCCGAAAAGCAGCTGATCCCCTGCCGTTCAGCTCTAGGAGGTTGTACACGTAATTTCAAACATGCCCTCCTCCCCCCAGCCTTCCCCACATAGCCCAAATGGCATCTGACCTCTAGTTCCTGGAAATCCTCCTCTTCCTCCACCTCATAGGAGAGGGTGTGGATCTTGATGTCGTCGGCGGAGAGGTCGATGAACTTGCCGTCGGGGTACTCCAGGCTGTCTTTGGTGGGCGAGCGCTCCTCGATGAAGGTGGTCTCGCAGCACTCCGAGCCCAGGCTCTCTCCCCATGAGCGCAGCACGTTCTCGGAGTACAGGATGATGTTGGGCCTGTAGTGAGACTCCACTGTCTGCTGCAGCGTGTTGGGGTCCAGGAGCTGCTGCACGGGGTCACTCCTGCCGTTCTCCGGGCGCCTCGGAGAGGACAGGCTGCCCGCCCTGTGGCTCTGGTACTGAGGGGTGGGGTACACAGAGACCAGGCCATCGCGGCTCTCGGCCACCAAGTTCCTTGTGTTAATTAAACCATTCCTTTTGCCAGCCTCAGTGATCTTACTGTGCATCAGCACGCTGTTCTGCTCAACTAAGCCGTCCATGCTGGGAGGTGTCCGAGGCAGTGTGACCGGTGGCTTTTATTTTGCTGTGCCTTGGAGGTCACGCTGGGTGAGTGGCTCCCATTTTCCTGATGAGGAAATGAAACAGAAATGAAGGTGAGGACAAAAGGGCAATGAGTTGAAGAACTCAAATCAGCTTGATTTCTGTATCATCTCAAGAGAAAACAGAGCTCCACATATGTGCACACCCTGACTTAGTTTTCCAAACGTATCCCCACTTGGAGAGGCAAGGAACACCTGCCCCACCATCCATGGGGTGTAGAGAAGCAGATGGAATATCCTGGTAGTGATGGATTCCATCAGAGAATGGTTTTGCTCTAGCCTCCCAAAGGTACACATCTCTGGGGACAATGTCCCTTTCCTCTAAACACCTTGATAAGAGATGGGGGAAAAAAAGGAAAAAAAGGCCAACCCCCCAAAAAACCTCCGAAAAGAACCATTTTCAGATCTCAGAAATCTGCAATTGCAAAAGACGGGCAGGAGCTGTGATCACCTGTTGGTGTCTGCAGCCACCATTTGTTCTTGGCAAGTGCTTTACTACCCTTTGAAAACCCATTTTTTCCAGCCCAAACACTTTCTCACCAGGCTGCTCATTTTTCTCAGGTGTAGCCAAAGGAAAATGCTTTTTGAAATACTGATGTATTGGTCACATCAACAGTAGGTTCAGTGGTTTGTTTCTGGGCACGACCATAGGAATTACAGGCATGTTACTGGCTTCAAAGATCTTCATTTTAGGTCCTCTAAGACAAAATTATTAATGTAGGACTATTAATGTAGGATTACCTGTCCTCACTATGCTGCCTGGAGGAAACCAAGAATGACATATACAAACCCATAAACATATGTAACTTTTTTTACTCAATGCTTTCTATTTCCCTTTTTTGTCAGACAACCTCTAAAAGAGCAATGTCTAACAAAAGCCCAATATTATTTCCTCTAACTCCAGACTTCAAACACTTGCAGTCTCCCTTTTGGATGCAAGAGGTATTTAAACCACTGCTTAAGAGCTGTTCCAACACTACCAACTAAGCAAGAAACTTGTTTAATGTACAAGAAAGCTTGACCCAGTGTGCTGATATGTTTACATTCACAGCACTTGGTTTAACAGGCAGGAGCCCCATTTCACTGTGTTGTCAAGTGGTTCAGTGTTTCTCTTAAGTGAACCAGCAGCAAGGCTAGAGAAGAGAAGATCCACCACGGTGGGATCCCATAGAAGTTGCATGTGCAATCCAGGCAGCAGGAGCAATCTGGTGGGGCTCCAGCTTCTTGACCACAGACCTTCCACTTCTTCCTCCCACCTCCCCCAAGGAAACAAAATGAAAGTACATCATCACCAAAGGCTGAAGATGAGAAACACCCATCAACTGAAGAGCAAACTCTCAGCCAGCTCAGTTCCTCCTGAGCTGGCTTGGAAAATGTAAAAGGTCTCCCAATGTGTGACATCAACCATCAACCCTGCTAAAGCCAGAGAGACTTCACCAAAAACTGCAAACCCTTCTGCAAACATTCTTATCCCTGCTATCTGTCCAAGCAAACTGACAGGAGGAATATGCCACAGATATAGCAGAAATTGGAGGAAGATTCACAAATCAAACAAGTGCCCTCCTAGAGAAATGTATGAAGAGGTCAACACTTTGTCACCACATCAATGGCTGGAAATTTGGGTCAGACCTTGCAGCTCCCTGTGGTCACATCATTCCAACGAAGTCTGGCTAAAGTAGCACTCAGGAAAATGCCTTTTTAGGGCAGTTTTATTGCATGCCTTAGAGCTGCATTGTTTCTCAGTTCTACCATCTAAACATCTATATGGGAGGTCCTTACCTTCTGTGCATTTAAACCACTCTTGTAAACCAATCTTACAGATTCTGAGGGACATTTTCCCCTTGGTAATGGGCAAAAAGTGGAAGAAAACATCCAAAAGGAGGCAAGGACAAGACAGGGAGCATCCTTCCCTCATAGAGCTCCTCCAATAATGAGGCTAATCCATTGCTCAGGACATTCTGCCTGAAGTCCCACATAGCAGTGCAGCCAGCATGCCTCAGGGAAGGTCAGCAGGGAGATGTGGATGGCAGCATGCAATCAAGGAAAATGGTTTAACCCCAGGTGCATTTTAATCTGTAGCTGGCTGCCTGCCTTACCAGAGCCTGACCCAATGTTCTTGGCCCTGCAAGTGCATTGCTTAATGCTAAGAGGCTGATGAGACTCAGGCCTTTTCATTATAATTTATTAAAAGGGGAGAAGAAAAGAGAAAGAAATAATATTAGTCTAACTCCTGCAATGGAATCCCCCAGGTTGAGAGGGAGGTGTGACAGAGAGTGGCACATGGTCACAGCTGATGCTTAGGGGCAAAGGGCAGCTGTGCTTCTGCAGGGGCTCAGGGGCTGTGTCCTGCTGCAGGGACTGCTTGGACATGGATCCAACTCCATCTTCACTAGGAGCTTCCATGGGCGCAGTCTTGGCCAGGCTCACATGCCTGTGGCTCACATGCAGGTGCCAAAATTAAGATTGCTCCAGTTTCCAGGTTCCCTGCAGCCCAGAACCCCCAGAGGGCAGTGCCAGAGCAGGTAACCTCTGACAGACCACCTGAGGAAACTGGAGGATGCCTTCTCTGCAAGGAGCCAACGTTCAAAGCAGAAAAAAGCTCTCACTACCTATGACCACAGTGAAGTTTCAGAACGATGTTGACAGGAAAATGAAATTTATCAGAGCTCTTGAAATAAGAAAGCTTTTCAGTCTGCTCCAAGATGCAGAGTTAATTTTAATTGGTTGGATTCAGGTTTCTTCTCTCTTTGCATGGTTTTAATTGTCCCACAAATCACTCACTGGTACTGAGGCCAACCAGAAATAATTCAGCTTTTTCACACTTGAGACTGGAACCAGAGAGAAAAGCCAAGTTCAAGTTATTAACAGATAGATATATATAATCAATATATCAACATTCAAAGGTAAAATGAATGTTTACCTTCAAGTTAGACATTTTCACCCACGTCTACCATTGAAAGTGAGACCATTAATTATTTCAACCTTCATTCCTTCCAATTTCTCCCATTCCCCCTTCCCCCTTTCTTATTTTAATAAGAAGCAGCAAGCAGTGCCAAGATCTTTAGCCTGCAATGCTGTGGTTTATTAAGCTATCACTCGTGTTACAGCAGAGCCCAGCTACAAGGAGGAGCTGCAATGAGAGCTATGCTCTGCTGGCTGTTCTGCAGCCTCCTGCTACGATGACAGTGCCTGACAAACTAATTAAGCACAGGGTGTGAGACAGAGAAATGCCAGCTGTAGGGAGGGCAAGGAGAGAACAGCTAAATGCTGTGCCTCAGGCTCTGGCAGGCAAGGAGCAGAAGCCAGCTCTGTTACTGCCCACCACCCCGAAACTACTTTGCTCTCCTGGCACCTGGCAGGATGCTCTCTTCCTCCTCTTCTCTGTGGGACTTTGCACAGATTAAGGGTGCTTCAGCCTTCTGGAGACGCTTGCCAGGCACCCAAAATCCTGTGTGAATGAGCAGTTGGGGAACTCTGAATTCAGAACCCCTGGATTCTGAACAAGCAATATAGTTGAAACATTGGACTGTGGCTGAAAAGCCCCGATTGTCTCTTCACAGCAGACCAGCAGGACACTCATCCACACAGACCAAGCAACACCAGCAGACAGGCTTATTGGCAAGAAAACTCAGAGATGGAGGCAAGTGAGGCTGAAGGCAGAGTCCCCATCTGCTATCAAAGCCTAAGGCTCTCTTCCATTGCCTGCAGATCTGGCAGGTCATCAGCCAGGAAAAAAGGCTTAAAAACTCATGTGCATCTGCAGGGGGGTATTGGATATCAGCAGGAATCTTTTCCCCATGAATGTGGTCAGGCACAGGAAAAAGCTGCCCAGGGAGGTTTAGCAGTCTCCATCCTTAGAGGTTTTGAAGTTCCAACTGAATGAAGCTCTGAGGAATGTGGTGTGATCCCAGAGCTGACCATGCTTTGAGCATGAAATAGAACTGGAGACCTCCTGAGATTCCTTCAGCTTGATTATCCTATGATTCAAATCCCTCTGATCCGTACAGATTCCCACCCATGCTCCCCAAAAGACATGTACTGCTCCCAAATCCCTCAGCCAACCACTCAGCCATTCTAAGTCACCAGAATGGCAAGAAGGGGCAATAGTGACCCTCTGTGCCACCAGCAGAAACTAATTCAGCCTTGGGATTATCAGATTCAACAAAATGCCTCTGGGTTTGAAGCTGGTTTCCCCTCTGCCAGCACAGAGAAAGCAGAAGGGAGAGAAAGCTCTCTTTAAGAGTAGGTGACCCAAAAGGTGATCTGCAGCCTGGAAAAACCCACATCAGGAAAGGAACTTGCAGGTTTCCTGTCATGAGCCCTCAGGTAAGAGGGAGTTTCTAAAGCACAATGCAAGAGGCTTCAGCATAGTTTGAAGTATTCCAGACATTTAGAAACTGCAACAACAAATATGGACCTTTTTTGCATGGGAGCAATCACAGGCAATGTATGGATCTGGAGTGCTGATTACAAAGAGAAATATTTAACAAAATGAAGGGAAAAAAGCCCTTTCCCACTTGTATTTTTCTTCTTTGATTTAGCCAGGCTTATTAAAGTAGGTTTGGTTTTGAGGGAATGCTGTGTTTCAGCAGCTGAATTTCCTTTTGCCCTATTAAGTAAACTACAGGGAGTTTCATAAGGCAGTGCAACTAACTCACACAGGGAAAATTAGGAATGCATGCATTAGTGATAGCTAAATGTTTCATTGCTAACAGTGGAATTAAAAAGACCTCCGTGCTATTTTAGTATTACCAATGTGCAGCAAATCCACTGTGAGATGTGATCTGTCCTCCTCAAAATGTGGAACTTGGAGTATGGTGAAATGTCCAAGGTCATGTCAAGACAGAGCTGGAAATAAAATCCAGGTCTCTTGATTGCCTGTGCAGAGATATATGTTAAAACAATTACCATCTGCATATCTGCCTGAATAATTGATTGCTTAATTCAGTGTCTGAACCAAAGAATGGAGTGGGGAAGAAAGGAGGAATTACCTTGTGTTGACCTAAAACACAATAATGTTATTCTTGCAACAAAGTATTTCCTTTTGAGCAGATGGGAGCATTTTGCCTGAGCTAAAATGAAATGCAATGTTTCATTTATTTATTTTTAATTGAACAAGCTGGCTTTTAATTCACTATGCCTCAAGTTGCCTCCAGTAAAAAAAAAACGAGACACATTCCTGCTTTTTTAGCAATCCTCCTTCCCAACTTAAATTTTTCAGCCTGAACTCTTAGTGGGGTTCAGTCTGAATTCACAACTTTTTTTCATTCACTGCACTTTCCAGGTAATAAACAACTGACCTGACCAACAGCATCTTGCTGTGGTGTAAATAACACTAGTTGTTGTGGAAGGCACCAGTGTAAAAATAAACCTGTACCACTTCTGGCAATTACTGTGCAGAGTGAAAACAGTCAGAAAGTCTGACTGTGTCCTTTCTGCTGTGTTTTTCAGAGGCTCCCCAATACTGCAGGACAGGACCATCTGACAGCCCCAAATGTATCCAGCATCACCTGTGAGCTCCCCACACCCATATCAAGCTGGGGAGACTGAGTCACGAGGAGTGATTCTTATTTTAAGAGCTTCTGAAAGAAGAACCCTTAGAGTCTCTCCCGGGAATGCCAACATTACAGCATCACCTGGCCCTCTTGGTCTGCCTGCTGACTGAATTCTATGCCTCCCCTTGCACCTAAAATCCCTGTTTAACTGTGTTTGTGACCAGGCTGGACACAGACAGGAACACCCAAATGTGGATCCAGGACTGGCCCTACTAACTCACTTCAGTCTCATTCCTGGTGGGCAGCCAAGCCCCCAGAGAGCTCAGTTCTTGCACACACCCTGCTCACCTGGCTCTGCTTGCTTTCCCACACTGCATGCAGGAGGCAAAGCAGGACAAGGCACTGCCTCACCCTTGCTGGGCATGCAAACCACCAATGCTGTGCTCCAGGCTGGGACTTGAGGTACTCCTGAAGCCCAAATGGAAAATAAAGAGATGACAGAACAGGAAGAAAGCCTGGTGGTGCAGACTTGGTGCAAAATGGGAGTTTCTGTACCTCCTGCCCCAAGCAAAGCACCCCAGGGCTGTAAGTCACTTTGCTAGAAAAACACTGTAAAATTACTAGAGTCAGTTCATCTGGGCAAGGATGATTAGAGTAAACAGCTGCTTTGCTTCTGGGGCCATAAAATCAGCCGTGCTCCACAAGACTCTAGAAAAATTGCAGAGCCAGGAATATACCGTGAGACAAAAGCTTTACAGGGTAAGTGATTTAGCCATGGTGAGAGTGGTAGCTGGAGGCAGACAGGGCAGGCAGGGAAAAATGAAGCAATAGCATCACCGGGGCATAGTTTGACCTTTACAGACCTTTCTTCACCCCACACTCACCCCTCCCTGCAGAAATAAGAATGGAAATGAATAATGCTAATGCCCACTGGATTCAGGGCATTTTCTGAACTTGAAGAAAAATCCTATCCCCTCTTTCCTCTGGGAGGAGAAGGAATATAGGACATCAGGGACTTCTGTATGGGAGACACAGGCTTTGGGCTGGCAGCACATCCACAACACAACCTTGCCTCCACGATCTTGTAAGGCACATGCAGCTGGAAGAAGGGAGATTGTTTTGTTGCAAAGAGCACAAGGACAGGAGCTGGAAGCTGGGTGGGTGACATGGGGACACCACATGCTGGGACACGACTGGATAAATCATTGCATGGAGCAGGCAGCTGCTGTGGGAGATGTCCTGAAGCAGCACGCTGAGCACAGCTGTCCTGCAGGACCTGACACCAGGCTGGATGCCTTTCCTAGGTCCCTTCTCAAGAACTATTTGGTTATGCCCCATCCCTGGAAGTTTTTAGCTGGAGCCTGAGCAACCTGAGCCAGTGGAATGTATCCCTGTCCAAGGCAGGGGGCTTGGAACTACATGATCTTAATGTCACTTCCAACCCAATCCATTCTAGGATTCCGTCCTTTTGCTAACACCATTCCAGACTTCTCTGTTTCCCTGGGGACTTTTAAGGTGTCTGAGGAGTCAATCAAAGCACACAAACCCCATTAAACCTCTGCTAGAATTATGCCAACTTGGTGTGAACAGTCAGTTCATTCTTCTCATGCCTCAGGGAAGTCTCAAAGGGTAAGGACAGAAATACAGCACAGATTTGGGCAGTTAATGGTAAATGAGGGAACTTTGCACATTCAGGTTTTGTACAGACACACACACACACACAGAAACACACATCCATAGGGATGCCATGGATAAAACTGGCACTGCTAAAGGCATGCATGGACTCACACCACTCATGCACTGCACCACTGCTTCAAGATGCAGTCTCTGCTTGTGCACTGGAAACAACCAGTTTGTCACTCTTCTGATTTTATGGCACCAAATTCAAATCACAAAATCCTTTGATTTTCAGGTGCCACAGGTTAGACCAGCTCCATGTGAATCCTCAGGGTCACAGGCATTTACAACTGAAGAGGAGCATTTTGCTGTGATCCCATTACTCAAAGTAGTTTACAGCTTTTGCCAGAGAAAAGGTATTCAGAAGCAATTGACATGATAGCTGGAGGATTCAGACACTTGCACACAGACACTATTCATGTTTGTCAAAGCAAAGCCAATGAACACGCAGAGTATTTTTCTCCTGTGCGCACCTCTGCAGCTATTTTCCTTTTTTTTCCCCCAATTGCACCATACAAACAATAACCTGTACAAATTGGAGTATTCAAAGTGAAGATGACAAAATCTGGACTCTTAATAACCACACCTGTAATCTGCAATCTTAAATAACCAAATAGGCAGTATTAAAAAACTCTCCTGGAAGCATTTACAGCTGTCTGCAGATATGAATTTGCAGTAGAAAGAAAGAAAAAAAGGCAAAAAACCATTATCCAACCATGTTGCACATTTTCTCTAATACTGTCCTCAGAAGCAAAAGCATTCTAAATCCTGAGAGCATCCTTCCTCAAGTTAAATGTGCTGTGGTGGTGCCTGTGTACACCAGTACTGCATTACATCTGCATTTGTATAAGGAAGAGCCCTCTGTGTGTGTGAGATTTATCCCAGAGTGTGTGGCACCAGTGGTGTGAGACATCTGCCTGCCCACGTAATGAAAGGAGACTTCATTTAATTCCTACCAATGGATTTATCCTCCACACACCCTGGCATGACCTGCAGTTACCAAACTGCCAATAAAATGTCACCTTGTCCAGCAAAATCAGAAGTGGCTTTGTCTTAGGAGCGAGGTAATTTGAAATTAATACAGACCATCTACATGCAGCTACTTTAAAGATGACAGTTAATTAACTGTAATTAAGACAAATTCATTTAAATACATGAAAGTGGAAAAGTGTATTCTCTGTTGTGACTCCCTTTTAGAATACACAAAAATCCCCCTCTAAGTACCAGTTAATGCCTCATCTTGAATTTAAGACTATCAAAGCATCTTTAATTGTTGCTAATGCTCTGTTTACACTGGATTAATATCTAATTAATTGTAATTTGAATATTTAATCTATCTGGAAAGTTTAGATATTTTTTGTTTGTTTCTTTTTCTTTCATTACACACACAGAGGCTACAACCTCCCTCCAGTGATTTTGAAGGCACAGTTCAACAGATTGCTCTCTGGAGCAACTCCTGCCACTCCTGCTCCATATTCTATCCGGGGGGTGTGGGTCAAACCCCCCCATCACCTCCAGTCCCACACAGACCCTTGCACCTCTCCCCCTGCAGCACACTCTGGACTGGGGAGTGCTGTTAATCCCATTCCCAGAAGGCTTGTACTCTTGGAGCATCAATTCCGGAAAGCTCTCGGTGCATTTGCCAGCTTCTTCCTACCGAAGAACTGACCCCTTGCGGGATGCTTTAGTGATACCCGGATACCCCATCCAGAAGGACGTGGCAGCTATGGGGGACTTACCCAAAGTCCCCCCTCTGCCACCGATAGCAGCCACCACTGCTGTCTCCTTGCCTCAGCCATCCCTTTCTCCAACTTAGCTGCCACTGCTCTCAAACGAAAGGATTAGAAGGAAAAGAAATTCAGCCCGGCGCCTCTGGAGCAGGGCAGTGGGGGGAACGGGCAGCTGCGGCTGCCAGGAGCTCCGCATCCCCTCCGCCTGCCCCCGGCTCGGGCTCTGCCCCCCACAGCCCTGCACAGCCCCTCTGCCCCTTCCCGGGGCCGGCAGGGCGGACGGGAGCTGGGAGGAGAAGCCGCTCTGCCTCAGTGCGCTAGCTGGGATTCCTCCTGGGGAAGAGGAGGGAAGGGAAAAGGACCCCGCGCGCACTTTCCCTTCCAACGCTCCCAATCTCGCCGCGGCGCTGGAGAAGCCTCTTCTCCCCCCAGACCCTGCCGGGCAAGACCGGGCACGGTAATCTGGGCTCTCCGCAGGGCATCGGGGAAGCACCTCTGCGGGCGGCCCCGCTCAGCCCCCGCGCTTCCCTGCGCTCCCCGCGGAGTCCCTCCGCCGCGGCTGCTGCGGGAGCCGCCGTGCCCCCGCCTCCGCTCCGCGCCCCGGAGGATGCTCCGGAGGATGGATGCGGCGGAGCGGCTGTTTGGTGCATCGCCGGCCGGAGGGGATGGGACACGGTGGGCTGGGGGGTCACTCACCTCCCTGCAAGGTGACCCGCGGCGCGCTGCTCCCGCTGGCGCGGCCGGAGGGGAGCTCAGCGCCCGGGCGCTCCGGCCGGCAGCATCCCCGCGGCGGGGGCGGCCGATGGGAACCGGGCCCGGGGCTGCACGGAGCGAGCGGAGACGGGGCTGCGCCGCCTGCACCGCCTCGGCGGCTCTGTGGGCTCGGGGGGAGGAGGAGGAAAAGGAGGAGGGAGGGAGGGAGAGAGAGAGAGAGAGGCAGGCCGAGGGAGAGAGGCAGGAGAACGAGCCCTGCGCGGCAGCGCGGCCAACTTTCCTTCTGCAGCGCAGCGGGAGCAGCCTCCCATCCCTCGGTGTGTAACCCCCGCCCCGGGTGAGTATGGCAAAACCCTCCCCTCTCTGACCCCTCTCTCCTCCTCCTCCTCTCTAGGCCTTCCTCCCAGCCAGGTTCTCCTCTGTTCCCCACGCAAACCGAGCTCGGCTCCTGTCACCCCAGCCCGGCTGTCCCCACACCTCGCCCGGGCACAGAGGGACCCCAGGCTGCTCCCCCAGCCACAGCAGCCCTGCCAGCACAGCTTCCCACGGCCATGGGGAAGCTCCAGCACGTCTGGAGAACTTTCATTGTTCTTGTGTTTTATTTCTTAGCGGAATGACGAGCACACTGGGCTGCACCCCACGGCACTGAGGGGTGATCCCTGCTTTCCTAACAATCCTGTATAATATGGGGTCAGCAGTGTTCATTCATTCCTCTTTCTGCTCCCAACAGGCCTGCTAGCCAAGTCATTTGCCTAAAAGCTTCTGTCACACTCTGTTACCACTTCTAGATGCTTCAACACCCATGGCTCAAAATGCTGTTGGGAAATCACATGTCCCGTTTAGATCACTGCCTCCCTTTGACTCTACATGGAGAGACACAGGAGAGCACAAAGCCCTAGTGCAATTTTGTTGCCTCCACCTCTCCGGGCTGAGGCTTTTTTCTCCCACTTCTTGCTTATCATTTGTTATTCATACTCCCAAAATAAACCATGCCAAATCTTTGCTGAAGGAGAATGCTCAAGATTTAAAACACACATCAACTAACTTGAGCCCATCTTAGGGCTTTTCTCCAGGCCCTGTTTTCTGCTCTTCCACAACACTTTGGTTGTCTCCCAAATTCCCTTTGATTTTAGTACATCCTGGTGGTATTCACAGAAGATTTTTCTCTCCTTCTAAATTTCTGGTCCCTTGTTCATTCCTGAGTTGATCTGGACTGCAGAGAGGTTTTGTGTCTTAGAGAAAACATTTTCTTCCTTAATGTAATAGGCACTGGGAGACAATTCCTACATAATCAGCAGAAAGAAATAGCCCCAAATTATGATCAGCCTGATTCTCCAGAGTGTTTTTCACCACTACTTTCTTGAGAATAGAAGTCTTTCAGACATATTCATTATGCCTTTACCAAGTAAGACTTCTAGGTCTTTCCATTCTGCTTGTACAAGGCATAACTTTAGGGGGTTTGGCTTGCAACCAAAGGCATTTCAGCTCCTACAGAGCAAATTCATCAGTCATCACTGCTACTGATTGGAGATACCAGCTGGTTTGGATGGACGGTGAATTCCTGCTGAATTACATTTTTTTAGTGGTCAAATATATTTGTGAAATAGGAGGAAAGCTGAAAAGATTTGTTACAATTTTTTGGGATTTTTTTTAAAGAAAAAAATAATTTATACAGAATGGACTGGGGAAGGGATTTCTGTATCATCAAGTAAAATTTTCCTGCTTCCAGGCAGTTTGTTTCCTTCTGACACTTCCAAAATATAATTTTTTACCCATGCTGTTATCAAAGTGAGGTTCAATGACATCAAGGAAGTAACAATTTTCTCTAACACTGTTTCTCTACCTTTACCATTCTCCCTGCACCAAATTAAGCACATCCTTCACTCAGTCTGGGAAGACCATGGGACTTTGTGTCCATGAGGAAATCAGACCTTATTTGGTTTACTTGAATTTTGCAGCAGAACCAAGAAAATCTAAGTAGATGAGCAATCACAATCCAACAACGACAGGGGTTATAACCACTGCTACAGACCAGGGCATACTTCTCTCTTTTTTCTAGTCAGCCTGTTTTCTTGCCAAAAACTGCTGAAGAATTTACCAATACTCTAATTAACTCATAATTAACTAGTGTTAATTGTGCCACTTCCCTATTGCACTGCATTTGCCATAAATTGTCCCATTCCTTTTGCTGGAGAGCTGATGACTGTGCCTGATTTGATTTTGATATTTGCAGCTGACTGGTACCCTGCTGATTTTTGGAGAAAGTTCTTCAAATAGCAGTAGAAAGGGGCTTGTGGTGGGGCAGGTGAACTGCACCAAACTTTTGTGATTTGATGGCTTCTCTTCAGGTCCAGCAGCATCACTGAGAGTCCTCTTCCACATCAGGTTGTGCAATGCATCCTTAATGCATTGTGCCAGCACATTTCACAGCTTCTCATGGGAAGAATTTGGAGGGGGGGGTTCATGGTATGTGTCTGGCAGTGGTAACTAACCCTTTATTTTTGTTTCTAAAGGTACTTCCCTCCAAAGCTGATGCAGGTGCACCTCAGTAGAAAAACTTGCATGCAGACAAAAGAACAAAGTGCTGCACTGACTGGCAGCAGCATGAAGAGGTATGTGAAAGAGGCAAGGCTGGGGAGGAAGGAAAGTCCACCTCCCTTGGAGTCTCAAGGCTGTTGGATCAGGGCAGCCCATGTTGGCTTCTGAGCCTCCATGGTCCTTCAGGCTCTTGCTGTCTGTGAGGAGCAGGGATCAAGGCAGGATGGGAAAAAGGAAATGCTACCTGGAAGCAGAAATTACCAGAGATGTACAAACAGCTTTTCTTATAAAATTGAGGCTTGCATGAGTCAAGGAAGGGATGAGACTTTGCAGGCACATACCATTATAGCTTCAGGGAAATAATTTCTCCATGAGTGGCTCTGAGCAGGGTTGTTGGAGGGCTAATGCTGGCCCAACAATTGGCCACTGCTTTCAGTTCAAGCACCCTAAGGAACAGCAGCTGTCTGGGAAGACACACAGCCCTGATCTTTGCTCCCCTGGATGCTCTGCACCACTTTTTGGGAGAATCCTTGGAGACAAGAGCTCCATGGGACATGGGAACCAGGAGAGAGTCCTGGTCTGGAGGCCACACAGCCAATGCTGCAGGAACAGAGCTTTGTGGTAGCCATGAGGATTTCGGGAGAATCATTACCTGCTACTTCTGCTGATGTGCTAAAATGCTCATGGGAGTGTCAGGTTAGGCTGTGGTCCTCAGTTGTCCAAAACCAGAATCTCGGATATGATGCATGCTCAGGACAGCCCGAGTAGGAAAATGGAAAGATGATGCTTTGCAAGTGCTTTCCTGGTCGGTAGGAAGAGCAGCAGCACCACCTATCACCGCAGAGGGAAGGAGAGAGGACAGACAGAGTGCTGCTCCTCCTGCCTGCTCTCAGTACAACACTGGAGCCCAGACTTCCTAGATCACCACAGAGAAACCCCCTTACTTCCTCCCTCCAGCAGAAGAACCCAGATTAAATCTTTCCCTGCACTCTGTCTGCTAAATATTTCTGTGGTGCAAAGCCAGCAGAAGGAGATGGAGGGGATGGAAAGGTGAAGGTTTTGGAGGAGAAAGGCTGAGAGTTGATATTTACAGTGATAGTAAACCAGAATAAAAATAATAACCTTCAGGTCTACAATGCCCAAATAATTGTTCCTCAATCAGAGGGCACAGCTAGGCCCTAGGAACCTGTGCTGCAAATTGTCATTTTGTCTTGTGGGTTCTGTCAGTCAAAAATCCTGGCACCAGTATTATTGGTGTGGTCTGAACCATATGTAGCTTGATTATAATTTAGAGTGATAGAACAGAGCAATCAGGAAGTAGCCCAAAATCTGTAATTTCTTCTTGCCAAAGGCAAAAGGAATCTTTCCATGTAATTGGATCCAGCCCCAAAGGCGTAGCCAGAAGTGCTTATAACTTCCTGAGAAAGAAAAATTGGTTAGCTGAGATGGCTGAGCTGTGTGGGTGCTGAAGTTTGTGTTGATTTGTTTGCTGGTAGTTCTGAAACCAGAATAAAAATGAGAGTTTGGATTAAGCCAAGCTGAGCACGTTTTTTTTCTTATTCTGTATTCACAGCAAATCGACAAGTAAAAGATACAATTTTTTGGCTGAGTGAATGATGTAGCTTAGCTCAAGATCAAATATTTCATTGCTTTGAACTCTTCTTTATAAACTAGATATGCATACTTGCAACAGAGGAAAAATCTAAACACAATTACTGCCACTGTCTGCCTAATTAAACCATGAGTGGCTGCTGGATATCATCTTCTACAAGGATGAAGGAGATCTTTACATCTGGTGCTAAATTAATTTACAGGGACATGTTAGGAAAAGTAAGACAGGACTAACCTTTTATATATTCCAGTCTCTAGAAGGGTTTGTCTGTATCTCCTTTGCCTCAGACAAGTTGCCTGAATTCAGCCAAAATGGCCCAATTTCTCACTTGTCCAGGAGCTGAGAGACTCAGAGGCTCAGGAAAAAACCTGCATTGCTTTTATTTTGCCATCTGTGCCTTGCCTCACTGCATGCAGCTCTTGTGTTTGAACTTTTTGAGATTCTTCCAGGAAGCCTTACAGCAAGTTTTGGCACCAACACCTTCCTGTCCAAAAGGTAGCTCCTTGACCAGTATGAGCACCTCCAAGGGAGAGGGAACTGGGTCATTTTTGTGCTGCCTTGCACTGGCCTTTGGAGGTAGACAGAAAAGGCACAGGTTAGTGCTAATTGAGATCTGGCCATCTGTCAGACAGAAAACATGCCAAGGCCACCTTGTGGCTTTTTTACAAAGGAAGGAACCAGCCACTGGTGAAATATTTAGGTGCAACAGTCCTTGGAAGGAGTCAGACAAATATCTGAGATGATAAAGGTTCCTCTTGGATGTGATTAGGGTTCTCCTGAGTTATCTAGCATCTCACCTTAAATGCCTTTTCATCCCCTGTGAAGCTGTTTTGTTGAAATCAGACACTTCTTTGGAGCTGAGTACCATGAAATTTGACCCATTATGGATTGCTCAGGCACCCAGCATGTAGGGACCTGTATATAAACATGGTAAGAAACAGTCCTTTCCCCAAAAATCTGGTAAGTTTAAGTAGCCAGGATAGTAAAAGCACAGGCTGGAGGCACCTAGCTCTATAGGGGATCTCAGACCTGGCATGCTGATGGGTTAAATTAATTGCCGATGGGTTAAGTTAAATTAAATGGATTGCAGATTGTCACATTGAGATGATTCACCCCCTTAAAGAAAGATTATTGGGCATGTGGAGAAGCCCTGGATCATCCAGGCAGTGCCAAGGGACTCAACACAAATCATCTGGCGAGATACAACTCTCTGGAGCAGCAGCTGGAAGCAGGAGGATGCTGAGCTGGGTCTTTTGTGTCTGATTCCCAACTTGGCAATTATGATTTAAGGAGAATGCCAGGCTCTTTTCTTGCTGCCTGCAGCCTACAGAATGTGGGTGAAACCCCATAGCTTAGAAGCCTCAACAGCAGCTGTGCACAAAGGACATGGTGAGCTCCAAATTCTCCATCATCCTTCAGATTTAAACTAGACAATGTCTGTCCTATAACTTTAGAAGAATGCTTTGTGTTGGCAAAACCAAAAGAAAATGGCTTTTTCTTTGTGCACCAACAGGCCATGAAAATAAAGAGGATTTCAGATTTCCTCTTCCAGTCTCCTGCTGCATCTGCCATGATAAGGACAGAGTCCTTGGGATGTCTGACCAGAGCCTGCAGACCTGTTATGGCATGGAGACAGATGGCAGGGCTTGGCCTCAGTGTCATCTACCTGGACAGGCCATGGAAAACGGCTGGACATGACAAGAGAAGGCCCTGAACATGAGAGACAATCAGAGGGAGAAGCTGATGGAAGTTACAGATAACTCCATGAAGAACAATCAGATTTCACAGGTGGGGAGGAGAATGATACTGTTGTGAAAACTTGTGGAGGGGCAAAGGTGAGGAGACAGGCCAGAAGGACAGGACATGATGGTTAGTAAGTAGTGTAGCTGAGGAGAAATGGCTTGAATACTCTTCAATGGCCCCACAACATTTCTAAAAGAATTAATCCATCTGGCTGAAAAATACCTGGCTGCCAGGAATGCTCATTGAATTAACTGATTGAATTGCAGAAGGGAACATAAATTTATCTTTCTTATTAATTTCCCTGTGCTTACCTGTCTTTTATACATGATGTGTGGGGTTTTTTTCTCATGGAGTAGCTGTTAAAGAGAGAGGAGAAGTTTTTCCTAAAGCAAATGGCCTAAAAAATACCCTAGAGGTACTCTGGAGCTTCTTTGCATGACCTGTGTGATGCAGAAATCCTGGGAGCTTCTGTTCCTAGTGCCTTAGCTCCCAGGATGGCATCCTGCTCCAGTCATGGAGATGTTTTTGAGACAGGCATGCTCCACTGGTCCTAACTTCCAACCCCAGAGCACCAGGGTGTGGGTCAGGATGTGTACAGGAAAGTTTGTCAGGAAGTCTGGAGCCTCCAAAACCCCTATCATTCCAGGGAGGGGAAAAAAAAATAAATCATGATCTTGAAAAAAAGGCAGCTTTTTGTCTCTTGTCCTTCCTGTTCATGGGAAGAGGTCTGGATCCCAAACTCCTTTCCCTTTTCACCTTACTCATCAGTGTCCCAAAAAGCAGATCTCTTTTTCCCCATAACAATGAGGGGATCACCTATAGCTTATGGTTCTCTGCTGGTCTCTTTGTATATTACAGTATATGTTTGTGTATGTATAGCAGAATTTTGAGATGCCTTCTCAGAAGAGAGGTCTGTAGTGGAAAAGGAAGATATTTTCCATGTAAAGACAATATTAAAGTTAGACAGGGACATGTCAGGGCTCTGGTGCTCAAGAAAAATCTCCCAACTGAAATCAGTGAAGGGTTGTGCCTCCAAATTAATTGCATGCTTCTGTCCTTAGCATCTGGGCATGGAATCAAAACTGATGAGCCAACAAAGCAGCACTGAGCTGCTCCTGCGAGCAGTCGCCATCAATAACAAGAAATACTAGGGGAAGCACTCTTTGAAATTCAAATCACAAGGAGCATCATTTAAAAGGGAGCTCAGGAGGAGCAGAAATACCATGCACCATACATTAATTGTCATGCATGTGACAAAATCTTCAGCGTTGCTGTTACTTAGCAGCATTAAATTTATTCCCAGATTATTAATACCATACCAGGGATGAAGTAATTAAACTGGCAGCCCATTTCCTCTGAACTGGAGGCCAGGCCTTCAGCTGGTGTAAATCAGAGCAGCTACACTGCAGTGACTTGGTTTTACAACCAGTTGGGAAACAGAGCCATTTATTGTAAAAAGGGAGAGCTGCAAAAGAGCTCAAACCCTTCATCACTCCATGCTGTCCCTTCTGCCCCAGAGTGAGGGTAAGCAAGCAGGGCTAAAGTCACTGCTCACCTGGAACTGCTCCCAGAGCACACTGCCAGCAATCTGGAAACTGCTCCCAGCAGATTGGACAAATTAAATTTGGGAGGTTAAATATTTAATGACATGCTAGTGATTTCTTCCGAATGGGCACACCCTGTATCCTATTCCTTTTATAACCAAACCTGCCAGAAATACTCACAGATCTGTTTTGACAGAAAGGCTGTATTATGTGGGCAGGAAAAGAGCTGATTTAGAGTTCATCACCCTTTCAAGCCCTCTAGCTCTTTGCCTGCCTTCCTGGCCACATTTGGAGACATTCCTTCAGTCTGAGCCAAGTTCTTAAGCTTCTGTGGCATCCCAAACTGCCAGAGGTACCAGACATACATCATCCTATTGTATGGTTGCAAAAAATGTGTGCATGTTCAGCAGCCACCTCTTCCAGGTAATTTTTTTTTTTTTTTGCATTTCTTAGGTAGAATTTTATACCCTTCTTTAGTCGACTGAGTTTTGCAGGCACCATCTGGCCCTGAATTAAAAATGGCAAATTTTTCCGTTAAAATTGTTTTTCAGCGGAAATTCTTTGCGCTTTTGGGGGAGCTTGTGGTTTTATTCTCTCTTTCTTTTCAGCAGGTGTTTGTTCTGATCGAGAACTTTTGCTTCCAAAATGAAAATTTAACCTTTCTCCACAATATTTAGATGTTGCAACTCCTCACTTTTTCGTCAATGGAAAACTGAAGTATTTAAGGGCATATTTTGTTTTGGGCATATTTTTGGAAGAAATATCACAACTTCTGATTAAAAACCTCTCCATATTTCACAGCTCTTTCCACATGGGGCTATCCAATTAAAGATACTTTGGATGAAGAACCCAATACTTTTGAAGTCCAAATATCTGTATTTTTGGTGTTAGATCACTGCCAATCTTTTTTCTTCTTCTTTCTTCTTCTACTGACAAAATACCACAACGTTACACCAGTTTTTATGGGTGTTGGAAATCTTTCCTTTACTTGATTAGTACAGATTCTCTCTTTCACAAAAACTTGTCTCCATTAAATGCCTCTTACCTGCAAGCAATTAGTCTGCCAGCTTTATCCACCTCTTGTTATCCACCCATTCTATAAATTACTGGAATCACTGGGACAGAAATTCTCCTCTTTCTTACTTTTCTGTGTAACACTTGAAAGAGAGACAGAGAGAAGGTAAGCTTTGGGATTTACAGCAGTCACTGCTTCATAATTAATGAATGATAATAATATTGAAAAAGTGAATTTCCCCACTTTTTTCAGTCCAAAAATCTCATTTTCTCCAGGGAAATGGAGAAAATGCACAGAGCATGGTCCCATAGGGAAATTGTCTACTGATCACCAAGAGGAAAACTTACAGCAAATTATGCTGAGCATATAAAATGCAGAAATCTGTCCCAGCTGCTCAAAACAGTTGACAAAACAGAGCTGCTGGATGCAAATTGCTATGTCCAGCACAGTTCTAACCTCAGAGGTGGTCAGTCAAAGCTTTGTGTGCTGCTGCTGTCACCTCAAACTTTTGGAATTTCCAACTGCAACACACCTACAGGGAAGGCAAGGAAGAAGACATTTGCATTTTATGTAAAACAATTTCATCTGTGGTGAATAGGCATGGCTGGTGTGATTAGACTGATCTTCATTACATAA
This sequence comes from Lichenostomus cassidix, assembly GCF_008360975.1. Taxonomy (NCBI): domain Eukaryota; kingdom Metazoa; phylum Chordata; class Aves; order Passeriformes; family Meliphagidae; genus Lichenostomus; species Lichenostomus cassidix. Next base: position 11,835,259 of record NC_139483.1, read on the forward strand.
AACCCTAAGGATCCTTTGGCCCATGATCCTTTCCCAACTCTGCTTTTTGGAAAGTATAAAACATATGAACAGTTAGCTTTACACTTAAAAAGCAAACAGAAGTATGTCCATATTCTCAGTTTTTCATATGCCAAAAGACTTGGATGAAGACTGCAGAGACTGTGACTTCAGGTAAGGGTTTATGTTTTTTCCATCTTTCTTTTCTGACTGAACACATCTTCTCTTTTCATAATTACTTCATATTTTTGTGGAGGGAGCTAAGGAATTTCAGTGGGATAATTCTCTGGGATGCACTGAAACCCAAGTGTCTCATTTTTAGGGCCAGTTAAACAAGTGGAATGAGAAAGTATTCAAGCATCTTGGAAAAATCCTGAGGGAATTGTTGCCTTTCATCCCTAAAATCTGAAGCTTCAAGGAAAATGTTCACTGGGAAAATTTAAAGAACACTGAGGTGCTTTGATGGAGTGTATGCCTTGGCCTTTCTCCTCCCACCTCTGCTTTGCTGCTAGACAATGCCATGCCTTGGCTTTTTTAAACACAGATTTTCCAACTGTCTCAAGTATCAGCTGGAATATTCTCCTAAAATCACTCCTGTCCTTGGACTTGGTGGTTCTGCAATTTGCTCCACAATGACCTTTGAGTACAGTTTTGCTCCAAATGTACTCATTGGGGAAGACTATTATGTTTGTCTCCAGCCTAACCCAGTTGGTCCTCTGGTGTTTCAGTGTTAAAGCAAACTTCACCAAGGGAGGTAAGTTAATTTCCAACTGCATGTTTCAGTGTTTCCAGCCCTTGGCTGGAGTCAGAATTTCAAAGAGTCATAGAATCATAGAATAGATGGTCTCTGAAGGGACCTTTAAAGGCTGTCTAGTCCAAACCCCTGCAATAAGCAGAGACATCTTCCACTGGACCAGCTTGCTCAGAGCCCCATCCAAGCTGACCTTGAAAGTTTCCAAGGGGTGAGGCATCCACCACCTCTCTGAGCAACCTGTTCCAGTGGTTCACCACCCTCAGCGTAAAAAATTTCCTCTTTATACCTAATCAGAATCTCTCTTCTTTTATGGTAGATTTCTTCAGAGCTTTATATTTCCTAAGGAAAAGTAAAAATCACCTCAGTGACAGCACTGATGTGTGCAGAGAGGCTTCCCAGGAGCCTTAGGTCCACCTGAGATGCTGCTGAGGCACATCAGAGGTAAAGGCATTGCTCCAGGAATTAATTTGGCCACTCCAAGTCCAGTTATTCCCTAGAGCTGGGACAGCCCTGTGCCAAAGCAGTTGCTTTTTCCTCCTCACCCTTCCCACAGGTCCTGAGTCTGTCCCACGATGGATGCTGAGCAGGGGCAAGTGGAAAACACTCAGCCAAGTGCTAAATTTTTTATGCTGTTGCCTGATTGATTTTAAACTGTGCTTACTTGGCAATGCCCCTCAGGAGTGGTTATGTAAGATTAGATGTGTTTGTTCCTAACGTGGCGCTGGGGCTTGAGAACCCTTTGTGCGCTGCTAACAGCTGAAAAGCTTGGAATTAAAACTGGAAATTTAAAACTGGCTCTGCCCTCCACCCCCAGGACCCCAGGTGGGATGGCAGTGCCACTGTCCCCAGCGGTCACCACAGAGCAGAGTGGCCAAGTCTCAGCTGCTGTGCTTCCCCTCCAAGGCCGGCTTGAGCAGGTGCAGGGAAGGGACATCCTTGTGTCCATCCTTGTGTTTGTGACTTAATGTCTTCTTGGGTGTTTCTCCACTTCAGGGAGCTGCTGCTCACTTGCTTTTCAAGTGGCAGCTGCTCCACTCCATGAGGACTGGTGAGAAAAAGCATTGCAGGAACTCCTCTTGGGATCAGAGAGACCTGCTGCTGCAGGAACCTTTAAAATCACCTTCACATGTGATGAAAAGTGTTTCAAACCCGTGTGTGCTCAAAATTATGTTCAGTTGGGAAAAAAGGGCTAGGTGAAGAAAAAGCCTCCAAAGATCCCTTGTCAATACCTCACAAGTTTGCTGTTTTAAGCTTTGCCTAATTATCTACAATAACAGGGAAGGAGAGAGATGAAACTATGCAACCCTGGTGAGATCAGTCGTTGTCTTGCCAGATTTTCAGAAAGAGCCTCTGAGGAGCCTCAGAAAGGAGAAAGGATAGGACAGCAAACATGACTGGGCTGCAAAACAGGAGCTTTGATGTGAGACATGGGAAGAGCTTATTTTTCCAAGAAAATAATGTACTTTTTATTGCACGTTTTCAGACCATTCAAAATGTGAAGGACCAACCATTACAGCCAGCAGCAGGGGCCACCATCTCAGCTGCAATGGATGACAGAGTCTGTCAATCAGCCCTTGGGGTACAGCTGCCTGCTCTTCCCAGAATTCTGCCAGGGAAATGCCCTGGCCAGACAGAGATGTTGGCAGACCTCAGCCCTTTGCTCGGCTGCAAGGAGGAAACCAACCCAGCTTTTCCAGCCCTGCAGCAGCCTACAGCACTCTCTGTGCATTTCTTTTAGCTTTCTAGTCACAGTCCCATCAGTGCTACAGAGAAACCTGGAGCTGCTGCAGGCAGTGGAAGTTTTGCCCATTTACCTTTTGTCATTCCTGCTCTGCTTGTACCTTGGGATGAAGCACTTCAAAGACCAACTGTTTCCTGCTTGTGATGGGAGATTCCATTATTTTGTGCTATGCCAGAGTTTGAATCTCCCTGGCACACTTTGAGTTTGTAATTGGCTGTTGTCTCTAAGGGGAAGCTGACTGGGAAATGGCAATCTGATGGCACTGCCTACAGGGAGATGAAGAAGGGCCAACTCTTTCTCTTGGTGAGAGGGATCTGACTGCTTGGGAGATGATGTGGAACATGTGGAGGCTTCTTAAGCTTTTCTCATTAGCACATTTCAGTAATTGAGACTGGAGCTAGCTGCATGCTTAGGCAGACCATCAATCTCAGCTCTGTATGCCACCAAATCTCTAGCAAAATGGGAGAAGCTGGGCTAGGCTGGAATAATAAACCTGCCCTAATGATCACATTAAGGGTTATCTTCATGGGACTGCAGCTAAAAATCTGGTTATAAAGAAGAAACTAAATAAGGAGCACTGGGGGGAGTCTTATCCACGTCAGGAGGTATTTTCTGAGCTGTCTCAGCATGTGAAGAGAGTCTGGGCTAAACATATCTGTTGAAACATTTTAGCAGGCAAGAAAGTCGTTTTTTGACAAGATGAAAATTTCCCCCCTCCATTTGTCTTACTCTTTTATTCTTACTTCATATGCTGTACTTGGCAATGAAAATTTTCAGTCAATTTATTTCCGAATCAGTCATTTCTAATGTTTGCTCTCTGGGGAGGCTCATTCTTTCAGCTCTCTTGGTCCCCAGCTCGTGGCTGAGGGGCAAAGGATAGCAGAGTCCTCAGCACTTCTTGGGAGGTGATGAACCCCAAGCAAAAAAAGCATTGCTTGAGAGCAACAGGGTTGCTTTTAAAGAATTAATTAAAAAAAATATTATTTAAAACACCTGAGTTGTACTGACTGAATAATCTGGTGGGTCCTTCAGTACCAGCCCAGGAAGGCTCTTCCAGCACTTCTCCAGCTCCTGGTCCTCCTACCCTCTGGAATGACTTGGAGGAGGAATGAGGAAAAACTATTAGTTATATGTAATAACTGTTCCCTTGAGATTCTTTTTTTTTTTTAAGACAGACACTGTTGGATTTTTGTATTAAGGGGGCTCGAGAAGCTATTCACACAAAAGAAAGAATCTGCAATAAAAACATCTCCAAAGAATGCATTTTGCACTCTCTCCACTAAGACAGCAGGGTTTGTACTTAGCTGCAGGACCTGGCTGGCATTGCCTCCAGCAGCATCTGCCCCAGGTAAATGCCTGGAGCATCCAACCAGCTGACTGACAGGAGCAAGCAGGAGAGCTGGAGAAGGTGCTGTGACTGCAGAGCTGCTGGGTGAGGCTGATGAGAGTGACCTCACGTGGAGGTCAAATAGATAAATATTCAATTTTGATTAACAAGCAAATAGATTAACTATTTCCACTGAGTATGGAGGGGGAATTTATTTTTTAAATTTTTTTTCATACTTTAGGCAAGAGATATGCCAGGAAAAGTAGCCTGATTGTGTGAACCAGACTCATCCCAGAGGAATGGAAGGGACAAACAAGGTATGCTGTATTGTGGGGTGGAAGTAGTTGATTTTTTAATCAACAAAACATCTTAAATTGATGTTCTTGGGGAAGGACTCTGGGGAACAGGAACTTCTACTTGGTTTATGTTTTTTTTTAAAAAATGTAGCAAACAAGGTCCCTCTGCAAAGATCCCTCATAAAATCCATCAAGGTTAGACTGGGTCAAGCACTTTACAGATTCACAATCAGCAGGGAGTAAGGGTCTGTTTCCAAAGTGCAAGGAGATCACTGAAGATGCCTTCCCTTCTCACTGACCTGTGCTGCCCATCATATTCCCATGGGACATGAGGAAGAACTTGGGTAGTGGAATTGCCAAGACTGCAGGTGGTACAGAATTACCTGGGATGGTGATGGAGATTCAGTGAAGACTGGGAAAAAGGTCTCTTGGGTAAGTCACCTGCAAAATGGCAAAGGAAATTCAGTGTCAAGTGGAAAGAAATTATAGCATGGAAAATTATCTTTGCAATACACTAATACTGCATCACTATTAACACAATGCAGATTTGGAGTTACTCTGGGGAGAAGCACTGAAAGTGCTACCACCTTCCTCAACACCAGGCATCCCCTCATCAATCAGTCTTGTATTTTGAAACACCTGAGGTCTTACAATAAAGCCAAATTCCAATTTACAAATTCCAATTCCAATTTACAAATTCCAAATTCCAATTTACACGTTTTGACTCCCTAGCACAAAATCCCAGGACACTGTCCTCTTGCCTGTATGAACATCTTTGCATCTGCCAAAATTGTTCAGATTTGCCCATTTTTTTTTTCTTACAGTCCTATGTGCCCCATGGAATAGATTATTCAAAAGTCAAAGAAAAGACCAGGGCTAAGCAGCATCCTGCCTCTTTTTTGTGGGATTCTTGTACACACCTCCTGAACAGTCTGGAATTAAACATACCATCTTACAGTCTGGCTTTAATTTTCATTTAATTTACTTGTGATCCTACAGCTTCTCTTTTATTTCTAGTGCAGTGTGTCATGAATACATCAGTTTTATTAGGATGGCCTGCTCACATAATCTCACAGTCCAATGATATCTTTGTCCTAAAGAATCTCATGTTCACAGCTTGTTTCTTGTGGCACCATTACAAAACCCTCTTCATCCTTTCTTTGAGAAAGGATGTTTCGTTTCCCACCTTCTCAAGAATTAAAGAAAAATGGAGAAAGGGAAAAAAATACAAATTCTCCTTATGACATTTTCTTTTTCCAACAGTTCCATCACTTTGTGTGCCACATTGGTTGTCTTTCTAATGGATCCCTGCAGCAGGATTTTGCTTCTTCACCAAAGTTTTGGCCTGTTGGTTCCCCACTGTTTATACAGTTATCATTAAACGTTCCTGTCATATCCCAACCTTGTTCTTTTCTCTTCATCTCTCCCAGCACAGTGTAACCCACTCTCACCTCGGCACATGGCCATTAACACACAGAGCACGGCTGCTGCTGTTGTTCTCATCATTACCATAATGGCTCAGGCCAGGGGAGAGAAACAGCTTTAGGCACTGTGCAAATAACATACAGTCCCTGACAGAAAGGGAAAGCTCCAGTGTTGTTCAAAATAATCGTGAAATCATTCCTGTGAGTATCCCACTCTTCCATTAAAATATTCATTTTTAGCCATTGGAAAGCTACTGTTGAATGCAATGTGTTATCCCTCTGGTTTTTTGACAGAGTGTCCTGGGTACAGAGAGAAAGGGGTTGAGCTTCTCTATTCTATACATGCCCTCTCTTCAGGAAGTGTTTTTATTTGTTTGGTGGTGAATACTCACCCTTGGTGGGTAAAACCCTCTCTTTTGTACACCCTGTTATGAATATTGTTGCAGTTGTTGTGATTTTTCAGCAAATTTGGGTTCCGATTTATAATCCCTCCCTAGTGTTCCTCCATTATGGGAAGAGGCATGGGGGAAAGGGGAGCAGCTTGAGTGGGTTTAATTTTTCAGCTGAGTTTTAAACCAGCCCAAAGAGCTGGCTGTAGTGCATTAGTTTTCCCTCAACACCTCACTTTCCAGCTACTTTTAGAAATGGAATCAGAGCCATGGCAGGTGAATCCCCACAAGACTTCCCTTGCATTGTTTCCTTTCTCCTTAATTAATTTGGGGGATTGTACGTTTTGAGCCATTTTTAAGAGTCTTTTCCACCCTAAATAATTCTATGATAAGGGACCTTCAGGAAGATCCCCAGTCTCTCCTTTCCCCTGGTAATAATTCTGGGAGGTTATTGCATTAAAGCTGTTGGATTTTATTGTCTTGCATTATAATATTTCTTTGAATAGGGATTGAAAAAAAGAAAAGACACCAGGGTGAGGGAACGTCAGGATGTGGAATTTTCAAAAACTGGGCTCAGTCTCTGGTTCAGGAGGTATTCTCTGGCCAAGACAGCACTCTTCTCATCTTTAGGATGAAGATAATATTCCTGGCTGGTAGTGGAGCCCTTAATTGATCAATATATGGAAGACACTCCATTAATGCAATTTTATTGTCCCCAGAAAACAAGGAAAGGCTAAGAATAGCATAGTACATTTTTGACAGAGCTTTTGTTATTTTCTTTTCATGTTCAGTTCCTTTGAATCTGTCTTTTTTCTCGTTAAGAAAGCTTAATTACCATTTTCACTTTCATTGCATTACCGGGGCCAGGTTTGGGTGCTCTGTAGGCAGCCACTAATTGTTCATGAGATGAAGGATTCTTGGTGCAAGGAGCACTGCAGGTGTGGATGGAACAGACCTTGCTCTGGATGCAGGCAGGGAATTAGAAAACTTTTCATGACAAGGCAGAGCTCTAGGATCCCAACCATAAAGAAAGGCAAAGGCTTTCTGAGGTACCTTTCCCAGCTTTTTAATGTTATCAATTTTAAAAGCTCTTAAACCACTCTAGTTTTCTACTGAAGCAATCCTGGGGTTGAAATACTGTGCTTAGCTCTGTGCCTCAAGCTCTCTGGGATGTAATATTAGGCACACTAATATGGGAACTCATGGTCACCTCCATGAGTTCCCACATTAGTGTGCCTAATATTACATCCCACAGAGGCTACATGGAGGCAGGGAAGAAGCTGACTGAAGAAATTCAACCTCCAGATGCTCCTCCATGGAGCATGAGAATGACCAGCTGTAGAGGGCAAACAGAAAACCTCAAGCTCCCCATCCTGCCTCCCACGATTTTTTAAAGTATATAAATCTTATATTAAAGTATATCTAAATACATTTTATATAATTTATATCACTTTTGTATAAATAACTTTGTTTGTATTTTTATAATGTTATATGATTTTACTATAAAATATTTCTGAAGGTCTGTGAAGGTTTCAGTGGCAAAGGAGGTATTTGGGGAGCAGGGCTGGAGGAGAAGACAGCAAAATAAAGAACAAGAGGAAGGGGAGGAACCAAAACAGGAGCAGGAAGAGCAGAGGGAATACCTCTTCCTCCTGCCAGCCTGTTTTCCATGTTCCAGGTGTGGTGCACACCTGGTACCTGGATAACACTGCCTCTCTCAGTAGCAGACTCCAATTTATGGCAAAAGGCTTGAAATTTAAGAGGCTGGACATGTGGCTTGGCTCCTCTCCTCTGGCTGGGAAGAGAAGTCCAGGCTGGTGGGGTGGAGTTACCTGTTAAATCTGAATAAATTAGGCTGGGAGGGATGCTCAAGCTCTGTGCACTGCTCATCAGGGGGAAGTTCATCAGCACTTCCCCCATCATGGATTTAACATATTCCCAGGCAGCAGCACGAGGAATGGAAAGAGAATTTAGTGGGGCCAGGGCAGTGCCATTTACCCTTTGGGCATGGTCCCTGCTTATTTACATAGTGCTAGGGGCTGCCAGGAGCAAAAAGATGTCAAGACTCAGAAGAGAGCCTTTATCTCAGCATTTGAGACAACCTCTCCCAATTACAGCAAGCACCTCTTGACTTGGAAGTACCAAACAGCTTTGGGAAAGACCTGAGATAAAGGAAGCTTTGGGGGTGTGATGTTCCTTCCCTTACTTCCTTCTCAACATTGCCCCACGACAGTGTTGGCAATGGAAGCTGCTAGCAGTGGGATGAATGATCTGAATTCATCTGACAAACAGCACCATGGAAGTTTTAACAACACCATCAACAATTCTGCATGGGCTGCTGGGAGTCTCCCACCTGGAATGCTCTGTGCTGCAGGAGCTGTGTGAAGCAGGACTGTCCACATGGGAATTACTCATGGTGTGAATCTCTGTGGCTGGGCTTTGTTCTGCACCCAGAAAGGCTGAAAACTTTGCTCCCTCCAGACTCCTGCAACTGGTTTGGTGACAGGGGAGCATATTAATGCTGTCACCTGGCATTCCTGACACATCTGAGAGCTCATATTGCAGTACAGAACTCCCTGGGGAGGGAATGGATGAATGGGCAGATAAAAATGATCAGGGAATCTGTAATTCACATGTTTGAGGCAGGGTTCTCATTTTGCTAGCTTTGTTCTCTGCTGGATTGACATTTGTAAAGATAATTCTTTCTGAAAGAGAAACCTCCTTTGACATTTCTGAAAGCTCCCACACCCAGAACTCGTTCTGCTCCTTGGCTTTTAGAGACAAACACGATTATGCTGCAAATGAATGAATCCCCACAGATCTTTAGTGACCAGAGCTTTACACCTAAAAGCCCCTTGGACTAGACATAAGTGCTTTTGCCTTATCCCAAAATTGGCTTCTGCAAGAAGAGAAGATGAAGTGTTTGTCCAAGCACTGGTTCCTCTTGCAGTGATGATATAAATTAGTTTCTAGCATGCATGTGGCTCTGATCCCCAACAGCAGCTGAGTGCAGCCTACCTGAAACAGATGGAGAATTCCTCAGCCCCTAACTCTGCAGAGACAAGTAGCAGTGCTTCTCTGAGCACTTTTAGCTATGCAACCCCCAGTCCTAGGCTTGAGTCTGACTTTTCCTCAGCTTGGGGGTGAAAACAGCTAAGCTGTTCAGCATTTCCACAGTATAAATCCAGCAACGTGGCTGGGAACTTCTCTGCAATTGCAGTGTCAGTTTTTGAAAAGAAGTTAATCTGGTGGGCTTTCCCTTTTCTACCTGTGTGTTTTGTTTGCTGTTTGTTGGGGTTTTGCTTTGTTTTGTAATTGCTTTCTATTAAGATAGCTAAGGAACTCTGTGAAGGACTGCCCTCTGTGTAGCTTTCCAAAACTGGAGCATGGACTAGTTTCTGGAGTATGGTTTTCCCCCTCGACCCTCAGAGCTGCTCTTAACCACCTCTGGCAGTGTTTGCTGTGACTTTGATACGTTCAGGATCAAGCCCAGAACTCAGATGAAGATTTAGACTATCTTTTGGGTAGTAGTGCCTTCTAGCATTCCTCCCTCTCAACAGCCTGAGTGTTTTAAAAGAGAAGTGAACCAAAGTGGGACTGAAGTAGGGATTGGAGGAAGTGAATGTGGATTTTGTAAGCCTCTGGCAGTGGAAGCAGCAGGTTCTGCATATTTATTGATTACAATGTGCTCTACATGCTAGGAGGGGGCATTCAGAGTGTGAGGTGAGCGTTTTTATTGTGTCTGGTTCAGAAAGCAGCATGAATAAATATTAAGCAGCGGAATGCAGCTGGACTGCTGACGAGTTATTTTGACTTGCTTGCATGCAAGAGGAGAGAGGGAGGGAGCCAGGCTGGGCTGTGAGCTCTGCACAGGTACAGAGGGGCTGAGGGTTTGGTGAAGAGCATGTTGGAAGGGAAACAGAAGGATCATCAAGTCCAGCTCTTAAGGGAATGGCCCATATGGGATTGAACCCATGACCCTGGCATTATTAGCACCCTGCTCTGATCAGCTGAGCCAATCTCAGGGTAATTTGTCACTGTAATGAATAAGTTAGGCTCTGGATCCATGGGAAGCCTTGGTAATTATTTTTACTAGTTTTTGTTTGTTTTCTTTTGGCATCTTTCTGGCAGGAAAATCAATTATAAAGTGTCTGTCAATACAGGAAAGTTGTAAAGGAGAAATTTTTTTTTATTATATTTTTGCTAGTTTGTCTTACATAAAGAAAGAGTGTCCTTCCATTTGGATTACATGCACAGTGTATAAGTCTTTCATTCTGCTCTGGATGGATTTGCTTGGGGAATACAAAATATTATATACCAACTGCCTGTGATAAATTTAATCCTCTCCCCAGCAGCAGCATTAGGAGCCTAATTTGGATTTACAGCAAAGCCTAGATGCCAATTTTTGTAGTACAGCAGCATAAACAGCCCCTCATGTGAATGAGAATCAGGCCCATTGTGTCCCCAAAGGTATCAGAGGACACTCATGAGAGTGAAGAATTTAATTCACCAACATCTTTATTTTCTTAAGGATGCATGGGGGTGTTCTGAGGTTGGACAGAAGAGCCCCAAAACACTTCAGATGGGTGACTGGAAAGATGAGTGGAGGTGTCTGGAGTCCTAAGGCTCTTTCAGGGAATAAGAGGCAGTGACTTTTCTCCAGGATCCCTGCTCCATGCCCAGCTGCCTTTAGTGGATCCCTAAGGCATGGTCTGTGGCAAGTTGCAGCTTCCAGGAGAAAAATGAGCTTTTTTGATATGTAAAGCAACATCTCCATGTGATTTGCCAGATCCTTTCTAAATGTAAGGCAAACTCCCCAGGTCCTACCTGTGTCAGGCTCCAGTGACTGCAGCACCAAGCCCTGAGCTCTGCTGTGGCTCTGGGGACATTCGGGAGGCAAGGCTTGTCAGGAGAGGTAATATTTTTTATGGGAGCAATTCACAGAGGTGAATAAAAGGGACAAGCTTTTAGAGCTTCCAGGTCCTTCTTCATGTCTGAAATAGGAGCAGCAAGAAACAAGCCAGGGAGCTGAAACTCATAACTCTGGACACTGAACATCAGGGCCTCGATAGAGATATTGTTTTTACAGCACTTTATAATTCTTATCCCCTCCTCTCAGCTTACAGCTTCTTGTTAAACCAGCAATAAATTACCTGCTGCTCTCATTTTCTCTCCCTCTCTCTTTCCCGGAGGACTGAATGACTTTTTTACTTCTTCTCATGCTAAAAATGTTCCTCCTCCACTTACTGGGTACCAAATACCTTTTCTCACCCAAGGTGTCACCAAGTTAATGAATCAAATTAAAGCCTAAAATTAAATTGAGCAGTTGTTCTCAGTTTGTACCTAGTGCTGCAGCTTGCATGTATAACCTGAGCCCAAAGACAGCGAGCTGTGTGTGCCTGAAAATCAGCTTGTTTCACACTGAATACATCAATTGCTTTAATAAAATGTTCTGTGCTCAAATCGACTTTGTGCCACCCAAATAAAGCAGGCAGAATTCCCATGGTGATGGAGAATTGGCAGCCAGACTGGGAACTTTTTCCTGGCATACAGAGCTGCTCTGTGATTTTTAGGTCTGTGGGGTTTTGGTGAGGGTGATTAACCCCTGAGGGGCTGTGGGTTAGTCCTGCAACTAACTTCCAGATCTGTGTAGAGGATCTAATTTCCAAAATGGGTCCCTTTGAACCACAAATTTTAATGCTCACTGCTGGATCCATCCCACTGTCACTGCAGGGGTTTAGGCACTGGGCAGAGGTGAATGAAGTGCAGAGCAGCCCTTGGCTCTTCCCACAGATGAGTCTGGGAATGGCTCAGGTTTGAGCCAGCCTGTCTGGAAGGGTCTGTTTCTCTTCATTAGGCCAGAACTGTTAATTGGAATACTCCTTTTGATTTTTTTATTTTTTTTCCCTTTCAGAACAACCTTTTCGGGACAAATTCAGCTCTGTGTGTTTAAATTAAATAAAGAGCTCTTAAAGTGAAGAGTCACCACCTCATTTCAGTTAAATCAAATATCTCTGCTCACTGAAAATATTTGAGGGAGCCTGAAGTTTCATTTCAGAAATCTTGAAAATATTTCTACAATTATTATTTTGGTTTAGCTACTGAACTGGAAAAATGATTTATTTGCACAGCTCTGATTAAGGCAGAAAGAAACTTATTTAAGTTCTTTGATTAATTATGCCTCTATTCCCAGCTGAACAGAAGTGGGAATTCCAAGTCAAAGGAAAGTATTGCTTCTCTTTTCTTCACCACTTTGGTAAAAAGCTTTGAATATGCATGTATTCCCTTCCACAAGGGTAAGGCTTCTGCATGCTGCTGGAAGCTGCTTCATGACATAAGAGTCATTTACATTTTGTCTGTCCCATGCCTGCATGTCAGGCTTCAGTGGTGTCTTAATATTAAAAAATAATAGCACTGCTTTTCCACACTTACCCTGTGGTTTTCCACACCTCTTGCTCTCATTCCTGAGTGTTTCATTTGTGTTGTACTGCCTGGCAGTCTGGAGCAAGAAAGAGGGAAATAAAGGGCGCAGATTTGAATAGTGATAACTGTTCGGCTGAAAATTGCAATGTTTTGGTTAATAACAAAAGTGGAACTCCTTGGAAATGTGCCCTGTGCTTCTCTTTCCCCTGCCATGGTCACAGGTCCTCTGCTGCAGCCTCCTTTCCCCTCTGAGAAGGGGCAGGAGGGAATCTCTCCAAGATGTGCAGCACACACGGGCTGGGGAGACTGGAGCAGGGGGAGCTGGAGCAGGGAAATCTTTGGAAGCTTTTTGGGGGCGGCAGGGGGAATAAAAATATTAAATTCAAGAAATGTAGAGGGAAGAGCTCTGCCCAGCTGTTGGCACAGCTGGCTGTGCTCCCATCATTGTGCCTGCAGGTGTTGGGGTTCATCAGGGAAACAAAAGTGTCCATCTCTCATGCAGGAATGCCAAAGCTCTGCTTGCCTCCCCCACTGTCTTTAAAATGCATCTCAAATGACAACTGGCCAATCAATAAAGGTATAGCTTTCTGGGTTTTTTGCTCAAAACATTGACCAGTAGATGTTGCAGCTGTCTGCTGTCAGAGATGTGATTCACTGTGACTCTTACAAAAGTGGAACCACTCTGGAGTCATTTCTATTCTCCTTAAATTGCATTTGAATTTCTCCTGAAGCAGCTGCTTGATGCTTGACCATTTCTCACAATTAGAGGTTTTTTCACATAGTAAAGTGTCTTAAAGCCCTGCTCTCCCTTCTGCCTCCCCAGCCTCAGTGCTATTCCTGCATGTGCACAATTCCATGTTTTTAGCAACTGGATCCAGAGGAGCAGGCTGTTGTCACAGAGATCCAAGAGAGAGCAGAGTTGTCATGGAAAGAGACACATTATTATGACTTTTGTTTTCAGCACTGGCGAGCCAAAACTTTTTTGGGTGGCCTGAAAGAGCATCTCCAGCTGCTTACACACTTCAGTGCCTGTGGCACTGAAGTGAGAGGAGATTCCTTCACAGCAAATTCCCTGCTTACTGTCAAGCATTCTGCTGCTTTGACACTTAGAGGTGCAGGAATTGCACAGTTTTCCTCAAGATTGTTGAAAATAGGCATGGCTAAGTACTTTGCAAGAAAAAGGCCACTTTATTGTCTGGACATGATTGATGGAGAGTGACTGCAATAAGCCTTGGCTCTCCTCAAAGAGAGAAGTCCCTTCACATGAGAAATGAGGTGAAACTGAGGCAGCAAAATGACAGACAGAGGTGAACACAAATCCTCCTGATGCATCCTTTTCACCTGCAGCCAAACTGCAATTGTCAGGCACCAGGCAAGGATGACATTTGGTGACACTGAGCACCTCTAAGTCCCCCCTCACACAAGAGAGGATAAGAAAAGCATAGATTGACAGTGGTTCATTGCATCCCTTGCAGGGATAGGGCCCCACACTCCTGTCTTCCTTTCCAAAAAAAAAAAAAATAAAAAAAGTGAGGTGCTGTGGTTTTATTTGAGAAGCCTGAGAAACAGGGTTCTGGTGATTAAGCCACTAATATCCTATAGGGAAAGAGGATCTCTTATTCACAATCAAAACTCACCACTAAACCCTATAGCCTTTCTCCACCACTCCCCCAGTGCAGGAGACACATGAGGAAATGGTGATGGGATCAGATGGGGTGAGTGGCTGGGTATAAATGGGCAAATACTTCAAACAGTTGAGGAAATGGGCCCATGTGGTACCTTTTTTTTAATGCATGGTGGTCCTGCTCATCATTAAACCAGTATATTTTAGGAATTCTGTTGTAAAATTTGAAGGCTCCAACAACTGCAGGGATGCTCTGATAACTGGGTAGCATTTTACACCACTCAGGAGCAGCTGGCCCAGCCTGAGATGTACTTCATGTTTCTGCTGCTCTGCCTCGTATCTCAGAGCTGGGAAAGCAAACAGGCTGAAGTGTGAATAGACAAATAATTCTGAATTTGGTACTGATCCCTCTGGGTGTTTGTGCTGGTGATGCACAGATGGGCTGACAGACAATTTCAGGTTCAGTTCTGATCTCTGCAGACCTCCATAAGCCAGCCAGCTAGATAAATAATTTCAGTTTCTCTGCTGATACCCCTGGGTAAACAGATAGATTTACTTTCTGGCCCAATCTTCTTAGCAGGCCAGTGCATAAGCAAACAGAGGGACAATCCAGGTCCTGCTGTGAACTCTCACGTCCTTGCAAATTCTGATTTTCGATGTGAGTAGATCCTGCTCTTCACCCCTTCCCTTTACTGAAGTGGAGTTACAACTTTAGCTAACAAGTTTTATTAGAAAAAAAACAAACTTTGTCCCATCTTGTACTAATGTAAAGCAACCATGCTGAGAATTATGACCTTTATTTTAAAAACTGGAAATTTTTTGAAAGGTCTGGTTGAAAATGCAGCCACATATCCTCTATTGCTTCTGGCTCTCATTTAAGAACTCTTTGAAACAATAAAATTGTGTACTTGCAGGGATTCCCCCTTCTATTTAACACCCAAATCTAGTGATGCTAATAATATGAGACATCAGATTAAGTTTCCAATTTGGGGGTTTTTTCTGTTTCTTTGGGTTTTTTTTCTGCCCTCCTCTCTTTGGTGCTGTGGAGGGAATCGCTGGCTTTTGCTCCAGCCCCACCCCATCTTTACAGTCCTAGTTTATTTGAGTCCACCTCCTTGTCCCCAAGAGCTTGGCTCAGACCATGACTGAGGAGTCCCAACAGCCTCCCTAGAGCTGTGATCTGCTCCTGCTGTCCCATTCTTTTTTCTTTTATGTTTTCACAAAGAATATCTGTCCTCTTTTAAAACAGCTAATGAAAAACTTTCCATTAAGTGGGGAATAAAAAAAAATCCAGATTATTTTGGCCTAGGACTGTGGGATCTGTGGTGACCATTGCACACTGCTATTTGACCTCATTCCTCTTCCTTTTTTTCTGTGAGGAATTCCCTGCACACATTTATCAGTCTTTATTTTGGGGGAGAGAATGATGAGGAAGATAGAGTTGAAGTTCACTGTGCTTTCTGGGCTGTTTCCTGAGATCCTGACTCAGAAGGTCTTGATTCAAAAGATTCCTTTAACCGGTTATGAATTGAAAAATAAATACCTAGAAAAGATGAGGTCTTTTCCATATCTTCCAGATTTGTGGCATCCAAGGAACCTCCTTTTCCTGCCTGATTCCCCAGCCAAAGGCTTAGTTCTGTCATATCTAGGCTCTAGGGACTGGGTCTCTGTGAGAGGGACTAACAATCAGATGAGTTTATTACATGCCAGTGATGCAGTGAAATTCAATTAATTTGTTTGCTCTGCTTCCCAGGATGAGGAATAGACATGGCATAAATGTGAGTGATGGCACCACTCTGGTTCTGTGTCAGCAAATAAAGGCAACCTGATGATGTTTCCATCCTTCCTTGCACAGCCCTGTGCTCTGCAGTGCTGCAGGCAGGATGGGAGGACACAACACCAACACCTCTTCCCTGGCACAGTGCTGCTGGGTTTGCACAGCTCAGATGGAGAGGTGATCCCTGCCTGTGTCCTGGGAAAGCCTGCAGGAGGGACCATGAAGGAAAAGTCAGGAAGTTTCTGTGTCCTTGGAGGAGGATTCTGTCGAGTTCAGCAGGATGAGACCCTGCCTGGCAGTATGGGACTGGTGTGGTACTGATGTGACAGGGCAGGGTCTGGAAAGGTCAGAAAGAAAATCCCAGGAGGAATTGGGTGGGAAAGGTCATCACACTGAAATGGTTTTTCTCCAGCTACCAAATTCTCCTCAATAAAGAGTATCTAATGGCTTTTTCCCCCAGAAGTGGAAATCTCTGTCCTTATATTCATTCTAAAGGGGAGGACTTGACAGCTTGGAGAATTGGCAGGCCCTGACTGGAAGGTATTTGTTACAATGGAAACATTAAGTCCATCTGCAGTCCATGAAGTATCACAAAGTGCAGGAAGTCAGCCCAAGGTAAATGTTCTTTTTCCCTTTTGTTCATGTCCTTTTGTTAAGAGACAAAGAGGTGCTGGTACCAGGAATTTCCTCCAGTTCTCTAGCTTTCCATTACATTTGTTGTTCCATCTGACCTTTCTTCTCTTTCTCTGTCCCACACATCTCAGACCATTTTCTGCTCATCAGTCTTCCCCCATCCTTCGCCTTGGCCCCTACACATAACTTTCTCCACATAACTGGGCATCCCCACTGTGGTTCACCTCACTTTTTGGACTGTCCACAGCACTGGGTATCTCCCCTCTGTGTTCAGCAGGACATTCACTGATGATTTTCCACTGGCTCATCCACTGAAGGGAGGTACATCTCTATAGCAGGGGCTTGCTCCTCCACTTTTTCTCCCAAAATAGCAGTAAGACTACAGGCTCTGGAGGTTTTCCCTTTGATTTTGGAGCAGAGAGATTTGGTGGTTTGAGAAGAGGGAAGAGAGAGTGAGAGATGACTGGCAGGTCATGGAAGTATGGGTAGGGATTGACTGATTTTCCCCTAATTTTCAAATTGCAAAAGGAAAAACAAATTAAGCCAAAAGGAGGTAGATGCAAAAACTATCAGGACATAAACCTCATCCAACATGTTCTGCATTGGTGAAGCTCAAGCTGCAGGATGTTGTGAAAACCATGTGCTTGCATGGTTTCGAGGGAAAAAGGAAACAAATGGATGAGAAATTGTTTTGGAATGAGTAAATATGCAGAAACCATTTATGGGCCAGGAGTCAGGCTTAAGGGGGCCTGAGAGAGAGCCTCAGTAAAACTACAGCAGTTTGGAATAGAGTGAAATCTTTGGGTGTTTGCTGATACAAGGCTCACCTCCTGGGAGAGGGAAAAAGTGTGCAGGAAAATGTGTGGTTCCTGGAAGATATTCCACCACTGGCTCCAGACAAGCCTTTTGTGGCTGCTAGACCATAGCAAAAATTTGACAGTGTAATAGAGTAGTGGGGGAGAGGAGTGAACTGCTGTGATTTCAGCTATCCAAGAAATTAACTTAGCGTAGACACCACAGTTCCAGGAAAGCTGTCAGCAAGTAATGAAAGCAAATAGGAATTTTGTTTAAAAAAAAAATTCTCTGTTATCTGAGAGAGGAAATGCAATCAGTTTAGAAGAGAATGACAGAAGATCTTCTATATATCTGACCTCTAAAAGCCCTGGAGTACATTGGCTAAGGAAGATTTAATTGTGTGCCAGCAGCACTGCTGGTAGACAGTTAAGAAATTTCACCTGGAGCTGGGAGAACTTCTATAGCAGATTAAAGATAAAGGGGTGAAAAAAAAAGCAAGCAAGCAAGCAAGCAAAAAAATCCATCAACCAAATTACCAGAAACAAAACACTTTTCTGACACTGTGTTTCTGGAACAGATTTCAGCACCATCATAACAGAAAATAAAGCACCCCCACAAACCTCCTGTGCTTTAATGAAATTACAAGAAATGGAAATCATGGTATAGAGTAAATAGATAGGAGTGGGGATTGCCTGAACTGCTGAAGCTAGAAAGCTGTATTTTATTGCTCATCAACACAGTATAAACTATCAGTAGTGACAATCTGAAGAGCAGCATGAATAATGAAATTTGCTTGAATTAATTTCAAGGAATCTACATTGAAATTAAACCCCAAAGTGCTGTGAACAAGCTGTTGTGCTAGCCTGGGAAGCAGAATAGTTTTGAGAGTGTTAGAAAAGTGATGAGCGAGTGTGGCAGGCTGGTTCAAACCAAAGGCAGGCTTTTTGCAAGCTGTCAGCCAGCAGTGTGCCTCAGACTGAACCCTGGGCATTACTTAAAGAAGGAAAACTGATATGGATTTGTTGATGCTGAGATACATCTTGAGGTCTTTGTTTCACTAGACAGTGCAAGCACCAGCTTCCTGCCCAAAGTTCTTGATTTGGGAAAGTAGTACCTACTGGAAAAAAAAAAAAAGAAAAGAAAAAAAAGCTGAAATAATTTTTTATCTGTTATTGATGAGAGGGAGGAACAGTCTCTGTGAGGGGAGGAAACACTTACTGGATGGATGACTTCTGGACTTCCTGGCAAAGCAATCATCCTTAAAGGAAATCCAGAGAGAGAGAAGGCATGGGAACAAAAGGCAATCCAACTCTGGTGCAATCAGAGGAACAAAATCACAACACATTAAAAGCACTGACCACACAGGGATCCAAAGCAGTGATAACAATGTGAGGCACCTGGAGTGGGGCAACCCCAGAGAACAGAGTGTGAAATGTACCCAAGGTCTGGTGGTGGTGGCTTTTGGGAATATGGCCTTGGATATGAGCAGGGAAGATCACAGAATGGACCCAGCATGGAGAAGGCAAAGGCAAAGCTGGGAGCTCTGCAAATGCTGAGCTGGTTTTTGTTATTTAAACAGGAAATGAGAGTAGGAAACTTAGTTGGGAAAAGAAGTTTGGCCTTGTGTTTTGTCAGTGAAATAAAAGCTTATGGCTTTCCATCCACAGAGCTCTGTAGAGAGGTATTCATGGTCTTTAATCATGGTATTCACTGGCCAGCAGGGGCAGTTATAGGGAATAAAGGATGTGCTTGATCTTAGAGCTGTCACTGAAATGCAAATCCCTTGGCAAAGGATGGAGGAGAGTCCAGTTTCAAGTAAATAAAAATGGTGATGTCTTGGATGTTCCCATATCAATGCAGCCTTGTAAAGAACTGGATCATTAGCTATGATATTACTGAGGAAAACTGAGCACCACTGTAGTGTTCTCCTATCAGGATGGTGATATTTCAGCTCATTTCACAGTGGGATGTGTGCTTTTCATTATGCTGCTGTGGCAAAAGTGGAAGTGCTCATTAACTTTCCTGGGAATCAGATGCTTCTTCTGGATAAATATGCCTGTCACAGCTTTACCAGATCATTACTTTATAAGGGGATAAGCTGTCCTGGAAAATTTGCAGCAGATTAAATTTGAAATTGGGCTGGATAATCAAGAGATAAAACCTTAACAAGTGAAAGAATTGTGGAGAGCAAGCACAATGGCTGAAGGGTCACAGACAGGAATGGGACCTGTGAGTAAAAGGAATGTTCTGCAAGTCTTGGAGCCAAGAAGAATCATTTGTCAGACAAAGGAGGTCACCTGGCAGCCACACAAAAGATGGGAATGCAGAACAGATCTCTCATCTGCAGATGGTTTTCTAGCAAAACAGACCAAAATGGTTTTTAGCAGTCAGTCCAGACCAAAATGTTGGCATCTTAATATTAAACCTTCCCGGAGAGAGGAACAGAAATTACCTGCAGTTTACAAACACAACACAAGTGGCTGGCAGAACTGAGATCTCCACAGGGCAGATTGTCTGGGGAAGGAGCAGCAGTTTGCATCAAGACACAGCGCTGGGGGGAAATGGGAAAAAATTCTGAGCAGCAGCCATGCCTGGTTTGTGAGCAATCCAGAGGGTTTGGACTTCAGCCTTTAGAGAGGGAGCTGCTGCCATCACAGAGCCATGGCTGAGGGTAGCTGCAGCACTCCTTCAGAATGTCGTGAGATTTCTACAGCTGGGTTCCTTTATCAGGTCTGGGAAGGTGCCATGGAGAAACCTGGAGGTAGCAGAGGGAGAGTGGGAAATGCAGCTCTGTGAGAGAACTATTCATCTTTCTGCAAAGAAACCATAAAGCTCTGGTGGGTAACCTGGCTCTCTCTGCTGGAATTTCTTATGTCTGGGGCTTCCCTGAAAGAACAGGGTCGTTCTCTGAGAGAATGACTGTCAGTAGCAAATGGATATATCGGATTTCAGAGAACAAAATCAAAAGGTGGGGTCAGGACTCTGGGCAGACTGCATTTTAAGAGTTGGTTATTTTTTTTGCGATGCTGTTAGGTGGCTTTGGCAAGCTCATGACCTCCAGGTAGAGCAACGAATCAGAATTAATTAATTTCCTCCTTCCTTTTCCATTTATCATGTATGTAAACCTTCTGTTAAGAGAAGGTTTTGCACCAAGCAAAAAATATGAAAATTGTAGTTGCTGATAAGCCATGAAGAATCCAGTGCCTGTACGTATTCCTGGCTTTGCCCAGAAAACTGGAGTTTTCAGCTTTGAAGGGACTATAACTGGCAGAATGTCATGATTAATTTTGTTTAGTGGAATCCTTTGTGCTTTGTAGGCATTGCAGTGTGTGTACTGGTGCCTTCAAGCCTGCAGAGGTTGATGTCATGGTGCACTGCAATTAACTGATGTTTTTAAAAGAAAGACATTTCCATTTAAAGGAAATGGAAGTGGAGGTGGAAGAAGTGGAAGTGTGAGTTACTTAGAGTACTTATCATAAAACAGCAGAATTAACTGAACTTGATCAAGACTCCTTTTAAAAATCACTGTATAGATCCTGTTGGCTTTGAAAAGTGTCAGCAAAGATTTTGTGAGAGTAGCTATTGACCTCAAATCTTTGGACCTGTGGACATTAAGTGTAAAGCTTTTTTCTTTACAAGAGAATAAGAAAAATCTTATTATTAAGTTATTTTTTTAAGTGCTCCACAAAGACTTAAAACAATACGGGTTTGTTTCTCGGTTGAGCTGCCAGTTCAAATGCAATTATTGTAATTTAATAAAAATACAAGTCGAGGCTTTGTCTCAAACTACCCAGAAATGTGCCACTTAAGAGCTGTATGAAGAGATGGGAGGTGAAATCCTGAAGGCACTGCAACACTAGTTATGTCCCTGTGTGGATTTGTAGGGAAACTCAGCTCTAATGAGTTTTTACAGCACTACCCTGCCAGTGCTTGTTTTGTCCAAGCTGGCTCCTGGCTGCTGCAGGGAATGTCTGTGCTCAGTGCCAGGCCACAGCTGTTTCCCAGCTGTTTCTCACTGCTCTGTGCATCCTGGCACATCAGACAGGTGGCTGTGGGTCAGGAACTCTGCATGCACCCACATTCCCTGCTTTTGCAAGAGAAAGCACCTCTTGAACTGGGGCAAAAAACACAAACTCCTTCACAGGCAGGGTGGCAGCTTGCTCGTGTTTTTCTGAGGTGAAACACATTGATTTTGACGCAGGTGATTTATTTTTTTTTTAATTTACAACAATGGCTCTATGAAGAGAATCCGTGCTGCTGCCTGAATCCCGCTGGAGGATGCAGAGGAACCTGTTCATCCTGTTTCCATGGAAACCCATGCAGGGGGTGGGGGCTGAGGGACGGCAAGGGAGGAACAGGGAGAAGCAAAATAAAAACTAGAGCAAGTTGCTAACAAAGTGCTCTGATTCTGTGCTGTTTGTTGATGTTTGTCATTGTAGGCTTTTGTATCCCTGAGATGGCTGCAAGGCAGTCTCCCTAAATCCAGAGGTAAAGAAGACTTTGATAATGCAATGCTGGACTCACAGAGACAGCTTAGTGCTCATTGTCCTCTCTTCAGTGACTTCAGGAGCACCAGATTGGAGCCTGTAATTTCTGACATGCCCCTAAGAATAAATGTTATTAAATTTCTGGGATGGAGTCTGCTACCAAGTGCAACTTCACTTTTCCTTGGCTCTGAGCAGATATCCTCTGCTCAGATCTGTGTAGCTGAGCACTTCTGCTCCTGAGAAATGGTGCAAGGATCTGGAACTGTGAATATGCATTTCTGAACCTCTGCATCTTGCACAGAAATCCTGGTTTGCAGAGCAACTTTATCATCAGGTCTGAAGATGGTCAAACTTCTATTCCAGGAATTAGCTAAGGCTCTGATCAGCTAGAGTTTGGATCATTCAGAATGGTGTAAGATGCAGGAAAGCTTCTTGAGACACCCAAATGGCAGCCACAGATTAGATACCAATTGGTACATCTGGTCCTTCTGGACACTCCAAAAGCCTAAGGATGCTGATCTACCTGCACCTTGAGACATTTAAAAAATCTTTTGAGCTTTGTTCATAGATCAGTTAAAAAATGGGTCTTGGACATCTAATATCCCATTTCAAAAATCTTGCAGTCTCTCCTAGATAAACCAAGCAGGAGAAGAGCAAAAAACCCCATGCACTTTTTTTTTTCCACCTCCCAGTTAAATGCACACTGCAGCACATCGTGCTTTGCCTGTGGGTCTGTGTGATGAAATAAAGCAATCAAAAGCAATGTGTAATAATGATAGCTGTTTCCAGAACTGTCAGAGCTCTGCAGTGTCCAGGCCAAACATCCCCAAAAACCTTTATTCAGCTATTTTTTTCCCATACGCTGCACAGATTTATTACCTTTGTTGACTTTCCAAATGTTTATACTTGGAGCATTCATTTGTCAAAGCTGCTTGCTGCATCTGCAATCAATCTCGGTGGTTTCAGTGCCATGGACAGCAGTATGAAAGCCTTGTTTTAAAGATCACCTACACCTTGCATTAGTCATTGCTGCAGACTAAGGGAAGCTGGAATAATCTACCCCCAGTGCTTGCTCAGAATTGTGTCAGAGAACCTGATTTGTGTAAGTTGTTGTCACAGCAGTTCTGGCTTTCTGGACAGACAAGTTTCTCTGCATCTTTATGCAAACATGGTGAATTGCTGACACAAAGGACAGGTGCAGCTTTGCTTCCCACAGTGCTTCCAGAGAGGGTTGGAACTCTTCAGAATAGGGAAACTGAGGCTCAGTTTGCTGAGTATTTGCCCAGATCATCTGATGTTCCCATCAGCACTCATCCTATGGGATCGTTCCCTGTGTCTTGGCAAATTTCCCCAAGCCTTGAGACCCAAACTGCAAGGCAATTGACTCTTAGCTGAGAGAAGGCAGCCCCTGTTTTCCCTGTGAATGCCTTTGGAAATCAGCCAGTTGAAGTGTGCACTCAGCTGTATTGAGGGGCTCTGACCTGCATGGATGGGCCAGCAGTCATTGTCTTTCCAACGAGCTCATCAACTGCAAACCCAACTGCAGAAAAATCCGTTCTGGTTTCCTGGTGACACGGTGCACTTGAGTGAAGTCTGCTTGTTTTGGAAAGACTCTGGGCTATTTTTGGCTATCTCGTGCACTTATACATCTTCCCCAAGTGCCAGAGAAGCTCCCAACTTCCTACAAATCTCCTTTCAGAAATCCTTTCAAGGAGTGGCTTAAGCAACCTTGACTTATGGATGGCCCAGACTCAGGCTATCAAATTTCAATTGGTGTGACAAGCGTTTTGTTTCCTCCTGGCTGTTTTCAGGACACCACAAGGCAATGAGAAGCACAAGGGCTTGGGTGGATTTTAGGTCTTGTTGTCCCTTCAGCCCCGAATCATGGCCCATGTCAACCCCAGGGCTCATACCCTTCGTGTCCAGGCTGTCAGGTGACCTCTCAGCATGCTTTGCACAAGTGGTGGACAGAATTATTTAAAAAGAAAATACATTACCAAGCATTTTCTTCCCTGTTGCCTCACTTTCCAAGGGATTTGTCACTCTGGCTCTTGTTCAGCTGGCCCTTCTTGGGTATTTTTGGTGTGAGGTGCTGTTCCAAGCCCTCTGTGAATATCCAGCATCCTTGTGCTGCTTCCTTCTCTAAGGAAGCTGAACAGAGAACCACACTCACAGCAAGAAAAAGTGGGTGCCAAAAGGCTGAAAATAGCCTTGGAAGAGCTCTTCCTGCCCACTGCATGCCACCCAAGCTTTAGTTAATTTCTGACCTTCAGCTTTGTTCTCATCTCTACCTGGGCCAAAGAAAACCTGCATTACCTACTGCTAATCTTTTGGAAGAAGAAAGTTTCTCTTTCTTTCTTTTCCTTCCTTCCTTCCTTCCTTCCTTTCTTTCTTCCTTCCTCCTTTTCTTTCTGTCTTTCTGTCTTTCTGTCTTTCTGTCCTTCTGTCTGTCTGTCTTTCTGTCTTTCTGTCTTTCTGTCTGTCTTTCTGTCTGTCTTTCTGTCTTTCTTTCTGTCTTTCAATAAGTTCCTGCATTGGTTCTGTTGCCCACAGAGCCATGGAAAGAACTGATTTCTCCAACTACCTAATCCTGAGCAGTGTACAAATAAATGTCCAGGATGGTTCACTCAAGCCCCAGGCTGAGCCCTGTCTTTGATGTCACTGGACTTTGCCAGAGAGATTTTTGCTTTTCCATCAGAGAAAACACCCAGATTTCTTACCTGCATGCTCCCCCCACAGCTGCTTCGTGACCCAGGTGTTCCTGGTGTTTGGTCCAAAGCTGCTTCTCCTGCCTGAGGGAATGATTTCTGCAGACACCTCCTCAATTCCATGAGAGTTCAGAGCTGGTTCTTTTCTGCAGCTCTAGGAGATCTTTTTATAGAAGATCAGCCCAGACTTTCAGCTTTTTGGTCACTGGACAATGTGAGACAAAGCAGAACAGCCCCAAATTTATAAAAACTGGAAATTTCATTCTTTCCTCTCTCCCTCCCCCATCAAAAAAGCCTTTAAAACTGGCCATTAGGAGATATTATTAATGCCAAGAATGTAATAGGACACAAGCCCACATTAGCTGCTTTTAAAGCTAAGGAGAAAGTGCTGACTTGCAGCAATGAAAATTTAGATAACAACTCTCTGGAAAGGGTAGGAATCCACATCTCCTAACCTTACAGCATCTACTAGTTGGTGGAAGTCAGGAAATAATTTTGTTTTGGACAGATTGCTGTTTCCTAGGGGGTATTTATGCCTTCCCAGCAGCAAAACAGTTATGAGCAGTTACTCAATCCTGTCCAGCAATTCTGCTTTCATTAGCATTTCATGCTCTGCACTGATTTCCAGCTGCAATCACCTGTGTCCTGGGGACTCATGCTGCTTAATCTCCCGGCATTATGCTAAAGGCCCTGTTTGATCAAACAGGTACCTTACACAAAACCAAAAATCCTTTACATTTCCAGGACCTTTCCTAATACTTTCAGTGGTGCTAAGTATTTGAGCAGTTCCAGTCTCTCTTTCCCTCTTTGGTGACAAACTCTGAGAGGAGCAGTGGCTCCTCATGGCCAGGATAAATTCATTTTTCTTCATCTGCCATTCACAGAGTGCTCTCCCTGGCAGGCAGCTTGGAGAACAGCTATTTGGCTTGAACTAATGAATCTTTGCTTTAGATCCCGTGGGATATGTTTTCATGGATACTTTGTTTTGCAGTGTAATTAATGCTATCAGTGTTAATGGGTTCTTCAAATCCCTGCACATCCTGCTGCCGCTGTTCCCCTCCGTGTCTTACATGGGATTTGTACACCAGGGAAGCAAGAATTGGAGAGAGACAAAGCAGAGGCCAGAAGGTGTGGGATCAAAGGTGTTACATCTGAGGGATACAGCTGCACAGGGAAATCCCTGCTCAGATGGGGGCCTCACCTGGGGAAACCTTACTGGGAGACCCAAGGGTTTATTCCCAAATGGGGTTGCATCCATCAGGAAAAGCTTTCTTCTGGAAGGTGTGAATATGGAGACAAGGAGATATGTGACATCGCCATGTCACATCACCAAATGTGCATCCAACACATCCTTTTCCACTGAGCAGGGCAGCATCAGCAGATGGCTTGAAGCCTCTGTGTGCTCAGCTGGATGCAAGGCAGAGCTCATCCTGGACACTTGTCCTCCTGTCCAGAGCGGATTTTTGTAGCTCTGTGTCTCACTCTTGCTGTCCAACTCCAGCACACACCTGCAGGGAACATCAGAAGAAAGGCAAGCAAAAATTCCCTAATGTGTGTGCAGACCTATTTCTTGTGATTAATTGGAGAAAGAAGCTGTCCTGTATGAATAAGAGACATTCAGCTTAGTGGCTGAAATAAAAGATGCACAAAATCATTAAGCTTATTTGGAATTTATTTTGCTTGATCTCGGATGGAAGGGCTTACTTAACAGCTTTTCAACCCAGCTCATTTCTCCTCTGTTCTTTTCTCTTCCTCCCTCAAAGGCAATTCTAAACTACAAACACAATTCAGAAATGATCAGTATTTGATGCAGCTGAAATGGTACTGTGAAAATTAAATTAAATTAAATTATTTTATTAAAAATTAAAATATTTTCCCGCGTTTTCTGCTGAAGCAAATTCATAAGCAGATTTGTCCCCTCAAAGCTCCATTTTTTGTTCAAACTTTAAAAAGCAAACAACAAAAACAACAAAAATCTCAACCAAACAAGCAAAAAAAATCCAAAACCACACAAAACCAACCAAAAAACAAAAAAAAGCAAAACACAAACTCCTCTGCCAGCTCACTTAGTTCTAGTTCAGTGGGTGTGCTGTTTGTTGTGAGCGTAGGGAATGTCACAACAGATTTGTTCATTTGAGATTTCTTTAAAAAAATGTACAGAGGAGGCTGAAAACTGCAAGTGGTCATCTGCATTAAAAAGCCCACCAAGTTAAATATTGAGGACAACTAGCTTGCTCAACAAAAGGACAAATCTCATAAAGCCAGTACTGGCTTTTCTTGGGGGAAAATCTATTGGTACCTGAATAGGAACCCGTGTGAGAAAACATATTCATTTATGTGAACACAGGAGAAAATTGTTTCTCAATTAAGATCTCCCGATTTACACATTCAAATACTCACTAACCTAACCTTTTACCTCCAGAAAAGCCCTACCAAAGCATCACAACAGAAGCAGCACTGCAAAGTCAGCCCCACTCTGCATTAACCTCTGCAGGAAAGGTTTGTGTAAGACAGCCCCTGGCATGTTCCAGAGAGAAGCTCAGCAGTGCTCTCCTGGGAGGAACATGCAATAGCTGGAAGCCCTGGAGCTTGCATTCTGATTTTCATCAGAGCCTGGAGAAAATCAGGGATTGACTCACCTTTCCAAGGCTGTCCCCACCAAGCTGCAAGTCACAGTGAAAAGTTTGGGTACAAACTATTCCCCTACTTTCCCATATTTTTTAAGGGGAAACCTGCAACTCCTGGCAGGCTGTGATTCATGTGGCTCCCCTCCTCAGCCCACACCTTGCACCTAGGTGGCTGCCAGACTGTTTCCAGCTCTATCTATTGCTGTCCCAGCTGGCCAAGAAGCAAGAAAAATTATTCACCCTGTGGCCAGAAGGGAGGCAAATCCAGTCCGATGGGCTGGCCAAGAGTACAGATAGTTCAAGGCTGCATTTTCAGCACGTGCCTCTGCATTTTGGTTTGGCAAAAGACAGTTCTGCCTTCTGAGAACCACTTCAAGTTCAGAGATACACTTTTTTCTGTGCACAGAAAAGTGAAAAAATAACTTAATTGTTTGGAACTCTGCACCCATCCCTTAGAAGGAGTGGAGCAGGTGCTTTCATGAGAAATAAAATCAGCACAGGCATTTTACAAGAGGGGCTTGCATAAAGGAGTTAATTTGCTAGTCTTAAAATGCAGGCAACTTATCAAAGCCAGCTGTGCAGTAAGCACTGAGCAGGGAAGATAAATTTCTTCATTTTTACCGAGTTAAATCTTGCTAATTAAGACCACATGGCTGCTTGCTAGGAAGAATTTGCATTGATATCTAATATTTCCCACATGTACTTACCAGAAATGAATGTCTCAGCCCGTCTGAAGCTCAGGCATTAACTTCCTCTGCTTCCCCAGAGCACTGGGTTTGAGGAAAGGGTCCTTTATTTGTGTGGAGGGCTGTAGACCTCCTTTTCAGAGGAATTCCTCTCCGGTGGTGTTATTTGCAGGCATTCAGACTTGTGCTCTTTGCCCATGTGAGGGTGGGGATGTCATGGGAGTGCAGAAAAGAGAAGAGGGGGGTGTTTTCCCAAGTCATTGACCTAATGCCTACAGGGGGTGAAATCCTCTCGTCCAGCTAGTCCCCAAGGACAAGGGATGCTTTCCAGTGCAGAGACTTGAAAAGGCTGAGGGTGGGATTGCAAATGTCCTTCTGTCCCTGCTGTGTGGCACCTCCTCAGCTGGTGTTTTGGAAAGCTTTGCATCTGATGCTTTGGTTGTGAAGGACCTTCTTTACAGCATCGAGCTGGTGACTCAGTGCAGGACTTGGGAAAGGGAAGAAAAGGAAGAAAGGGAAAATGGTCTTCCCTAAATTACATGTTGAGCTGGATACCTTGATATGGAGCAAGATGAGCCATATATCTCCCACCTGCCACTTTCCAGCTGGGCAGGAGGAGGAAAGGCAAGGTCTAGGGAGCTGGGAGGAAGGGAGGGAGGTGACCCCACCAGACTGAAGGAGCTGAGGGGTGAAATGTGCCTCTGGGACCAGAACTCACCTTAGCACTGAGCTCAGGAGGTGATCAGGCTGAAGGAGGCAAAGGAAGGCTTGGACAGCAGAACAGGGACATGCCAAAAATCTTTGCTAAATGAGCACCAATGTGCTAATTGATGGAAGATTTCTGGATGCCAAACCACTTGTCTGTGTGTGCAACTGAAGGGACACGAGAAAAGGATCTTCCATCACACTGCAAGTTCTGTTGTTTCCAAGCTCTGCTTTAATTCATAAATGGAACAAACAGTCTAAAAGGTTGAGATTTGCAAAAAAAATCCCTCTTTTACAAACTCCCAGTACAGCCCAGTGCTGGACAAACCCATAACACAACTTTGTGATAATATTGACAGTTGTTTGCACTCAGTAATGCCAGAACAACCCACGGCAAAGTAGGCAGCACACATTTGGTTTTAAAAACCTTGAAGCCAAAACACTAATGCTGCAAATTGCAAGGTCCATTTAAATGAAAATGAATGTTAATATGTTTGTGTAAAGCCAAAATGGAATTTAACAGAGAAAGCTGTGAAGCAGGATATTTTGTCACTGGAACAAATCATCAGGAGGACTGAGACGCACTGGCTTGACATTATCAGAATGACCTGGGCAAGGTGAAAAGATTTGTCTTGACATTTATTCATGGATGGATAATTTTGCTGAACGGATTTTCTAAGGGGAAACCATTTTTGACTGTTTTGTGAGAGTTCTACCTAATGAGCCAGCAGGAAAGACCAGTGAAGGGCACTAGAGCAAGCCCTGAGCTGCTGAACCTTCACTGCTCTGCTGTCACTGGCAGCTACACTGGTATTATTGCTAGTTCTTTCCATTTAATTATGAGCCTTGTTGGTTTTCAGCTTGGTTTTTTTTCCCCCTTAGATTTTCTGGTTTTGGAGCTTTCACGGGCCGAGGGAGATACAAGATGCTGCTTCAGATAAAGAAATCCATGATTAAAAACAAGTGGCTCCTCCCTCAAAACATTCCAGCTTTTCCCACAGAAGGTGAATTTTCTGTCAAGACTATGTGTGGTTTTCCTCTGGGAAATTCCCTAATTATTAATAACTTTGATAATTGCAGTGTAGGGCTGGACTCCCTCAGAGACATGTGGTCAGCAGCCCTGTAGCCACAGGTCTGGGAAAGCAGCCCCTTCCTTGTGCAGTTCTGCTCAAATTGGTCATGAGAGCTGCTGCCCCCAGAGCAGGGACTTGTGGGTTCAAACTGGGTGTGAAATGTGCTTTTCCTTCTCCTGGGAGAGCAATACTCACTGGTGATGTGTGGGAGGCAGGTCACATCCTAAACCACAGGCATGTGGCAGGTGCCACCACGTCACTGTGCCCAGAGGTGGCTGGCAAAGGGGGGA
Source organism: Lichenostomus cassidix (assembly GCF_008360975.1). NCBI lineage: Eukaryota > Metazoa > Chordata > Aves > Passeriformes > Meliphagidae > Lichenostomus > Lichenostomus cassidix. The sequence goes on from NC_139483.1 coordinate 11,865,015, forward strand.
AAAAAAAGGGCAACCAGAGAGCAGGGAGAGGTGTGGGAATGGCTAGGAGTAAAGGATCCTGAGAAGGGCAGAGAAAAAAACACCTGGAGGTGAGCCTGGACAAATGATGAAATACATATCCTCCAAGCAGGTAATTAGCAACAAATCTTCAGGCTGATGAGTCTTTCAGCCTTGCTCAGTGCAGCCACGGTGAGGAGTGAACCAGGGTGTTGTAATTGGTCTGGGATGCACAGGTGATGAACTGATCCTCTTCTGGAGGAAGGTGGACCATAACTCCTGTGCCTCAGGGCCTGGCAACTACTTGGGGATGTTGATAAATCACCCTGGAGAAGGTCGGGACCACATCATCACTGCAGTGGTGAAGAACAGAAAAGCAGTTTTGTGTCAGTCACGCTCAGAACCCAATGCTTTCAGACTTTTGCCCTGAACTTTGGACTAGGTGTGAGCAATAGGTAAAGCCAGGAGGTAAATCCAGACCTTGTGTGGTTTAGAGATGAGGTAATTAATAAAGGGAGACTGCAGCTGCACTGTTTCAGCAGAGCTGAGGGCAGACAAAGCTGTGCTGGACTCCTTCTCCAAAACAAGTCTGCAGAGCATCTCTCAGGGGCCACTGCAACTTGGCAGTAGGAAAACAGGTGGGAACTAACCTCTGAAAGAGGATCTCAGAAAAATCTCCTCTCAGCCCCTCCAGAGACCTCCATTTCCTGCTGCCTCTGCTCCATGTTTACCTGCAGATTTTCCCAGGCTGTGTCCCACCTGCTCAGCTCTTTTGTAAATCTGGCTCCTGCAGGGGAACTCAGCTCTCTCAGAAAATCTGCTATGAAAAGAGTGAAATGAAAGCATGTTGACTCTCATGGGAATGTCCTTGCTGTTTCCAGCAAGCTTTGGCTTGTGACAATTCATTTCTCTTCTCTATTCCCAGCAAATAAGAGAGGTTCAAAAGATCAAGGTGAAACAGGGTTGTGCACTTCTCCACTGATGGAGCACAAAGAAAATACATGCTGTCCAAAGAATAAATGAAGTCACACTCTCAGTTCTTAACTTACTGTAATTGAGTGTATAAAAGAAGACTAAATTTCATTATCAGACTCAGCAGGAAAAGCTAAGCTGGAGGGAGGCAGTTCTTTATTAATTCACAGGGCTGTACATCACACATAATGTCTGGCAGAAAATAAAGTGTTTTAACTTGGAGGGAAATATTAATTTTAGCTGGAAAGAAACAGTGTCTCATGTGAACACACCAACCTGTCTTCAGCAATATGGTTTAGAATCTTAAGGTCAATTCTCTAATTGTTAACTTGTACCTCTGTAATGCTCTGATGCTTTCAGTAGCCACAATTGCCAGTGGCACAGAGCTCCACATGGCAGCCAGGTGCTCTGTGAGAAGGCAGCAGAAACAGGGTGTCTTGGTGTCCCTTCTTTTTTTGCCTCCACCCAAAAGTATCTTTTGAAGTGGAAAAAGCTTTCAGGTGTTGAACTTCTACTAAAAGCCAGAAAGTCTCTTTTCTTCCACTGTCCTGGTGTACCAGTGGTGCTGCTGCAATTCAAAGACAGCTTCCAACACCTGTGAATTATCTTCTCCTTCCCACTTTTGATTTTTTTTTCCTCTTACTTTCTCATTTCTTTATTTCCTCTTGCAGGAGGAAGACTGGCACTCTCTACCTGGACTGCCACCACATGTTGGTTAAGTGACTGGTTAGAGGTGTCAGAGCTGTAATGTAATTTGTATTCATTATGCCTCTCCAAAAGAGCAGGTAATTTGAGGGAAGATTGAAGCTGTGGACAATTCATTAGATGCTCATCTCAAAGGGAAGTGTGCCAGACAAGAGAATCTGATATGCTTCTGAATACCTGGAATTGATGTAATGTTCCACGTTAAAAATACCTTCCACAGTTATGTATTTTGGAATATTTGCCTTTGACTGTGGGGAATTGTCAGCTTGTGTGAATCATGGTGGATCTGAGCTTCACACAGATGAGTTAGCATGGATGAATTAGGAAATGACAATCACAGCCCTGTTCCCACCAAAGCATGCTACAAAATTTGGAATAAATCTCCTGATTGAAAACTGATGGGTGTTATACTGAGAAATGCCAAGCAAGATGGTGTCAGTCCAGACCATTTCCTTTCTCAAGCACTTGTCAAAGACAAGTCAAAGTTCCCAACAGTGCAACACAGTGAGATGGATTTGCACCTGGCATTGAGAAAAGGATGCCCACTCTGGGACCTGTGCAGGCAGCTTCTCCTCAAGGGTGTTCTACCACTTCTTGCAACATGAAACACAGAGTTCCACAAAGGCTGAGACCTCAGAGGCATCCTGACCACCTTCCCACATTCCAGCACCTCCCTGCTCCAGGACAGGGGGGATGCACATCTTTACAGGGACTCCTGGCAGACCAGGCCAAAGCTGGCACCTCCAGGTAATCTGGCACTCTGACACACTCTTGTCTCTGAAACCATCCCTGCAGGAATGGGAACTGGAAAGAAAGCAGAACTGCATTGCTGCAGATTGGTGAAGGAAACCCACTCTGGTGGGATCAACACTCCTCTTTGAGGTCAGCTGGGCAGGATGCAAGAAAGTGCAAGAAGTTCTTGTGAAAATGAGAAGGTTCTGCTGATTTTTCCATTTTAGCTCTCCTGGGCCCAACAAAGAGAGAAATTAGCGCCTTTTACCTACTAGGAAATAATTTAAAGTCACTGCTCAGACTCTTCCAGGCTAAGCAGTTTTTTCCTCTCACACCTTGTGTTACAGATGTCCCTCCATCTTGCTCTCACTCTTTGCTCTGCACTGGCATTTTGGCAGAGCCCCTGCATTGTTCTTGGATCACAGCTTCACCATCAGGCACAACACTTGATCCAAGCCCCTGCCATCCCTGAGATGAGCAGAGCAGAGCAAAGCACTGTCTTTCAAGCTGCATTCCTATTTGCCCTGCTCCAAATCAGCCCTGCCTCTTTGCTAGAGCATCCTGCATCCCCAACATCTCCCTTCTTCTCATTGCATTAATCCATGCCATCACTTTAGGCTGCTGAATCCTCCTGCCCTGTGTGTCACACCAAGTGTGTTTTTAGCCAATGCCACCTGAGAGGCTGCAGACCATTTTCCTACTTCACCCAGGCAAGCCTGACCAAATCCTGTCCCTCAGAGTCACCCTAAATCTCTCAAACTTTGTCTGGGACATGTCAGTTAAACTTTTATTTTTTTATTTAATAAATCTCCTAATTGGAATCAGGTATTGTTTGCACCTCCTGATGACTTTATCCACACTCTGAATTAACTTGCTTTGCTGCTGGGAGCATCAGAAGACCTCACTCATAGCTGATATACTCACAGATATCCACCACTTTCCCCTTCAAGCAGGACAGCCAGGCAAAGAAATGGCATCACTGGCACTGCCATTGTCCTGGCATGACTTGATAAATGTGAGTTGGCTGCTTTTAACCCTCCAGTTAGTCTTCATTAAGGACTTGTGAAAGAAATGAGTGGATGTCAGTGTCATTCTGGGCATCACAGCTAGACTGATGAGTTTATAGTGTCTACCTCCTTCCTTTTGAGAAAAGCACCATTTCCAGTGCTGTGGGCTTGCAGCCATGCCCCAGGAGATCTCAGTGATAACAAGCTTAGAAAGGAACATTTGAACTTTTTTCTTCCAGCCTCATTTCAAAAACAAATTTTCTTTTATATTACTGCATTCAGAATTAGCCAATTTTGATGAAATACCATCTTCAAGGAGAAATATATTCTGTCAAGCAGTTTTTAATCAGCTCTCTCCCTTTCTCATTTGAGGAATAATGCAATATTTTTCATTTTGTTTTGTTTGGTAAAGCTGAGGTGAAGAAGATTGCTTATATTTCCCCTAATCATGCTGTCTGGTTTGTTGATGAAGTTCTATTCTCTGTCTGTGAAAGAGTTTGGTCTCAATAGATCTTAAAATACTAAACAGGGGAACCTTAACTGATCTCAGGTAGAGCTAAACCCAAGGGTGATTTCATCATTGTCTTTGCTGAGAGCAGTTAGAGTAGAAAGAGTTTGAACTTGTCACTAATCTAGTGAATCAAGAGCCTTTCAGTACTTGGTGATAAAATCTGAATACATGATCAGCTGCAGAAGGTCTCAGCTGTGCCACCTCCTTCCAGGGGCTGATCCTAAGTTGTTTAATATAAAAAGTTCTTGTTTAAATGGCAGCCTCTAGGTTGTGTTAATCAGCATCTCTGGCTGCTGTTTGCCATCTCAGCTCTTGTGCTGGTGATCTCTGGGTGATGAATCAGATCTCCAGGGAAGTGTTTTCCTGCCCACACTCCAGGGCTGTGTCAATTTTTACAGCAATTTTTTCTTACTCTGTCAATTTTTATGCCACCAAAGCACTGGGTCTGCCTCTGCCAAGCACTAAAGAGCAGGCTCAGTGTCAGTGCACACATTCACAGATAGCAAAGGTGGGGAAAGTCCACCCTTCTGCCTGAGTTCCCAGCACAGGAAGCCTTGACAAAGTTTTTCAATGGCTGTGAGTGTGTCTGTCTCTCTCTAACAGCTCCTTGTCCTGTCACCCAGAGTTTCCCAACCTTTTCACCCATTGCAAGCACCATCTTCATTTCGTGGAGACACAGAGCTTCCAGCTGGAGGATGGCACTGCTGCCTGGCTGCTGCTGCTGTGGAGGACATCCTTTACCACACTGAAGCTTCTCTGCACAGCTTTCCAGGACAAGCCCCCTGCTCACATCTCCTCAGTCACAGAGTTCAGGAGAAGAGACAATTAGATCTGTGTTAGGTGAGCTGCTGTGTGAAGTTGTGTGAACAGCTCCCTGCACAGAAGCTGTGTAGATTTTCCCCATGTGGAGGTGTTTTTGCAAGGGTTTTTCATGGAATCCCAGAAGGGACCCCCAGGGAACATCAGCCCCCACTCTGTCCCCATGAGTCACACCATGTGCCCAAGAGTGTTCTCCAAATTCTTCCTGAGCTCTGTCAAGCTTGGTGCTGTGATCACTGCCCTGGGAGCTGTTCCAGTGCCCAGCCACCCTCTGGGGGAAGAATCTTTTCATAGTATCCAGGCACTCTGGTCCTACAGGAACAGCCCAGGATGACAGAATCTATCACACTGACATGCTACAACTCTCTACATTCCTCCTACATGCAGTTCTGGAAACTAGAAAGCATTCCAGATATCGAAATAAAATATTTACATTCCCCTTCCTTATTGGACACTCTTTGCTGGACCAGCCTTTTGTCAGACCTTTTTATCTGCTTCACTTCACTTTACAGCTAACTGTGACTTACATAGGATTTATGATTCAAGTCAAGAGCTTGATTGCATTTAGTTTGCTGGTGACAGAATCAATTCATTCTGGGTAGGAAGAGTGATGCATTGCTTGTCAGCCCCTCACTGGCCCACAGATTATTGAGAAGCCAAGTGAGTGTCTATGTATGTATCAGAGTCATGGGGTTTTTTTCTTAAATAAATCCATAATTACTGAAATTCAGTGTTATTCTCCTCAATGGAGGTTATGGAACAAGACAAGCCCTGGAAACAAACTCTTGGTATGTTTCTTTTGACACCAAATTGTCTCATTCTGCTGAGGTGAATAAATTCCTATTTCAACTCACTCATTTCCATTAATTTCACTTGAGCTTTTAGTATAATATCAAACATTAATATTATATTTCAGTTGTGCTATTAATATTTGCTGGTATAATGCTTTGTTATTACAGAATAGCAATGTGTGTACCTTATGGAAACAGAGCATTTAGGAATTGCTGAAACAAAATTATTTTATGTCATCAAGACCATCCAATGTGATTATTCTCATTAGACATTTCTAGAAGAGGGAGAGGGAAGACCATTTTATGTTGAAATTTGATTTACAACAAAAATTACTTCTGAAACATTGGGATTTTATCACTGGCTAAAAATGCTGGTATCTGGCAGGTATTTCTGCCAAGAAACAAGGAAGCTGACAAAATTCGGCCTGAAATGAAAAAGAACAAGGAAAGGGTGATTGCTGATGGTCTTGTCTGGGGCTGTAGAGGTTTCCTTGCAGGTCAATAGAGGAAGCAGAGCTGCTGTAGGGTGTCAGAAAATAAGTGCACTCAGCTCTATAAATTAAATTTCTCAGCTTCATCTCTCAACCTCTTATTGCCATTTATTTGTCTCTCCTTCTGCCAATGGCATTGCTTGAGTTCTTGCTGCCCCAAGAGAGGGAGGCTGGGAGAATATCCTCTCCTTCCTGCTTGCTGCAAGACTCTCCAACATTTTGCACACAGCTGAGCAGGTCGAGGTGAAGGACAGCTTTGTCCAGCCCATCCCTGTGTCCCCACAAGCAGCCAAATTCACTGGGCACAGAGGGCTGAGACATCAGCCTGGAACTGAGCAGGCCTGAGGTGCTTCCTGGAGACCTGCAAATATCTAACCTGTGCTGGACAAGTTACATCCCAGAGACAGTTAATTCCTGTGTTGTCTTTCTGGCACAAGTCATATTCCCGGCAAAGACACAACTCGAAAGAAATATAACTTTGAAAGTGCCTTGAACAGGAGAGAAGGATGCAATTAACAGGTAGGAATGGGGAGCTGGATGACCTTCACTCCCTGATGGATTCACTCCTGAGCTAAACACATCTAAGGCTCTGGCTGTATCAATTCATCAAATTAATGGTGTGATGGTAGCTGTGCTTATTGGATTAAATCATGGCTGAGCCATGGGCTTCTGCTAACAAGCAGCAAGCTCCCCAAAGTCCCTGAAGTGTGTCCCTGAAGTGTGCTGGGTGCTCCTGCAAAAGCAATGCACACTGTGTAAGATGCTCCACAGAGTGCAATAAAGATTTTTTTAATATATCATCAAGAAGCAGGATCGAAAGTTTACTAACGCTGGCCATGCCTGAGAAAATGCATGGCAAAGTCTCAGATGTGATGGTTCCTTGCTCCTCAGGAGACCCCACAAGGCAAAGGAGTGTTGATGTGGCAGCATTTTACACTGCTCAAGTCCACTCTTTTTCTTCCAGCAGTGGGAAATAGGGTAGGAAGGTTTCCATGCATGGAAAATGGATAAGTGTGGAATTTTGGGAATCCTTCAATGGCAATTGCTCAAACCATCCTGGAGCTTGAGTGCCTCTCTTTTGCTAGCAGAAGTTTGGGCTGAGGCACTCCCAGGAGCTGCTGTCCATTACATTTTGCCTCCCCAAAAAGTTCCCCTGAGATTCCTCTTTCTTACTCATTATTAGTGACATCTAGTGACCAGCCAGAGTCATGCAGCAAATGAATGAAACTGTAATTAATGTTAGACTGAACTTACATGACAAGAAACTACTTGGACTATTAGTTTAACAAGTGTTTCTCACTGCTGCCAGTAGAGAAATCCATCAGACTCCCGTGTTTGAAATTATCCTCCTGCTCCTCAGCCTTGTGCAGAATGCCAAGGGCTGCCTTAGCTCCTGCAGGAGGTCCTACAAAGTTCCTCAGCTGAGACTTTCCAAAATGTTTTATGATCCAGATAACAGGGGCTTTGAATTCTTGGGGTTTGAATTTTGATGTGCTTTAAAGGTTCTGATTTTCAGGCATCGAATTTTCAGCTTTTCTTATAAATCAGGTTTCCTCAGGGTATCTCAGCTGGGTGTCTAAAAGACTTGGCAATTTGTAACACCTCCTTTCAACCTGCTTCCCTGATAAAATAAGAATATTTTATTGCTTTGCCACTATTTAACAGTCTCTGCTCCCCATCACCTCACAGCCCAAGCAGCACAGCAGCAGATGTCTCTGAGGTCATTATGCTCCTCCTGAGCTTCGTGCAAATAGGAAACCATGCAGAGCAAAGTGTCTGAGATAGCTCTACAAGTACTGAAATCCTAAAAAAAAAAAAAAAAAAATCGTTTGGGAATGAAGGCAAGTGGTAGAGACACTTTACAGAGCAGCAAAGAAAACACTTGGAGTTCTTGTCTTCTAGTACACAAATCTGATTTGAGATGCAAGTCTAGGGGGAAATGGGCTTGGCTTGGCCTGGTGTTTGCTACTGCAAGATGAATCTGTGAAAATTACCAGAGAAAGAGGTATTTTCTCCCAAAGTAATGCTGCAGTGGGTGAACAAGAGTGCCCAGGTGCAGAGTGCCCCAGGTGTGAGGCTGTGTGAGAGATGCCTCTGCCTGAATTAAGGTGTAAATGAGAACACTGGCTGAAGTCAATTATATGGATTTTCTTTAACACTAAATGTGAGTTACAGAGATAGAAAATAGGAGAGAGAGAGAGAAAGATGAACGAGAAGATAGTCACTGCTCCTGGACCCAGTGGCATCCCATTGGTCCTTCTTTGCCCTGGGCTTCTGGGCAATGGGGATCCTGGAGACTTTCTGGAAGTGCCACATTTAGACACTCCTAGCTCAGGGTGTCCATGAGGTGGTCACAAATGTTCCCCATAATTTGAGGTGGCACATGTGTAAGCAGCTGCTTCCTTTCCCACAGTTTGGCACAGTGGTAATTTTTGTCTGGATGCATTCCCCAGGTTGTGCTCACCAGACCTCACCTCAGCCAGGCCTGGAATTAACACCTTCCTGCTGTAAATTTCTGCCATCTGTACTTAGCTCAAATTCCCTCTGTGGTGGCTTATCTTATGGCAAACTCCTTCTGGGGTTTTGACAGTGTTTTCAGATAGGCAGCTGTATTTTTCAAGTCCTTGCAGAGGCACAACAGGGAGGCAGAGATGTGAATGCCCCACGGTTTCTAACTTTTCTTGCCTCTTGGGGAGATGGGGAAAAACCTGTTTGCCAAGGGGTCCAGCTGAGAAACCCAGCTCCCCAGCAAGATTTCAGAAAGGTTTCTCAGCAACCAAGCCTCCACACTGAATGGAGATTGTGCCTCAGATAAAAGGCGTTTAAAACGAGCTGAATCAACACTGGTTTTTGGCTTGTGCACTCACCAGTGCTCCGTGCAGGACAGGAACGCTGTGCCATGCCTGGCCTGCTCCTGGTACTGCCACAGTAAATGGTGTGGGATGGGACAGCAGAACTGGGCAGACACAGCTCTCCATCCAGAGCTGCTGAGAGGATCTGAGTGTGGAATGCCAGCCCAGCATGTGGGAATCTGCAGAGCTGACAGTGGGCGAGCAGCAAGACTCAAGAGTTCTCTCTGTGTCCCCTGACTGCACAGTCAGTGCTCAGTCCAGTCCTGGGTCCACACTGGTCCCCAGGGATGCCCAAGGGCCATGGACTCTGCAGGCTGAGCATGCTTCAGCCCACAGCCTGGGGAGGGGAATGTCTCAGCATCATTTCCTCCCAGAGATGCTGCGAGTGATAGGAGTGGTGACAGACTGCATACAAAAAGTGCTGCAGCCTGGAGCAAGCCCAGGGCTAAAAGGGCCACACCATTATGCCATTAGTCAGAGCAGATGCTAGAGATAGTGGCAGTGACCTGAAACTGCTCATCTCCTTACTCAAGGAGGCTCTGCAGCCATGGGGCTGGCAAGTGTGGAATAAATAAACAAACCAGGCTCTTCTTTCCTTCCCCGAGCTGCCTGCCACATTCAACTCTCCCTTGATGCACAGGAGCACAGTGAAGCAGTGGTGACAGCTGCCACAATGCCCTTCACAGCCAAACCGCTGGTGGAAACAGCTCCTGAAACAAATTTTGGACAAAGATGGCCGAGTCAAGGACTTGTAGCTTTTATCTCCTTCACTCAGACTCTCCTTCCCTGCCTTTTTTGCCTTGTTCTACCTTTACAGCCCCAAGCACCCTGGGGCAGTGATCCCAGGCTGTCACTGGTGTGTCCACCCACAAGGTAATGCCTTTCCTCCTTGATCCCCAGCGCACTGACTCAGGGACCAAGCATCCCACAGCAGTCAGGTGCCCATGTTCTGTCCTTCGGGGGCCCTGTTGCTCCAGGACTGGCACATCTGCACCAGAGCAGGTGCAAACATCTGGAACAGCTGCTGGGAAAATAGCCTCAGCCTCCACACTCAGTGAGAGAGCAGCTGGAGAGGTTTTGCTTTCTCTCCTGGAAGAGAAGGTGGAGAAAGGGCTGTGCTCTGCAGCTTGGGCAGTAAGGAAAGGTCCACTGAAATTCTCCAGGAATTTCTCCCAGGCCATCCATCTTGTCTTGCACAAGACACACCAGAATCTCCTGTTCAATATCAGTTATTCCCATGTTCTAGGAGGTGACTTTCCCTCTCACAATCCCACCTTTCATAATGAGTGTCATTCAGGGTAGAATTTGCAAGGTCTACTACAGCCTTGTTGGAAAACATCCTTCAAAACCCCCAAAAAAGGATGGAAAAAACATGTCCAAGACTAGGTCAAAACACTCTTTGGAGCAAGTAAACTGTGTGGAAACTTCCAACAGTTCTCTTAGGAAATGACAACACCTGCAACCACAGCATTCCCCTGCCTTAGGAAAGTGTATGGACAACTGTAGCCACTAAGAAAAATCATCTTGGATGAAAATTGAATTATATTTTTTTTTACCATCACCTCCCTGCCTCCCTGGCAATGTTGCAGGCAGCAACTTACTGGAAGCTCTAAGTAAAGCCATGAAACACTTGGCTGCAGCACTCAGCATCAGAATGCCTTTGCAATTTTCATTTAATCAGCTGGCAGCTGTGATGAGAGAGATGGATGTGCAAAGGCATCTCTGTCAGAGGAGCTCTGGCACACACCTGTGGCAGGAGAAGTAAATGTTCAATTCCATCTACTTTTAAATATCTGAAGAGAAAGTGGCCTTGGAGCACTCCCTGAAATGCTCCACAGACCTCTGATTTTATTGGGGAAGTCTGTATCCTTAACCACCTCCCTCCTAGTCCCTGTCAGGTCAGGTTGATAATGGTCTCTCCTTGCCTTTCTGTCTGTAGCATGGCCCCACTTTAAAATCCTAATGTAAAGAGGCAAACCTCTAAAAACTACTACTGCAACCACATCAAACTACACAGCACTTATCATTTGATTAATTATTCTTAATTGCTTTACTTACAACTGGCAGGATCTCATTAACACGGCTAAAAAAACCAATCAGACCAGCAAGCTTTGTGTATTTTACTGTGTGTATCAAGAACATAGGACATAACACATGACTTTTGCCCAGTTTTCCCAAGAAAACACTTTTGTGTCTATGAGTAGCCACTGTTGTGTCATTTCCCTTCCTTTAACATTTTGCCAGTGTTGTGTCCCAAGCTGGTTTGATATAAAATATACAAAAAAATGCTGATTTCTGTCAAACACCAGGAATATAGGGAGATGGATAGAGGGGAGAAAATACAGCAACAACGTGGCAATTGTTATTTGAAATGATTTCATACTTACTTAAAAAGCTTTAGTGAGAATATAAAAGTGTTTTGAGCATCAGACTGGTCCTCTCAGGTCCTATTTTATGACATCCAGCACCACATTCTTCTAAGATGTGCCAGTTCATCAGCTTAGAGTGTACTATTTTTGCATGGTTCCTTTGTTCTTCTTTACTCAGAAGCCCATATGAGGGAAAAAATAGCATTCCTATGACAAGGCCTATTTTCCATGAAACCATAGTGGCTGGCATTAAATCCTATTTGCATTCTCTCATTATTTATCTGCTCAATGCTGCATTCTCTTTCTTCAGCATTGCTTTATGCTGGAGGGTTCAGTATTACTTGGATCACCAACAACATCACCGAAAATTGTTCTGGATACTCTGAGATAAGTGAAGCTCCTTTCCTGCCAGTTTTTCCTACCTGGGACTCTTCAGCAAGACCAGACAGTGGCAGGAAAGACTCAGAAGAGGTTCATAAACCATCCTCTCCTTTTCTGCAAGACAGGAGAGATTTCTTCCCACCTCACAGTCTTTGCAGCAAACAAAATTTGCTTTATTTTGTGTGTGTTTTCCCTCTGGCTTTTCTCAGCAAGTGCTGATCCCTCTCCACTGGAGATCCCCCAACCCTTCAGCTGCTCTGTCTTATTCCTCTCCTTGAATGACTGGCAGTGCTGCCCAGAGCAGGGTGGATACAAAACTGCTCACTTATAAAGGAAGGTGTGAAAAAGACCAAAAAAATGTTGCCTTCCTTCACAAATCAGAGGTGAAAAATTCTGTCCTCTTGCCAGAAATGCAGACATTTCCTGTGGAGAGCAGCTGGATGGTCAGCAGGGAAAATCCTCACCAATTTGCACCCATCCAGGTGCCATAAATTGCACCACACGTGTGAATTTCCAGTTTGACATTTTCTACAAACTGGATCTACCCTCAGGAGCTACTAAAAACCTTTTTCCTCCTCAACCTGAGAGATTCAGCTGGAGCATCTGGGGAGCTCCAAAAAGGTTTTTAGAAACACCAGACAAGAGGAGGCAAAATCTCAGTCTGTTAAGCATTATGTCCCCGTTGGCATCAACAGGCTCTGGCCATTCACAGCAGCTGATGCTGGTCTGGCACCAGAAATTCTCCAGCTTTACTTTTATGAGATCTTGAGAAGTACTTATGTCTCACAGCAGAGCTCTGTGCCAATGTTGCCTTGCAAAAAAAAAAAAAAACCCTGATGTGTTAGTTTAACATTATTAGTAAATATTTAGCTCTGCTGCAGCAGCACTTTGTGGTTATTTAATACCTCCAGGGACAACTTTCTTAAAATAATAGGTGAAGTGCTGGGACTTGAGAGAGCTGAGTGTAATTCTCTGCTGTTGCAGACTCAGATCTTTAGCAGATCAAAGAGCAGTGCTCTGCTGTGATAGGGGATCTGTGCACATCCCAAACCCCTGGGAGAGGGAGTGCAGAGTGATAGAATTGTGGATATACAGCTATTTTGTGTGAAAGCATAGAAACCAGTTCAAATGTGAACATGGTCATAAAACCTAAAATTTTCCAAGAAAGCCCTGTCAACCCCAAAAGTCAAAAAAGGACATTAAGTTGCCTTATCTCGAACACAAGAATATTTTTCCCATCAACAAAACCAGTATCCCAGCACACAAGTGAGGCCTGTGTGGCTGTAAAAAAGGAGTCAAGATTTGGGTTCTAAGGAGAAACATCTTCGGGTCCTGTTCTGCTGATTTTAAAGGTGTGTGAGCAAATAACCAGTAATTTTCACATGCATGGAGTTATCTGACTTGTAAATGTAGCTACCTTAGAAAATGCTGTATTTGTTTCATCTCCTCTGCCATCAAAAAGCCCCTAGGGAATGTTTATCCTTCCTTTGAGTAGAACAAATTTTTATTTCTAGAATGTCACCATGGGCTTGGGCTGCATGCAGACAAGGGTGTCAGGTCTAGACACAAAACATGGTGTCCTGATGCAGTATTTGAATCTGTCTCCAGCCTGCTTGTGGAGGTGTAGCCAGGAAAAAATCCTGTTTTCTCTAGGAGTCATTTCATCAGAACTGAAAGGAGATGGTGACATGGTTTGGGTGGCTGGAAACTCTGAACCAGGAATGTCACTTTTCAGCCTGACTTCTCCAGTACTCTCAGCTTTCACATTTAGCATGCAAAATAAAGCAAATAAAACAAAACCATCACAAAGAATCAAACAGCTACTTTACAATAATATATGAGAGAAGAGGAAACTCTAGGTTGGTGGTGAGTGGTCCATGATAATAAGAACATACTCAGCCCCACTGCAGGGTGATGGTTCCTTCAGCTGTGCAGGCAGAGCCTCTCACCTTGGCAGGAAAAGGGATTTATTAATTAGTTAGTTAGTTAACGTGTAGCAATGTGAGGCTAGGGAAAGGCTGCAAGATAATTGTTACCATTGTTATCAAAACCACACAGCAGCTTCTCCTAAATGCCTTCTTTATTTCTCATGTAAAGGATGTTGTCAGTACTGAGAGAATTTTTCATCTCGAAAATTGCTCTGAAACAACTTGGTACTGAGCTCCAATTTGAAACATATTCTATCTAGCAGACAATATGAGACAATGCCTAAATTATTTACCACAAAGATTTAAAGCACAAAAACCGTGACAAATCCATCTGAATTTAATGGATGGATGCAGAACATGCTGCATCTGATTTCATAAATACCTTTGTATCATAGCCTTTCTTTGCCCTTCCTATAAAATGTTTTCATGATGACAACTTTATTGGTGCTGAAATAGCTCCTTTCTTGACTTTCAGAACACAAGAATTTTGTTTGCCTTTTGTGTATTACCTATTGCTGTTTTGTATCCTTATCATAATGCTATCCATTAGTTCCCTTTTTTCTATAGGTTATTCTCCCATAATTGTGTCTCCTCTGTCCAGTGGAGGGGCATGGCTGGGCTGGTTGTGCAGTAGCAAATGTAAGACCAACATACTTCAAATATTCATCCCTGAGGGAGAGGTGATGAGCTGCAGGGACCATCCCTTCTGGGACCTTTGCCTCATATCAGTTGATATAAAAAGTCTGTTTGTGTTGGGGCAGCTCCATAGGTGCCACCAGCAATGCATCAATGAAGCTGCTTATTTGTCCAACGTGCTTCTTTTTTCCTTCCTGACCTTTCCTTTGGAACAGTTGTATTGGAAATCAATGGCAAGTTTTATGTCCTGGCTTTTTAGCTTTGCTGTCACAGCCCAAAACCAAAAAGAGAGAGAAAATTGACATAAGCCTTAAGAGGTATTTGGCAGGCAAAAAAAAAATTAACCCACATGCTGGTTTTTTTCAAAATCTCACAAGCCATTCTGTGGCAGAAGTCTGGGCTCACGTTACAGCTCAGGGAGTTCATTAAATTGCTCCTGTAAGCAGTGTGCATCCCTCTGCATTCAGGGTGACGTGGTTGGAATCACAAAACAGACACCAAGCAGAGGTGATGCTCCAGACCTTTGTCAGGAAATGTGGATGTGTTGCTAAAACAGCTCGAGCACTTCCAAGATATTGGACATTGCTCATGTTTGGCAAGTAAGCAGAAAAGCACTTCCTGAGCCATTATCTGCCAAGCTGCTGGGCTCACATAAACCAATTTTCTGTAGCTAAATCTGTTAGCAGTTCTGGCATCTCTTTCCTGTCTCCAACATATCTCCTTGATCACGTCTTTAAGGGACCCAAGGAATGCTTAAAAAGGGAATGTGACTTCCTCTCATCTCAGATTTTGGGCATTTTTGTGCTCAATTCATTAGCAGATAAGGAAGCTGTTTGCATCCCCTTTGCCAGTGAAGGATCAGTCTTTTCCTTTTCGGTATCTCCTTTTTCAGTGTACTAGTTGAAAGGTTAGAAAAAAATTATCCCAATTTGGGCAAAACAGGTGCCTAGCACACATTTTCCAAAGCAATAACACTGCAAACCAAAACAGGAAAAGGCCTGGTTAAAGATTATTTAGGGGAGTTATGAGATGCTGAGGAACACCTGAAGTTTTTCCTCCCACACTTCACAGTCAGGTGAGAAAATTCCTACAACTTTAGGGGTTATCTCTGTAAATTCTCTGTGTCTGAGAGGAGGAGGGCAAGCAGAGGAGTTCATCTTTCATGAAAGAAAGAAGAACCAAGGAAATTGCAGTAATCTAATACCCAGAGAGGCAGAAGATAAAATTATTAAACAATATCTTAGTAGTCATCTAGGGAATAAACTGATAAAAAGAGCCAGCATAGATTATTCAAGAACCTACTTTCTCAAACCATTTCTAATTTCATCCCTTGTCAGAGCAACCAGCCAAGTGGATAAAGAGGAGGCAGATGAGATATGTCTTGAATTTATTAAGAGCATGACATTGTCTTGCATGACATTCTCTTAAGCAAAGAGAGAAATATGGCCCAGTGGGTGCACTCATAAAACTTGTGGATGGCTCTGTGCTGAGAACAGCACTGAAAGCTTTGGAGGACAGGATTAGCAAAGGCTGGATTAGCTGGAGAAATAGCAGAAATCAGTGTAGATTACTTCAGCAGAGATTAGAGCAAAGGAATTCAGGCAGATGTGAATGATTTCATCTGGGGTATCTGCCACCAAAACATGAGAGTTTTTGCTGTAGCACTTCTTTAGAAAATGTTTGCCCTTCATCAAAATGAATTGTGTACTCTCTTTCCATGAATAGTCACTAGAAAAGCACAAAATTGCCAGGATTTACTTCTTCAGAAGAAGCTGAAATTCTCCACGCAGGTTTCCTCCTCAGTTGTTCCCACCCAAAACTGACCACTGACCAATTCTTAGTTTAGACTGTGTATTCAAATATCTAGGACTGCTACTTTTCAGCTAGAGAGACTTCATGGAAAAGAGCATCACTAACAAAACCCACATTTCCTGTGGCAGAGGAAAAGATGTTGGCTTGGATAAATCTTTCAGAGTAATGAATTAGTTACTTAATTAACTAATTAACCATGGCTTTCTTCAGTGCTGAGTCCCCAGTTCTGATTGAAAAGCAGAGGAGAGGGCATTGCTGTAGAGTTAAATGTTTTGGCTTTATATTGCAGTAGATATTACCTTTACCCTTTTCATTTTTGAAGGATGCAGCTGAACTGTACTGCTAGAATAAAGGATGTAGCTGAACTCTACTGCTGGAATAAAGGATGTTGGGAAAATAAATACAGCAGAAAAGAACAAATTTCTTGGATTGAGTAATATGTGCCAAAGCATATGCTAAAGACTTTTCATGCCAAAACCACTAAGCTGCTACCAAAGCTCTATAAACTCTTATTAAAACATGCTACAGGGGTTTAGGATATCTAAAAAAAAACCCCTCAAACAATCTGCTAGATTTGGTTATCAGTAATATCAGGACTTGCTTGCCTGTTTCAACAGCAGGAGTCACCACAGTACCAAGTGAGCATCAGGAACAGGGGACAATAATAATAATAATAATAATAATAATCACAGACACATCTTTTTCTTCACTTTTAATATGTGTCAGATAGCTCACACACAAATACATCACTGCTGTTTACCAAGATAGAGGACAACAAAGATACTTGACTGGAGAGTTAGACTCCTTGAGGAAATATTTAGGTAGAAACTATTTTTTTCACTACATGTTGAGCAGAGCAGGAAGGAGGGAAGAGAAGGAGCATTGAAGACAAAAAACCCAACATGAAAACTCATTGTTTGTTGTTCAGTACACCCTCTTTCATTGACATTAAAAAATTCAAAAAACACACACAAGAAAGCCTAATTAAATCAAAAGCCATTGTCCACTAGAAAATACCACTAAAAAAAAAAAACTCAAAGAAATACCAATGTTTCCTTAACTAAAGGGTTTTCCTGTGAGCTCTGCAGGGTTCATTTCAATGTTATCCAATGCAGACATACATTTTGGTCACTGGACTAACCCTGGTAGTACAGCAGTATAGACATCCCTTGCAATCCAAGGCAGAGACCTGCAATAACCACTTACAAACAGTCTGGAAGGCATGAAAATCAAGTTGTGTTTCAAGACAACATGTTTAGGTATAAAATCTGGAAGCATATTTATATATTTCCAAGAAACATATATCCTGAAGCTCAGGTTAAACACACACAGACCTTGCCTGTGATTTCTAGTATAAATTATAAACTTGCTTCTGTCTTTTTCCCTTAAGGGCCTTTGCAAAGTTAATTGTCCCTGACTTCTTGCCAGTATTACCTCAGTAAATACAATATATGGGCATTGGCAACTGCCTTGCACTGTGTGCATGTCAATTTTAATAGATCAATAAATTATTTTCCTGTAATCTCCAATCTAAGGTATATTCTACAGAATTTGCAGAGAGCATATCACTCTGTGGATGTGCTAGCATACTACCACAACAATGAACATATTAAAGTAGTCAGAAAGATGTAAAAATATTTTTAGCTGGACAGCCTTCTGCACTGGCTGTCTCTGGCAAAGCTGGATGACTTCTTTCCTCAAGAGCTCTGCCCAAGGCATGGCTAGCTGTGCCTGGAGCAGGGCTTCCCAAATGGAGGAAGAAAAGCACAACATCATAAGCTTAGTGCAGTATTTTCCCCTGGATCCTGAGGTGCCCTGGCTCTCCCAGGCAGAAATTCCACTGTGCAGCCCAAGCTGAGCCACTTTTTCCTGGAATTCCAGCTGGATGCCCATATCATCACACTCCACAGCCTGTCAGGAGTGTCCCAGGGTCTCCAGCTGCTTTCCCATACCAGGTTAGAGCAGTGAAATCCTCTAAGTCTTTAATCTCGATGCCTGCATCACCACAGGCTCACTGCAATGTAAGTCAGAGGATAACTTGATCCATTGCAAAATTACAGCTGAGTTAGATGATCATTTTCCCCTTTCACAGCTGCATTCATTGCTCCTTCTCATTTGTCAGTTTTGCAATTTCTTTGTCAAAATTCTCCTCTCCCGTTTCGAGGTCAAAAGTTTCCCAGCACTGTGGCAGTTTTTGGGGTCCAATTAGAGATGAATTGTCCATCAGGAAGATGTCAGAATTACTGAAGCACAATTAACCCTTATTGTTTCCAGTGGCAGGACAAGTCTAACCAGCCCCAGGTGAAATCCCTTCACTCTATAAATCCCAGTTATGCTCCCATTTGCTGATATCAATATGTGCAGCCTGACAGATGCATTTTTCTCAGGCTGTGTGCAATCTCCATTTGCATGGTAATGAAGCCTTCCAAAGGCATTCAGCAGGTGAGATGGGAGATGAACTCCTTCCCTCAGCAGCCGTGTCTCGTGATCAGCAGTGTTTTTCAGGAACAGGAAAAGCTCCAAGGGAGCCATGCCTGAGCACAGAGCCAAGAGCTGCCACCATCAGTGATGGGACAGGCTGCTGCCAAATCTGCTTGTGAATTCACCAGCTGTGTTTGAAGATACACTAATTTATATACACTCTTACCATAATATTGGATTAGAAGAGTGGACAGGGGATGAGGAATAATAATTTAACCAAGTTCTGATGGGCTCTAACCCCAGTCTCCTGATGAGTAACCCCCTCCCCACAGCCACAACAATGATATCCTCCAATGCCTTCTCTCTAATGACTCCAAACAGCAGATTTGTTTTTCCAGCACAGGTGGTATTTATCCATGCACCCACCATCTGTTTTCACAACTTTCCTGGCACAGGTGCTGTTCACTGAGCATGGTGTTTCCTCCTTCTGGGATGGTGCAGGAAACCAGGTCCCAGCTGTTTTCTTCCTGGTGCCTGGTAGTTCATCTGGGTTCACTATTTCCCTGTATTCCCACTGTTTCATTGCATTACTCGTGAGTTATATAAAGGTAATGTTGTACAGAAACCCCTTTCCCCAGACAGTGATTGAATTTTGCTTATGTCATTAAAGGATTTGTTCCTCTGTTGTTCTCTGTAACAGCGAGTAATTCCCATTAAATATTAAGTAATTGATTTGCCATATTTGTCTGGGGGCTTTTTTTTTCTTTTTTAAAGTAATTGATTTATTTAGTCATTGCAATTACAGTAAATCAGCCAACTAAAAATAATGCCAAATAATTAATTTACTCAGTATTTAAATATTACAAATTGCCATAAATGACTGCAAATTACTTGCACACAGGGCAAATTTTCTTATCACTTGCAGGAAATGGAATGATTAATTTCCAAATGTTATCTATGTGTGCTGGTTTTTGGTGCTTTGCCATTGCCATTCCACCTACTGAGCAATCCACAGGAAAATCCAGTTACTGAGGCTGGTCCCAAAGCACTGATATTCTTGGTGTTCCTCTTCTCATCTACACAAGGCAGTGTAAAGAGGGGCAAAAAAACCCTAATGGCACTTAATGAAGGAGTCTGAACACCTTGCTAAGAGGTTAACCTCCCATCTGAGGATTTTCTGTTGTCTAATAAGGCTTAACTTCATATTTTGGTTGTTTCACTCACATGAAACATGAAAATCCTGGTAATGCCTCCCCTACATGGCCATGTCTTTGAGAAGGAGGGAAACCTTGCATGAACATAAAACCTTTGCAATCTCTCACCTACTGGTAAATCTGGGGGAAACTACCAAAAACAGCAAAAAGGGATGGAGAGAAGAGTAAGGGAGACAGATACTGATTTAAAAAAATCACAGTACTCTTGTTTCTATAGGAATCCATGTGAATAAATGGGTTTCATGCCTTTCATTTGCTAAGATGCCAAAGTAACTCTGTGCTGGTAAGGATGGGATTAAGCCAGACCCCCTCCAGTCTCTCTGCAACACAGAGCTTTTTCCCTCTGAAAGCTCAGTGCTGAGGATGGTAAAAATTCAGCCTAATTAGAGTCAAAAGGACAAAACAGTGGGTTGTCTTGGGAGTCCCACTTCTTTCCTCCCAGTCCTTTCTGTCTTTATGTTGAAGCATTAGTGGAATATCCTTGTCTTCTTGTCACAACCCCTGAGGGAGCAAAGCAAGTACAGAGAGGAAGATTTGGAGAGTCCCAGATCAGATTTGACAAGCACAGCCCTAAAAAGCACTCAGGAATTTGCTCAGTTATAAAGCATGTGTTCAAAGAGCCATAGAATCCTGGAACTGGGTTGGGAAGGACTTTAAAGATTCCATGGGCAGGGGTGGCACTCACTGGGTCAGGTTGCTGAGGGTCCCATCCAGCCTGGCTCTGAACACTTCCTGAGGGGAGACAGTGCAGCTGACTGGGAATGTGCACACAGGGGTGATAATCCAAGGCAGGAGTTCACATCTGATAAAATCCCTCAGCTGACCCTCTCACCAAGCTTGGGGGTCACATTGTAGAGTGGTTTTGGAGCCTGCAAGAGAGATGCTTTTCATCCCAGACTGGACAGGAAGATGTGCTCCAGGAACAGAACTCCTGGTGACAAAGGGGACATCATTCTGTCGAGGACTTGAAGCCTTTGGTGCCAACTATTTCACACCACAAGACCAAAATCTCATTTGTAGCTCGTTTTCTTCTTCGATTAGGCTGAGTTTTTTCATCCAGTCGCTGGTGAAACTTGAAATCAGAACTTCAGAGACATGAGATAACTTCATCCTTGGAAATACTAAAAACTTGAACAGATTCAGCCATGAGCAACCTGCTCCTCCTGGCCTTACTTTGAGCAGGTGGAAGAGAGCAGAGTCCTCCAGAGGTCCTTTCCAGTCTGAATTATTCAGTGCTTCACTAGCTTGTGTCACATATTAAATGCATTCTGTCTGAAAAGACCTGTAGTCAGTGTGCCTTAATGATATCTCTCAAAACTTCCTATCACACACGAGACCTGCAGCATTTCTTCCTCTTCATTTCGCCCTTGGTGTGCTTATGTGGGTGTTGAAAATCACTTCAGAGTGTTTAACTAACTCTAATTGAACCATTCCCATTTTCTCACCAGTCTCACTCACTCCATATTTTGGTCATCCCAGAAGTTTTGCTTTCAGCCCCAGCCTCGGGTTACAGAAGGATTTCCAGAGCAGGAACAAATCACTAATAATGCCATAATATTTACTCTTGCATTGCTGGCAGTTGAAATTTAGAAGTGTATTCAGACCCCTCCTTATCCAGAATAGTCTTAATATTTCCAACAAATACCAAAATGTTTCTCTAAGTTCAGTGAAACACTGAAGAAACAGGGAAAAGATTATTTACTTTGCACAGTCTTTTTTTTTTTCTTCTTTTTTTCACATTGTTCATAAGATGGAGAATATCTTTCAAACGAATGTTTAATTTCCAAATACCAAGAGGGAAATTTTCTTCTTATCTTGTTTGCTTTGCTTCTAGTATGGTTAACTTGGCAGAAGTTAATGGACTTCACCAAGTATGGCAGCACTGATGAATTTACTTTTCACCCTGGAGGAAAAAAGTTCCAACTGCAAAGCTGTGGCAGAGCTTTACTCCAAAACCCCTCACTGGCTTCTGTTGCCTTTGCTTTGTGCCTAGTTCTTCTGTGTCCTTCTACTTCATTTATAATCCACAGGACATTCCTCCAAAAGCTTCCCAGACCATCTTCCATCTGTCTTCTCACCAGGTGCTCATAAATCAGCTTCTTTACCTTCTCCTTGGCATTCCCTGGGTCTCTCCATCACCATGCTTGCCATATTTCTCTGCTCCTCCTTGGCTTGCCTTCAAGTAAATTTCTTTCATCACAGTCCAATTTTCAGTCCTGTAGGAGATAAGGAAAAAAAAAACCAACAAAACACTAAGTGAAAAGAATTCAATGAACTGTACAATCATAAGCATATTTGCCAGGCTAGACCAGGAATGAGTTGTTAATGAAAGTGAAGGATAAAATTGTGACAAATGCAGGGTATGCTTTTTTTTTTTTCAGTTGAAAGTCTTTCTAGCTTGGAGGTAAGAATAATCATTTCATTATTTCTGAAAAGACCTGGCAGGAGTCCAGGCCTAGAATTTGATAGTGTTGAGAACTGAGGTAGGCATAAAAGAGTTATTTCTATCTCAATGAGATTTGATGTTCCACTTAAAATCAGCAGATCCCCTGCTGGAGTTAATTGGTGTCAGAGAACTGTTTCTTCTGGAGCAGCTCAAAGAGCCACCAGCTGAGAAACTGCCTTGCTCTATTTCCATGTTTCCCTTCCTTCCCTTTGCTTCTCAAGGGGAAAAAAAGCCCATCTGAAGTATGAACACAGATGAGGAGGCTGGAATTTACTGCTCCTGAACTCTTGTAGGGACTCAAGTGGGAAGAAATGGTTCCAAATGCCCCAAAATTTAGGCATCAGCTCTTGTTCAAGCATTCCCTTTCCTGAACTGAGCCTGCAGTGCTCCCATCCCTTCAGCTGATGAGCTCAGGGAAGGCTCAGCAACAGGGATTTTAAACACTTCCATGTAATGTCCCCCTTGCTCCGAGATTTCTGGTGGGTGAAATGTTTTCCACGAGGCACACAAAAGACCTGTTTTTTGCAGGGTGGCTCATTACCATGGCAACCAGCACAGTGACCTCCCCTTGCTCTGCAGCATAGATTTCACAGATCAGACAGACATTTCTGCTGAGTGTGCACATCACCTCCCACTCGGCTGGGGTGGCTGTGCAGACAATCCTGAAAGAGGAGTTGAGTGGAAATTTAATTATTCCACGTGCCCACAAAGCCAAACATCTGGATGCAGCAGCTGCTGTGCTGACAATGAAGAGATGAGCTGGGACTAGGAGAGGTTGTCCATCTCTGTATGGTGATGGCAAACAACTGGACTTTGACACAAAGCTGGAGTCCAGTTATTTACAGAGTACAAAACCAGGGGAAGTTTGCAGCAGCACCTTTTCAGTTTGGGGAGGGCCAGAGAAATCAAGAGGCTGAGCTTGGAGAACGTCATGTTTCCCAGGCTGTGCAGGAGTTTAACTTTCCATTCAGGGCAAGATAAGCTTCTAAGAAAAATTACTTTCTTTCATATCTGCAGGAACACAATTTGATTTGTTTTTAAGAGAGAAAAGGGTTTTCTTCCTCATTTCCAGTAACTGCCTATCAGTTGCCAGGCAAAACAAACAGAAGGCAGAGAGATAGTTTCACTCTAGGCAATCACAGCCACGGCAGCATTTAGCTTTTGCAAAGTGTGCTGCAGTGTTAACCTGCTCATTTTCCTACAAAAGCAGCCACAAAGGAACCATTTCTCACCATGGAGATTTGCTCACTCTTTCATCCTGCTCTTAGAGGGATGATGTTGGTCCACCAGCACTGGCAGCTTCTTCTCTCAGAGAGACACAGCAGCCTGGACAGACACTTACTTTCCTGTATGTGCAGAGAGTTCCATTCTTTCCCACAAAACCTGCAAGGTGATTCACCTCCCACAGGTGTTCCTTGTGCATGTCTTGACATTGCTTACTCCTTGCACCACTTTCCCCACATCCCCAGACACCTCTCTGAGATCACTTATTCCCTGGATACCAAGAGAAGACAGCCTTACCCCAGGGATGGTGCAGTCGGGGAGAATGGTGGGACACTCACAGGGCCAGGAAATACAAGTGCTGAAACTCAGAAATCTTAGCTGATATCAAGGATTATTCAATCCCATCAGACTGTTCTATCACAAGCTGTCCATGGTAGGCTCTGTCTGCACCTTGATCCTCTCCAAGCTCTTGCCACAACCCACAACAGGCATTAGACTTCAGAAAGTACAAGGCAAAAAACATTGCACCAAACCATGAAGTCACTTCCTAATTTCAAACCCATTGCAGCCAGCGAACAAACTGCACACTCACCCTGCTCCAACCAGTCTTGCCAAAAATTGGTAAGGGGTGATTTTGGCAAGCTTTGTGCTGTCTCCTTCTGTCTCCTCCTGTGGCACAGTCGCCTCATCCTCTTGCTGCACGCTCTGATGGCTTCAGCAGATGTGCAATCCTCCCTGCAGAACCAGTCTGCACTGCCTTGGCACTGCCAGGGGAGCAGGCATGGTCTTGCAGTTAAAATCCAACAGTAACAGGTGGGAAAGCACCACACAAACTCTGCTTTTCAATTGCCAAACTGACTGCAACTGACTCCCCTCAGACGTCCCAGATGAGGACTGTGCTTTTACAACAGAGAGAGATGCATTCAGATTGGATGTGAGAAGATGTGATTTTTGTTGTGCTGGACCACATTCCCATCTGGCAGGTGTCAGCATGCCAGAATGGCTGGGACCATCCTAGGATCTATCCATCTGTCCATATGGGTCATCACGCTCGAAATGCCACAGAGGAATAAAGCAAAATCAAAATCCTTCTGCTCAACAGCTGCATGCTCTGATGATTTCTTAAAAGGAAGGGAGGCGTGGAGAAACCTGCCTTCCTGTGGTCACTCAACCTGTTAGTGTGGCTGTCTACAACTCCACCATCTCCCTCTAGCTTCTGAACCCATCAGCTCAAGGCCTCAGGACACAAAGGCTGAGCAGTCGAGTTGGGCATCACTCATTTTCCATGTTCCTGGTGTGTCAGATCAAGGCTACTGCCAGCACAGTGTACACACCTCCAGGCAGGGACAGATTTACAGCCCTGTCCCTCTATATCATTAGGATCAAAGCCCCATTTCTCTGCTGCCTGTTCCAGTCTCTGCTGTGCCTCTTTAATTCAGTGGCTCAGACTTTTTCCACTGCTGTCCTTTCATGACAGATCTTCAGCCACAGACAGGTGAGAGAAGGAACATGTTACAGGGACTAGCATTTGGAAAAGCCTTCCTTCCCACATCCCACACTGGACTGGACATTGTAATGGGGCATGCTGAGAGTTTTACCAGAGTTCTTGTGGAAGGATTTCAATGCTAGAGAGGGTTTGCTTTCTAACTCATATTACTTACAGACCACAGGAAGCACAAATCACATCTGCATGCACCCAAAATCCTTCCTAAGCATCAATTCATTCTGCAGCAGGGATCTCTCTTCTGTTCATGCCAGCTGATCTGTGCTGGGGACAGAGCTGGTAATCCTGCATTTTCAGCCTCAGAACCCAGAGGGTAAATAAGAGGAACACCCATTTATCACTTTCTACAAGACAACGAGCTCTGTGCCCATCTTACAAGTTTGGGGAATTGTCTCCTGCTTCTGAACTCACAAGCTTGACAGTGCTGTGGTAAAAGCAAGTAGATTTTAAAAATTCAGTGGTCCAAACTCTTTCCAGCATCTGTCATTCATTCTTTCCCCAGAGAGACAAGAAACTGAGATGAATATCTCTGCTGCAGTTGTGCCACATGGATTAGTGCAGTGGGACTTTTCCCCTGTGTGCAGATTGACTTCAATTCACCCTGGCTCTGTTTCAATGAGCCTTGTCCAAAGGCAGCCGCCTGGGAAGGAGGAAGGGTAATTAACTGATGCTTTTGGGAGCAGTCCTACTACACTGAAGGCACAAAAAATGAGCCAAGGGCAAGGAGATGTGATGCTTTCATATATGCATATTTGTGTGTGTGTGTTTTGGCAAGCAAACTTCAAACAGTGGCTGCCATCAGGGCTTTGCAGAAAGAAGAAAGCCAACAGCAGTAAATCTAGGAAGCAGCTGTCTGACAGTCTGTCTTCAGATAAAGTTTCTTCTGGATCTGAGTCCAACTCTGGGCTTCCCAATACCCAGGATCCTCTTCTGTCTACCTTTGACTCTTAAATATGTCAAAAACACAGAAGGAGCTAGAAAAGGATGTCATTTCATGCAGATCCCATGGCAATGAATCGGCTGTGCTTTTTAAGGAGAAGAAAAACCAAACCAGGATTCCTTAGTTTCCTATCTGGCATCTCCTGCTTTTGCTCTCTGACCACTGTTCCCATGCTCTGCTGGACAGGATGGGAACCAGAGCTCATCCCCCTGCTTGAAACTTTCAAATCTCAAATCTGGTCTGCCTCTGAAATCAGAACTTCCCATATTTAGGTTTTTTCTTTTCCTTCATGGATGTCTCATTTGCAAGCAGAGGCAGGTATTTGCCTCTGCAAAACAGGTACCAGGACATCCCCCTTCAAGCCATGTGTGCAGCTAGGTTTGGGAAGGGACAAAAAACTTTACCTTCTGAGCATCAGAGTGAGTGAATCTGACCTGAAGGTGCTGTGTGACAACTCTTGCTCCTCTCATGAAGGTTAAAAATGAGCCTGGAACACCCTGTGGGCCAAAGGGTGCAGCAGAACCCCTGAGGGGCTGCTGAAGCCCTGGCAGGAGCCCTGGTGGGCAGCACTTCTTCCCCCAGAAAGCCAATTTGTAGCCCTAGGTCTCCCAAGATTTTTTTTCCCCCCATTTTTCTGTTATTCTGTCTCTCTTCCCCATGCTGGCTAATTTTCTTGATAAAAACCAGTGCTAAAAATAAAATGGAGAAATTATTTTAATAGCTTCCAAATGCCTAAAAATCACTACACCCCAGAGGACTCCCTGGCAGAGTTTTGCTCCCTTCATCTCTTCTGAGCTCCACTGAACACTTAATTCATGAGTTTCCAAGGCATGGGGTGATCAGAAGTCAATGTCATTATTATTCATTGCATTTGCACTTTGTCTGAAGCACTTGCAGGTGAGAGGAAAATGCTTATTCAAATGCAGGCTCTACAATGCTGTTCCCAAGTCCATCTGGGCACCAATTAAAGTACATCCTGAATCCAAGATGTATCAACTTCTTTCAGCTGGAGACAACCAGAACAATGCCTGGCTGAGGAATTCTGAAAGCACACAGCTTTTGGTTACAACTTGAGGCTTTCTTTAGGGAAAGATTTCACTTGGCCTTTCTTTAGTGTTTTTTTCATCTTTTTCTGGAAGTCCTTGAATCATTTTTTCTCCTGTCTGATACTGACAGCTCTTTTTAAAATATGATTGATGGCCCATTGTCAATAGCCATCATGTTTCTGTCAGGGAAGTGGGAGACATGAAATAATTCGGTTTTCAATAATTCAAGCGATGTTGCTAAATTTGGAAAACAGACACTGGGAGGAATGGGGACATGACAAAATCTTTTTGGGAGAAAATAATACAGGACTTGTCATTGAGTTTTAATTTGATCAAGAGTTTAGTGGCATCAATAGAGCAATAGATTTGTATTCCAAAGAGTGTTCTACTACCAGTTTGAGTAATAATCACTGAGAGAAAATAATCATGCAGGGAACACATAACATAATCTGATGTCTTTTCTGCAAGAATTTTAGGTATGTTTAGTCTTCTAGTTAATTTTTGTTGTTCCTGAGTCCACCCTAGATTTCTGGGAGCAGAGCAGACATCAGCCCATGAACACATCCACAAGGTTCACCCCAGGACTGATTCCCTTGCTGCACAGAGATGTGCTCCTGTACCTAGGGGGCAATGGAAACTGACTTCATGCTGCAATTCCCTTCCCTGTCCATCAATAACATTTTACTTTCCAGCTGGTACCTGCTGAGTCCTGTGCTGCAGGGCCAAGTCCAGCATTTGAACAGACTACTGATAGATGTTTTAAAACCAGTGGCTGCATGAAATAAACCTCAACAGATGGAAAAAGACCCAAAAAAATCCCCTAGCATGTCTTTCTCAGTTAGATTTAATAGTCTCTTAGCAGCTGACACTGTCCCTCCTGGAGGTAATTGCACAATGTAATCAAGCCACCAAATGACCTCTCTGTGCACCATTTATGTGTCACCACTCAGTAATGCTACTGCTTGGCTCTTCCCTGCTCATCCTTTCCAACACTCTGCTCCAGGGGAGGGTGTGACTCCATACCTGGAGCAAGTTACCGCTGAGCACAAAAAACTGGAAAGACAATCCATCCCTGTCTCAAAATCTCCCTGTTTGTGAACATCTAGAGAATCTCTTTCTCCATCTGAGAGAGTAATTTTTTTATCCCTGGTGAATCACAGAATCACAGAATGGCCTGGACTGGAAGGAACCTCAAAGATCAACCCATTCCAACCCCCCAGCTGTGGAAAGGGACACCTTGCACTGGATCAGATTGCTCAGAGCTCCATCCAACCTGGCCTTGAGCACTTCCAGGGATGGGGCATCCACAACTTCTCTGGGAATTTTTTTGCCCTTCTTTATCTTAACACCTTGGAGCTCGCGACTGTTTTGTCAAATTCTGCTGAAGTGAGGCTCAGAGTTACAGGTCTGAGTCACACAGATCTGCCTGTGCAAGTCCACAAACACATCAGCACGAGCTAACTCTCCTTCTATAGGAAACCAACCTAAAAATCTGCTCACCGAAACACTAGAGCTGAGTTCTGGCCTTGGAAGACAGAGCCATGCAAGCCTGGTGAGAGTTTCACCAAATCACACAGGTCTAGCTGAGGTTGAGCTCTCCAAATGGATACCTCAGGAAAGGAACAGGCTTTCTCCTAATGTCCTACCTGATGCTGGGCCATCTTAGCAAGGAGCAATCCAAACAGTGTCCATAGAATTGGAAGAAAGCTGTTCTCATCCACCACTGGGAGTCAAAGCAGCTGCCTGACAGCTTCTCTATTACAGGTCATGCCTATATACAGGATTAAAAAAAAAGGAAAAAAAAAACCAGGGAAAAATCAATATAATAAATTTACTCTTCATGGTTCTCTGCTTTCATTCCACTTTGTTGATGGACAGAAGAATCAGCAACAAAGTGACTGGAATTTCAAGTGGTGACATGAAAATTTAGCCAGCTGTCTCCTCTTCAGATCCCATTTGTCTCCCATCATTTTGTCTGTTTTTACCCATATTAGAAGTTCCCTTCCTAAGAGGATACTTCCCAGGGGTTTGAGAGACCCTGGAAGGTCCCCCAGTCACTCCCTCTGTACAGTAACCCCCTTGCAAACCAGATTCCCTGTTCCCAAGCCACTCTCCTGACAGCTTTGGGGAGTTTGGCTCCTGGACAAGAACACCTCTCTGTTCAATAGCTCACAGTTAATTTTTCTTCTTTCAAAGTGCCTGAGCCCTTTTTGAACCCAAGCACACACATCTGGGTTGCCACACCATGCAGCAAGAGGGAAAAAAAGGTGATTTTTGAGAAAATTGTGACCACTGTGGTGCCTGGGAGTGACTTTCAAGAACTCCCAGGGAGCACCATGATGGTAAGAAAGCCCAAATCTGTAGAAATCCTTTCTTCATTCCATTTTTTTGGAGTGAAATTCTGAATATAACATGCATGACACAGAAAGTTCTGAATAAATTTCTCATTTAAGCTAGTTGTTGAGTTCTCCACAGATGTTAAAATGAAACAGCTCCATAACATGTGGAAGATTGAGCAGGATTAAAATACACCACCATGGAAATGAAGTTTTTCCTTCTCAGACCAAAACAAAGGACATTTAAGGCCAGAATCTGCAATACACACACTGCATTGTTTTGGTTTTTTTTTTTTAAAAAAGGCAAATCCAAAATTACTCACTGCAATATTTTTCCCCATTGAAAATACAGTCAAACCCACCATATTCTCATAAAAGACTTTGCTTTCAAAAATAAAAAAAAGGCAATTTGTGATGGCAAAATCTGCTCTCTGGAAAGCTTCCTGTTTAGCCACAGATGGAATGCATGGTGAGATGCTGCATTCTGAACGTGCTGACAGAAAATAACCTGCTTTCTGCTCCCTTCCTCTCATCCACACAGCCTGCTGATCTGTGCCTGACCTCTTTCAGGAACTGTGGGATCATTTAGGAGAGAATTGCACAGATTCCCGTGATGATTCTTTTTATTGATTTTGCCAACTAAGGAACTCAGCTATTCCTTTAGAAGCAGTAGAAGAGGAAGGTGATAACACAGTCAACACCACTGAGCAGATTTAGCAGGCACAACAACATCTAGGTTGCAGAGTCAGTATTTTGCAGGAGAGGTTGATGGAGTACATCCTGCTTTTTTTTTTTTCCCCTAGAATGTTCTCTGCTCAGAACTGAGGGGCAGAAGTGCTCCACTGTTCAGAGCACATGTAATTTCCCCTTGTGCTTGAACCCAAAACTTGTATTTCCTACCTCCCCATGCAAGTTTCCTCCAGGTGCAAACATTGCAGGTGAACAATACAGGTGTGTGCTGGACCTTAAGGGACAAATAATTAGGGGACATTAAGGGGTGCAATGTGAAATGCTTAACCTGCAGTCCCTGCTGATAAACATTGCCCCTAACTCATGTTGTTACAAAATACGACTAAACCAGTAGGATTTGCTGTAAAAATCACATTTTTTGCAGTCAGGAATCCAATTTTTGTCCTTCCTGGATGGATAGTCACCAAAGAGGTCTTTTATTTTTTGACAGAAGGAAAAATGGGAACATTCAGGACAGTTATCTCTGCATAGTTGAGCTACAGATTTAATCAGCTCCCATCATCTGAGCAGCACAGCTTCTACCAAGGACCCAAATGGTGCAGACTGCAGCATTGTGCTTATTAAAGAGCCTGACTTAGCCTTCATTAGGATTTGTGGGGAGACTGTCAAAGACACCTAAATAATTTAGCAGTTTGGGTCATTAAGGATAAGAAATGTCCTTCTGGCAAACCTTAGGCACTTGTGAAAAAATCCCACTGAAGATTATTAAGTCCACTGTCCCAGGCAGGGCAGTTCTGCTGTGTCCCATGAAGAACATCTTTTTTTTTAAAACTGTGCATTCCCAAAGGCTATTCAGTCTGTGCTGTTGAGTCACTTCTCCCTGACTGCCTGAATGAAGTATTCTCATTTTTTTGAACAAACCATCTGCTTTCACAACTGTGTGTTGCTCCATAAACACGGCGATGTGCACATAAATGCTCGGAATGGCCACAAATGCTGCAATTGGTCAGGAGATAGCTTCTGCCTTATGAACATGCAGCAGTGCTGAAATGAGTGCCATCCCATCATCATCCCCTGGGAGTCAGGGGATCATGGACACACTTTGCTCTGACTGTCCAGAGCACAGAGGGAAGAACAAGGGCACTGAAGGAGAGGTGCCAGATCTTCTCCTCTTTCAGGGCTCCTGATTTAGAGGGGACAAGGCACCACCCTTTTGCTGTCAGAGTGATGGGGTTTCAGGCAGAGTAGCTGGGAAAAGAAATTTCCTGGCTGTAGGGAGCTGAGTGTCTCACACAGCTGATTTTTCTGTGTTACTGGGTGCTGCTCTGACCCTGTCCATACAGGGAGAGCTCCAGCAAGGATCAATCAGCTGCTTAGCTGAGCATAAAAGGGAACATTAGTGTGGCCTCAGGGATGTGTAGGAAAATTACCTGAGAAAATAAATGTTGCAAAGGAAGCAATTCTACCTGCTGCTAAAGCAACCCTGGCAGTAGAGAGGAGCTTTGCTTCATTCAGGGACACCTGAATTTCTTCCAGGGTGCCTCCCGGCAGTGGCAGTAGATGGAAGGAACAACCTGTACCTAGCAGAATTATTTCCTTCCTGCTTGCTTTGGCAAGGCATAAATCTCTTCCCTGTTACCTGGGGTATGTTCTCCTCATCAAATCAGGAAGCCCTTCCATTCGGCAGCAGCATTAATTTACTCTCCATTTCCATGTGCCCAATGCACAGGAAGCAGAACAGCCAGGAGCTGCAGTGGCACTCCTAGGTCAGGGTGAGCTGTCCCAGGTCAGGGTGAGCTGTCCCTGTCGGCACTTCCCACCCCCAGAGATTTGGGCTGTGAAAGGAGATTATTGCCTTTTCCCTGTACCAGCTCCCTGGTTCAAGCTGAAGGGCTCTTTATCCATCAGGGCATGGCAGCAAATGGAATCTAGTCTGGTATTTCCACAAAGCACTGGGGGAAGAGGGAAAACTGTAAACTCACCCTCCCCATGGCTCACTTCTCTCCCTTTCTCTCTGTCCTGCTCTCCAGCACTTTCACCTCCCTTCCTCCACAAATCCTGTACAGTTTCCTGTGGTTTTGTGAATTCCTGCCAGCCCTGCTCTCTGTGATTTACCTGCTGCTGGTACCCAGGGCCAATATTAATGGCCACCTGCAGGGCACTGATCTACCTGGTCATGAAAGGGACAGGCAGGGGGGAAGGAGAGGAATGAAAAGCTGTGCTTAAAGTGCCAGAGGGTCTTTCTTTGTCGTCCTCTGCAAGTGTGGACACTGAAGAGTCTGCCAGGAAGGGTCCTGAAAGGTATGTTCTTGGCAGGTGGGAGTGTGAACATGGGAATGGATAATTTTCCTTTCAGCACCTGCACCTACTGGTTTTCCAGTGAATGTTAAATGATATTGCTGCCTAGGAAAGTTTTTTTAATATATCTGAAAGATTGCAATGGAATACAGCAGAGAGGCAAATTATCTCTCCCTCCAACCTTTTCGTTTTTTTAGCATTTCCAAGTTTCAGTTCACGCCTTCCTAACATAACTGTATTAGGTGCTTCAGTTACCCCCAGGGTGAAGTATGCTTCCCCTTTTATAAAACCTTCTAGATTGTTTGAGCAATTTGTTCCAAAGGCTTAATGCAGTGAGTGAGGTTTTGCTTCTTGTCCTCTTCCCCAGTGGTGTGCTGATCATCCTTTTCATAAACTTATCTCTTGGTTCAAATGAAGTGAAATGACATGGGAAATAAGCTGGGATCTCTATATTGTTCATAATTGATTTGATACAAGTATTTGATAGTTCTGAAACTCAGTCATTTGTGCAGATTGCAAAGTATTTCTCAATACTCACACAGAACCTGATTTTTTTCTCCTTTCAGAACTGCCCCTCTTGAGAGCGTTTACTCTTAAAGTTTCAGCAAATGGACACAAAACTTTCAGGAAATAACTTAGCAGAGTGGGTTTTTTCATCTATTTTTTCATCTAGACTGTCTTTCAAGACTTGAATTTCTCATTAAATGGTTTAGGACTTTTGTCAAGATCCGCTTTCTGAAGAAATGTTATTTGTTTATTCTGTTCTGTTGAAGGGGTTTGTTGTTAGTTGGTGAAGGGAGAACTGCACTAATTAGGACTTCAAAATAAATATTTTTTGCCAATGGTTTTCCATAAGGAATGATATGACAAGGGAGTCTGACTCATAAGGGAAATGAGATGCATTCTCCAAAGGATAGCTCCCCTGTGACACTCAGGCAGTTTCACCAAAGAATTGTATAAATATTTCCATATACTCCCACAAAAATCAAATAAAGATTTTAATTTCACCAACATTCTCCATTTGTGGACAATTTTCATTATGGCAGTTTCCAATTAAAAAAATCCCAAACCCTTCCAGTGGGCAAGGCAAGCAAGAAATTTTTGAACAGCTATGGGGCAACAGAGCTGACATGCAAGAAAGTCATGTGAAACCTTCTTGTGGCAGGCAGGAATTATTGTCAGCTCCCTAGACCTCTAGTTAGGTGGTCACCACCTTCCTGCTGTTTAAGTCAAAAGGAGATATTATACCTCTGGGAGAAAGTGGGTCCCCGTGGCCACATAATATTTGAACTGACAATGATCTATAAAAAAAGTAATATATTACAATACATGTATTTTACAGCAGGTGTGTTGTAAAAGAACAACGTGAATATAGATATGACAATCTTGAAATTATCTCTTTTGCTGGGGATTTACTTCAAATGAAGGAAAGCTAAAAAATTTCTAGATACAATTCACAACTGGGGATGTTACTCCAGAGTCTGGAGTGGCTGGTGATTGTTGTGAAGCTATGAGAGACATTTCCTGCTCTGAAAACATTTCAGGCAAACTGTGCTCGAAACTCTGAATATTGTATAAAGTGTCATGATCGTGACATCATTAGAGATAAGAAACCTCAGTACAGGGAGATGAAGTGACCAGGAGTACTCCAGAATTCAGTGGCAAAATAGTGACCCCAGCCAGAGACAAACAGCACACCCCACAGTTTGAACTCACAGTTGATCCATTCTGGAGCAAACACCTACAGAGGTTTACATCCAGCTGTTTCCCCGCATTTTTTTCTGTCTGTGCTCTTCTCTCTGCCTGTGCTTAGGTTCCTAGAGGGTGATCAATATGGGTCAAGAGCTGGACCGACAGCTCTGTGCAGAAAGAAGAAAAATGTTTATTATTGCTGCAGCTGAAACCACATCAGAACACAGTTTCCCTTCTCATTGCTTATTTAAGAAGAGGCTGCACCAGGTATACAAAACTGGGGAAAATTGGTCAGCTGGTGAACAAGCTGTTGTCAAATGGATTTGTACTATTGGTAATTATGGTTGTGACTGATGAGTTGAATGAATTCTGCTCATAAAATTGAGACTGCTTCTGCTAAGCACATCACAGGCATGTCATCACCTTCTGCACTGTCCAGAGAGTTACGCCCTTCAGCAAAGGTGAGCTGGACACCACTGCTCAATGTGCTCGACTTGCATGAAGCCAGGAAACCAGAAAAGGGGGAAAACAATGTTTATTCTACTGGAACAAAAGCAGAGAGAAGAGGAGCTGGAGAAGTTGCCCACATTGTTCACCTCTTCACCCCAGCACAGAAAACCTGACACCACCCGCAGTGGCAAAACACAGCCCCAGAGCCATGCTGCTGGTGCTCATCACAGGCAGGGAGGGCACAGAGGAAGCCTCCTGAGGCTGGTAATGTCACAGGGCACATAACAGCTTTAAACTGAAGCAGGGTCAACTTAGATTAGAAAGAATGAAGTTTTTCATTACGAAGATGGTGAAACACTGAGACAGGTAGAGGTTGTAGGTGCCCCTGCTCATTGCAGGGGTGTTGGGAGAGGTGGTCTTTTAAAGTCCCTTCCAATCCAAACTGTTCTGATTCTATAATGAAGTCACTTGCCAGAAACTCTTCCCTTGATAAAAATCCTCCCTCTCTGCAGCAAGAGGGAAACAGCACCAGGAAGGCATCTCCATCCTGAATTATCTGCAAACATCTTCAGTGAGGCATTCTTCAGCAGCTCCTCCAGCACAGTCTGCTGTAAACACCCTCCTCAGAGCAGCTCAGAGCCTGGCTTCTGCTCCCTGATCCATGCCACTTCCCAGGCCAGAGCCCACTGTGAATCCTGAAATTAAACAGATAGTTCACAACTGGCTTTCTGTGGAACAGCCGTGCTTAAATTGGCTTTCCTTGAGTGTTCAGCCCGGTGCACTGCTGGCTTTTGCAGGAAATGAGCCGAAACCAAGTCCTGGTGTGTTCAAATGAAATCCAGCTTTTGAACATTTGCAGGGAGAAAGGAGAGGTGGCTGAGCTGCTCAGGAGCACTCTGGCATGCTTGAATCCAAGCCCTGCAGTCCAGTGATGGAGGGACTTACAGCTCCCTGGAGGGTATCAGAGATGGGGCAAAGCAGATCTGCATAACTGCAGCTCTGGGAATAACCATAATGGCACAGATCAGACATGCTGCTCCCCATCCACAGGGAAAATCAACCACACCCCAACCCTGGGCACGTGGAGCTGCTGAGATCTCAACCCCCACAGATGGGAGCAGCACATTGTGTACTGTTTTGGTGCCAAACACACATTAGATAGTGTGAGGATGGGTAATGCTGTGTGCATGAAGGCAGGAGCATGTCAATGGCACGCTGCATAGCCAGCTGTGGGAGGTGAGTTTATGACTCAAAACCCTGGATAGCTCAGGATATAAACCACCCAGAATTTGGGTTTTTTTTAAACTGAAGCTCCATATCTAATATAAAATGGAAAAAAGCCTTTTGTACCTTTGCAGAAGATGGTTGCACAGCAAAGGGGCTACTGCAAGAATGAGTTTGGTGCTAAAAAACAGAGAGATGGCCAGCTTTTTTGTCTGCATCCATCTTACCCTTTCCTCTCCAGCCTCGGGGCTTTCCTGATTAACTCTGAAGGAAAAAGCTCACTTTTCAGTGTTATTATTACTGCCTCATTTTCCCCTGTGGAGGAGATCAAAATGCACACCTGTGGCTTGGCTTTTGGATGGACTTTTCCTTAAGGCAAGCTCAAGAGAAGTCACCATGATCTCTGTTTATCCGGCAGGATGCACCACAGGGGCAGCTTTGGAAGTGAGTGGGGCAAAAAGCTGAAGCAGCATCCAGTTAGAAATTTTGTCCAGGGACAGAAACCACAGGGCTGGAGGGGGTTCCACAAGGGTTGAGACATCAGCAAGAGGAGCAAGGGAAGGTGGAGGAGTCACTCAGCTATGGGAGGAAAGCCAGAGGGAGCTCAGGGCTACATGGAGAGCTGCAAGAGCAGAACAACCCATGCCTTCCTTTAGCTGTGGAAGGTACCCACACACACAAATGTCCCTGGCCTGCCAGTGGGAGGCTGGATGATCCAATTTGCAGTGAGAATGTAACTCATTAATTGCAGGAAGGAAGAAGGATGCATCATAAATTGGATGGAAATAAAACTGTTTTGAAGGTGCTGACGTGAATCACAAATTGCACGAAATTTGTTCAGTAGAACTGGGTGGCTCAGAGTGATTCAGATGTTTCATTTCACCTTTTCTTTATGCAAGCACAGCCATTCTTCTCTTTGAAAGGAGACTTTTATTTCATATTTTAAAGGAATAATAGAAAGAGCTGAATAACCCGAGAGTCACATGAACTATTTTATCAAGAGGAATCCAAGGGGTCCAAGGTATAATGAGCACTTGAATAACAGCATAAAGCACTTATTTTACCTCAGCAGTGACCCCAGCACCCCAGGTACCCCAGAGCAACACAGGCCAGAGCCCTGAAGGACTCTGGTCTGCAAAAGATTTTCTGGTTTGTGCTGATAAAATGTAAGCATTGGTGCATGATGCTTGCAGAGACGGAGCAAAAATCCCTCAAAAGGATGAATGTTGCATGACAGCCAGAGGCAGAAGAAAATCTCATTCCCTGATCATCACTATGGGTCTATTTTCTATGAGCTAATGCTGGTCCAGGTAATAATTAAAGGAAGTGGAAAGGACAGAAAAGCCTTCCTGCTTCTTCCTCCCCTTCACAAAAGTTTATGAATTATGGGATGTCTGTTTGTAACAAAAGTGGCATCTTAGGCTTGTGATCATCTCTACACAGTTTTCATTTTGAAATCTACTTAAGCAGGAAACTTTTATCATTGCTAATCATGTATTTGCAATTAATGCATTGAAGATGTTTTTCATTTCAGTGTCTCGCTTCAGAACAAAAAGCAGTGGCAAACCATCTGCCTTCCACTTGAAGCTCTTGGGAAAAAAGTCCCCAAGGCCTGAGAGAAGCAATGTTTTCAAACCCATCTCAGCTGACACCCTGATACATTCTGCATTGGGCAGGATTAATGACACCATCGTCCAAAGGCTAAATGTTTTTATCAAGATGAAAATTAAATCATGTGAAATCAATACTGCACTGCCAAACTTCTGCTTCCAAGAAGATTTCTGCCACGTCCAACCTACAGCTGGCTGGGGGCTCACTCCTCAAACACACCTGCATTTAACACCTGCACATGGCATTAGTCAACTTCCTTCCTGAACAACACGAGAAAAACATCTACATTTTTCCCAAAGCAGTGACTCATGATCCCATCTCTCCTGCTGCAGCTGCTCAGGAGTGACATGGAGCCAAAAAGGAGCAGAGAGGGAAAAGGAAGAAGCAGAAAGGTTGTGAATTCCTGCTGGGTTGTGTTTTCCAGGAGTCCTGACTGAAAAGTAATTTCTGCCCATAAGCTGGAAGCACAGTTGTGCTGAGAAGGATGTGTTCAGAAAGAAAAGTCAATGTCAGAGAGCATGAACCACACTGCCATTTTTCAACAACTTCTTCATCTGATAGTCTCCAGAATCAATCAGAATAAAAACATTTCAACTCCAGCTTTCCTCTGCACAAACGTCTCTAAGATTTCTGCCAACTGTCAGCACGTCTGGCTCATCAAGCAGAAGCAGAAAAACTTCTAAGCAAAGAAATCAAGTGATCCAATTCCCTAAACATTTAACTCCTCTGATTAAACACTCAAGGCTGAGGCTCCGAGGGTTTATTTATCCTGGGGTGAAGCAGCCAATTAAACATCTGACGCTACTGCAACCTGTCAGGGAGGTGTCACTCCCAGCTGGCCTCAGTTACCAACATTTGTAGCTAGCAAAAGGAATGAAAAATGCACTCTTTGAAAAGCAAGGCAGAAAATGATAGATGGGGAGGAAGCCAGGAGGATGCAGGCAGGAAACAGCAGCAACTAGCCCTCTCTACCTATCTGCACAGGGCTGCAGAAAAGTGGGGATGGAGTGACACTGGCTCTGCCGGGAGGGGATCGCCAGCCCTGCGAGCAGCAGTGGGTGTGGCAGGAGATGACAGCTCTTGGCTTCTCCTGATTTTCACTGCTGCTTTCATCCCCAGTGTAACCAGGCCCTTTACTGGGTTGTAGCCTTAAACCCTGAGCCCCCAGCTGCCAGCCCCTGGCTGAGACTGAGCTGTGCAGCAGAAGGCAGACCTGTATCCCTGGCCAAGGTCTTGCACCACCTGAGAGACATCCATCCTGGTGTTACCCTCCCACAGCTCTGCCCTGGAACACTTGCATGGGTGCATTTTGCATACATCTCCTGTGGGTGCCAGGAGGGTGAAGCCAGGCTCTGCTTGGTGATGCTGTGAATTAGAATGAGAGGCACCAGGCAGAAACTGGAATGCAGGAAGTTCCACCTGAGCACGAAGAAGAACAGGTTGCCCAGAGAGTTTGTGGAGTCTCCCTCACAGAAATATTCAACGAATATTCAAGAGCTGTCTGGACATAATCCTGTGCAATGTGTTAGAGTTGTCCCTGCTCAAGCAGGGAGGTTGGACCAGATGACCCACTGTGGTCCCTTCCAGCCTGTCCCATTCTGTGATTCTATTTGTCTGCCCCTCCAAGATACATCTGGGTATTGTCCTTATAGTCCCTCCAACAGCATCTCCTGACTGGAGGCACCTCCTGAAAACATATCCTGTTTTCCTGATCCAAACCTGGTCAAGAGGAAGGTGAATCCTCACTGGCTCTTGTTGCTTCCTCACTATTCAAACCTCCTTAGAGCAAGTTTGCAAAAGCACAGAAGAGATAATTAATTGTACATTCTCCTGTGCACAGCAGATGCTGGTAACTTGTTCAGTGTAAAACTTTTAAATAAAACAAAACTGCAACACACAAAAAAAAAAAATCCCGCATTTGTTTATGGAAAATAAAGGTCATACCCTGCCTGAAATTATTATTTTCCTGTAAGGGGAATGAATAAAGCCTATCTTAAATCATTTTTTAACTCAGTGAGAACTGGGAAAGCATCTTGGCAATTTATAATCAGATATTCACTGGAAATTGCCGAGGCATCAGCAGCACTACATAACAAAAACAATCCTAAAATTTCATGCAAGTATGTAGGTGGAAAGATGCAGATACTGTACAGCACAATTAATTTCTCCAAGTAGTAACATGACCCATGTTTCATAAAGGTCAGATTGAGAGAGTGAGGAAATGTTCCTCTGCAAACCCTGAAAATTGTTTGCATTATTATGATGAGGCTGTTTTATTCTGCGGTTGCCAGAAGAAATTAAAAGTTACATATTGACAAAATTGCCCCAGCAAATCAGAATTCAGCTCCTGTGGAACCACAGCAGTGAACATTTGTATCTACCAGCAGGTCCCAAATGAGTTTGGGATAATTATTTTGGGCAAGGGAGTAGCACCTCTCTATCACAGAATCACAGAACTGGTTTTTGGGCTTGAAGGGACTTTTAAGGCCATCTAGACCAATCCCCTGCAATAGGTAGGGACATTTCCAACTAGACCAGGCAGTCACACAGCAGCCTGAAGCCTGCAACAGGAGAACCACAGCATCCACTACCATATCCTTGGAAAAGCCACAGATTGATGCAGACCTCCTTGTACTACTGGGAACCTGCTCTTAGCTCCTCCTGTGCCATCCATTCTCCAGGCTGAGCCTCCCAGGGGAAACCTGCAGGAGACACAATTCTTCCCCTGCACAAAAGGGGTGAGCCAGGATTTGTCCTGGCCCATGAACACCTCTGTGCATGCAATCCATTTTCTCCTGCTCCATCCACCATCCCAGTCACTGTGCAGCAGCCAGATTAGTGTGGAGCACGTTTCCCTCCAGGATCAGCAATTCATCTTTCCTTGGCAGCCTCTCAGCTCCTGCAAAAACACTTTGTTCAGGCCTGCAGGGCTGTGAGTTTGAAGAAACGTTACTTGAGCTCTAGCACAGCCCAGTAAATGTGATTTGTGCCATTGTTGGTAAAAGGCCACAAGCTTTCTACTGCCCTTTCCACTGCCCTGACAGTGCAAGGACTCAGGGCATGCTAATACAGGAGGAAATGCACTAATAATAGCACTATTTTGTGACATTTGGGTAATTGGTTTTAGGAAGGACTATAAATAAAACACAGTTCACGCAACAGCTTGTGCATCCTTGCAGGAGTGGTGGCAGTCAGTCGGGGAGAAAAAGTGGCACTGCCAGCCCTGCTCTAACCACCACCAAATTTGTGCACAGAACCCCAGAACGTCCTTTTCCATCCCTCACAGCCTGAGCTGTCCCTCCAAACAAGGTGTTATTTTGATACACACATGGCTTCTGCCTCGGGAAGTACTGATACTTGTGTTGAGCTAAGCCTTGCAAGGGAAAGGAGGAGCTCAGGAGAGCCAAGTAACCAGAGATCACCTTTAGACCTCTTTTATTCTTGAAACTATTAGGTTTTGGTGCAGTCTAAAGGTCTTACCCACTTTTTATTGTACTCCATAGTAATAAAGATTGAGCATACCAGCAAAACTGACGTATAGTAACCCTAAACTCATTAAAAGTAAGACATCTGATAAAAGTCAAGTTACTTCTGAGATTAACTTAAATTAGTGAAGTAAGTGTTCTCTCATACCTCAAACCCTCCAAAAATGGCAGCTAGTAAACAAATCCAGACCAAAAGGACAAAAACCTCACACCTGAGTGTGAAGAAACCACTTTTTCTCTGTTCTGACAATGGTCTCAGAGCACAGTGCCAGCTCTGACCAAGGGTTGAGCCATTCTGTGTTAGGCACAGAAACCAAAAAGTTTCCTTCAATCTCACTGATGTTTTCTCCATCAATTGAAGAGGAGAAGAAAATAATCATGAATCTGTCTGCTCTTACTGAAGATTTCTTTCCAAACCCAGTAACTGAGGACTGAGATGCAGCTGGTGACAAGACAAGCCTCAGTATAAACTTTCAGCTGTTCTGTTTTGCCTCTGGAGAATTTAAACTTCCACTACCTCAACCAAGTATTGAAGAGAGGGGATCTTGTGCAGAGCTCTCTGGGGACTCCAAAAAGGAAAACAGTTTTCTGAACAGCCCAAAGGAGGGCTTGGAGGGGACATCCTGGCTGCCCCAGACACCACAGCTGGCACTGGGTCATGCTATTAAGAGCCCCCCATCCTTTACTCAACCTCATGTCTTCCACCTCATTAAACTCTGGCTGCTGGCAGAAAACAAGAAATTTAACCATGCCTGACCTGGGCACAGGCAGGACCATCCCCAGCCAAGCACTCCCAATTAATATTTGCACCTTCACAACATTTACCATTTGATACAAGACAATTTGCAGTTTTCCCAGTCTTTCCCACAACTGGGGACTTTCACCCTCACAGGGAAGAAATGAGCTCTTAATTGATGGCATATCCCAGGAGTGAGCAAGCAAGCAGCGAGCAAAAAAAAAAAAAAAAAGCATCCTGATTTTCATGTCTTCTGCACAACGATCCCAATTATGCCATATATCACATCATTTGCATTGCCACAACACAGCCTTTTATATCTGCTTGAGTTGCCAGCTATTTAATCTTAGCCTACCTTTAAAAAAAGGCTTGTAGTAAATGAGATGCTTGCTTTATGCTGATGCAGTTAAGAAAGCTGATTTCAATTCCAAAGTAAACAAGATTTATGCAAGTCAATAGACTTGGGGGGTCCAGGAGCCAACTAGAATAAGGCTCTTGTTATTCTGTTTTAATAATCCATGGGACAGTCCCAGGAATTTACATAAATTGAATCCTACAGATCTCATCTAATTCTGGGCAGTAATTTCCTAGGATTTGGAGGACATCTACCACTGATTTCAGAAGTGCACATACAACTTTTGCTGGTTTTGCACATGGCCCTGAAACATATTTGGGGCAGCATAAAGACAGTTTCCCACTTGGTGCTTGTTTACCAGGATTAAATTCCACTGGGATCAAAAGATGGGCAGTCAGTGGTTTACCTGCCCATTGCAGGCTGTGCCTGTGTTCAGGAGGTCCAATATTTACAAGCAAGGCATGTGTCAGCAGCTGTTTTTGGGAAGGCCATGCAAAGTTCTATAAAAGCACAGTAGTTTGCA
Organism: Lichenostomus cassidix; assembly: GCF_008360975.1. Classification (NCBI taxonomy): domain Eukaryota; kingdom Metazoa; phylum Chordata; class Aves; order Passeriformes; family Meliphagidae; genus Lichenostomus; species Lichenostomus cassidix. The sequence goes on from NC_139483.1 coordinate 11,907,213, forward strand.
TTTCAATTTGACCAGAGATCTGAAGAGTCATTAAATTAATCTGTTATTGATCTATTATAACATCCAGTTTCTGCTTCCTTTCTTATGGCAGCATACTGAAAAACAGCTGATTGTTTCACCAACAGAAGTTAGTATTTTCCTAGCTGATCCCAGTTTTCCTGAAGAGCTAAATGTAATGAGATATCTTCAGTGTTAAGATTTTCAGCAGGGCTCAGTAAAGTTCATAACCCTTCTCTGCAAACATTTATGTTTGTATCTGTATAAAATTTGTAGCTGCCACAAATACAATTTGTCCATCTCTAGGTTAGACTGCTTCTCCAGGCACCTGCCAGGTACAAGGGTAGTGGAGGATCAGTGGTCAAAGATGCTCATATTTCAATATACCAATTCCCAAGGACGCTCATATTTCAATATCCCAATTCCCACTCTTGCTTACACAGCCTCAGGATTTCTGCTTGCAGGGACATGACTGACAGAAGCTCTGCAACTGTTTCCATCACATCTGAGCTATTGAGAAAAACACATTTTCTATTACAAAGTGAACAGAAATCCCATAGCAACAAAACCAATCTTTATCATGATCTCAGAGAACATTGTAAACACTCCTCCACCTAGGGGCAGATACATTTGGGTTTGCTCATCACACTTACACAAACAATTACCTTCAGGAGCAGGATAAAAAGATGGAGTAAAATTAGAGTAACCTCCTTCAGTCTGCAGAACACCTGGACACAACGGAGAGGCGTGTGTTAGCAATGGAAATACCCAGGCAAAGAGCTGCAAAAACAGCTGCTGATCCTGCAAGAGAGCATCTGTTTGGGACATCCAGGATTCTGAGGGGATGATTATTGTAGTCCCCTCAGTCCCCCTGTCTGACCAGGGGACACTGATCAGTCCCCTCTAATGTCCTTCTGCCCAGGTGATCAGGGTGTATCAGACCTTCCTCCAGCAGACACCTGGACCTGCTGGGATAAGGAACAGGGCTGTAGCACATGCTTGGCTCTGCCTTCCTTTCGCTGAGGGTAAGAAAGCAGCCTGTCTTCCATTCCTGAGCATCTCCTGTGAGATGGTGACCCCCTGTGGAAAGATTTTAGGTTACATGGACGAGGCTACAAGAGCTGGGAAAGGAAGGCTTTACTTAGTCTCAGTATCTGGGAGACCCAGGGACCACTTTTCCATGCTGGAAATTCATCCAGTACTGTCACTTGCTCTGCTCCTCCCTGCTAACCATGCCATGTGCAGCAGCAGTGCCTTTTTCTCTCTTCCTGGGAGTCCTGGGAGGCACAAATGTGATGGTCAGACATCTACATTTCAGGAGGGCTTGTGAAACTGTATCTTCCACAAGATAAAACAAATGTCCCAGTAAAATGCAGATAGTAATGATTAAGCCCAGGGAAGAGCAGACCAGAGGGACACCTGGTCACCTCTGCAGCTTAAGTGCTGGTTTCAGATGCCATCACACAGCATCTTCCCTAATGGTAGGGGTTCCCTCAACATTCTCTATGAAAATAAAATTTTAAAAAGTAAAATTAAATACATAAACCTTGCTTGCCTCTGTCAGTATTTCAGACCATGGTCCAGTCTACGTTTCTCTGTGGCAATTAACTTGAAAATGACCAAAACCTGTCAGTCTGGGGCCAATGTTTCATTTCCCACTCGCTGCTCACTCTCACTATTTCCCGATCGAACTGGCTCTGTTGATAGATGGAGGATGCTCAGTGGAGCATCTGAAAACCTGTCAGGCATTTTTCCTCCCACCTTTCCCCCCATTATCAGCTGAGAAGCTCTGAAGTTAGCACTGAGCTGACACTCTTTGTGACCAAGTGAAAAATTTGGTTTACAGCAGCCACAGCTCTTCCCCGGTGAATCTGACTCTGCCAGATCCAAGCCTGTGCTCCTTGTCCTCTAATATCTGAACTCCTTTCTTTCCTAGCATAAGCATCTGCAAGAAGCATTTATACATTTGGAAAGTAGTTTACCAGAGCACAGAACAAATAAGTTTCTTGCCAGGTCTCCAATTTCCTATCAAACTAGGAAACTGAGATCCTAGACAGTTTTGTTCATGCAAGCAGCTGGGCAAAAAGCGTGTCAGAGCTGTAGAAACATCATGTTTCATTATTCTCTCAACATCTCACAGAAGAAATAATTTTCACTGAACCATCTGGGGTGTGCAGCAGACACTGAAAATGTCAGATTAAATAGGAAAAACATTTCCATCTATGTTATCTGGCTAACACAGAAAGCAGTGAAAAGACCTGCTGTTCAGTGAGGAAAAGCAGGTAATTAAAAATCTGTAGTCATCTTAACAAGTCCCATGAGTTTTATCAAGGGAAGGTCAGTGTAATTAGCCAACCTGCCCAGCCAAGCCATGCTCAGAGGCCCAAAACTAATTTCATTTTATAGGCTATGGCTCATCTTGAGAGAAGCCTGTTCCTCAAGAGTTCCCACATACCCCTTCTGGAGCCAGCTCTGTGACCCTCAAGCTCACCAAACTGAGCCTCTGCACAGATGGAGTTTGGTACATCCAATTTCACCCAGGTGAGCTGCAAGGTGGCATGTGAAGAGTGTCTTTCCCACTGGCTCTGGTACCCTTCTCCTCTGGACATGCTCAGAACTGCACGACTCTGCTAATGAACCAAAGTCACCCTTAAAGCCCAGCCAATCTTTTCTCCAATTTCTTCATGCTTTTAGCAAGCTCTGGCACTTGGAGATGGTAACTTTCCTCCAGGGATGCCAGGGCTTCCCTCCTTGGCCTCACAAGAAAGAAACCACTGCTCACCTGTACAGGTGGAGACACTTCGCCTAGGACAAAGGAAAGGGGCATGCTTAGTGTAAGCATTGCTATTTCACCTGAAACACGTCTTTTCTTGCTAACTTTTATGCTCAAGATATAAAATCCACTCCCTGAGTCCAAGGTCCTTCTGCAGCTAGGTGCTGAAAAGTGGTGGGGTTGGCAGGGCACAAGGTATGATGTTTCTCAGCTCCTGGGGAAGAGGACAGTGCCTCCCAGCAAGGCATGATACAATGAGGGCATCGTGAGTCACTGGGAGGTTTTCCCCAGCTGGAAACAGGGAAAGGTTTTCCCCATCGTCAGCCCTGTACTCACACACACCCACATCTGCCTCCAGAAAGCTTAAAAATAGTATCCAGCACACACCCCAAGACTCATCCACCAGCTTATCACGGGGATGAGCAGCTGAGGTTCTCCTTTTCATCCCTGCTGCAAAATCCTACCAGCAGGAGCCCACCAGCTCGTGGAGGTTGGGCAATGCCATGTAAGGGAGTGATGACACAGAAGAGAGGCTTCAGCATGTGTCACCTCAAACCCTGGGTCCTCACTGTCCCAGTGAGCCCTGACCTGTGCCGGAGGGTCAGCAGGGACACTCCTAATGGATTTGCACTGTGGAGCCTGCAGGTTTAATGCTCTTCTCGCTCAAGAAGAGTCCTCCCCACCCTTCCTTGACCAGCTGGGACTATGCTGCCCAGAGAGGAGAAACAGGCACCTGCCCTCCCACCTTCTCACCTGCAGGCCACCACCAAAGCTGCGTGACAAGAGTCATGGAAAGGCTCAGCACTGCCAGCAGTGACCCAGCTTAGGACACTTTCCTGCTCAACCCTGCAGAAATGATCTCCAGATGCCCATTGCATCCTACATGGAAAGGGACATGAAGTCTTCCCTCTCCCGAGTCAAGAGATAAAGCACCAAGATTCAAAACTGGATCTGGGTTTGATTGGTAAACTTGATCTTCTGAGGGATCCACACCAGGGATTGTAAGGCATTGCATGTTAACAGTGAATACAACCAACCAAGCGCCTTTAAACACTCACTGAGAGGTCTCCAAGCCTCAGGCAAAGGAATACTGTGCACACTGAGCCCATGCACATCAGCAACAGCACTGGGTGGCCTAGACTGAGGGCTGCAGGGTGACCCAAATCATCACAGAGTCATTTCCTTCCATAATTGCAGGAAATTGCAATTTCAGCTGTGTGCAGAGGGAAGTGTCCATACCTGGCAAGAGTGCTGATACAGCTTCAAGAATCTCAGGAAAACTCTGCAGGGCCACTGCCCAGGGAGCAGCATGAGCAGGGGTGACCCAGGAGCTGGGAGCCACAAGTCCATGTGAGCACAGGTCTGCAAGTGCAGGCACTGCTAAGAGCACTTCTCACATGGTTGGCCCTAAATCTGTCCCTGAGAACCAGAGCCAAGAAAAACCCTTGGGTTCATAAGCTGCAGCAACAGCAAAGCTCTCACCCCACTAATTTTCAGGAGGAAACCAGAATTGATCCATCAGATGCAAGCAAAGCAAAGCAAGAGATTAGAGGAAACAAGCACTTCCCTGATCACTTGTTCACATCCGACACCAACATTTGAAAAAGTTAGGCACAGAATGCAGCTAAAAATGAGGGCTCAGTGTCCAGCCAGCCAAGCAGAAAGACCTGCAAAGCAAAATGCTCTTGGCAGGGGAACTTCCACTAATGCTCTTAGCCTGTTGCAAATGCAAAGTAACACAGCCCACAGCGGAAGGTGTTTAAATTAGGTCAGGCTTTTCTGGCACTTCTCCAGGTAGAGAGCACACAGGGATAATCACCAAGGCTGACACTCAGCAGCTTGTGAGTATGGGGTAATCTATGCCATTCATTCATGCCCTTAGTCACTGGCATTTCAACAGGAAAATGCAAGAAAATGTAACAAGATTCAGGAGCTCCTAACTCAAACTCTCCTCTTCTCTGGCACAGCTACTCTTTTCCCCACATGCCATTCTGAGCTGCTGATTAATAAATACAACAAAAATGCTGGAAATGCCTCACGTCTATCTACACCTTCACTTCTTGCCTGTACAATGACCTGGCCTCAAGGCAAGAGGGTAAGAGTAAGGGAGGCAAACTCACCTAAAGGAGACCTGTGCAAAGACCTGTCCTCAAGCCAAGAGGATAAGAGTAAAGGAGGCAAACTCACCTAAAGCATGAAGGAATTCCTTTACCACTGGCTTGTGCTCGTATAGATGGAAGCCAGGGAATAAGCATGTATGAACTGAGGACTTAGAGAAGGACAAGTGAGGGCACCTGAGCAGCTTGACACAGGATTTCCAGGGTCAGCAGATGGAAACATGCAGAGTCACTGACCTGGCTGGCAAGAAAAAACAGGTCACCTTCATGCAGAGCACTAGGAATGGGGTGACAAGGAAGGAAGCAGGGGGATTTATTCCTATTGGATCTGAGCACAACCCAGATGCAGATCTTTGGTGTTAGGCAACCAGCTCATCCTCCCAACATGAATCAAAATGTTGCCTAATGTTCACTACAAGCTTGGCAATGATGGGAAGTAGCATTTCCATTGGGAGGAAGAACAACCCACAGAAGATGCACTCCCAAGGAGCTGGACTCACTGTATCCATGAGTGATATTTACACCAAAAGGAAAAGGTTTACTTCAAAATACAGAAAAGCAAAGACACAAGATAAAGGACTGTGAAAGAACAAGCACTCCCATTGTTCACCTCAGCACCTTCACCCACTCCCAAGACTCTCTCTTGACCTGGTGCCTCCCCCTACTACCTGAAAATGTAATTTTTTCAAGGGGATCTTCCTCTGTCCTTACAGCCTTACAACAGAACAGTACAGCAGTCAGGATCTACACCAGTACAGTCTCAGGACCAGCTTCAACTATTTTTCCCCAAGATCAAGAGTTTTCCAAAGCTGAGTTCCTTCAGTGAAAACAGCTAAGGCTTCCATCTCCTACTCAAAGCCAGAGGTTAAGGGACAAGGAGGCACGGTTTGTTTCCTCTGTGATGAGAACCCCATATTCCTTCTCATCCCATTCTTTGAGCAGGACAGCATAGGTGACAAATAAAAGCAAACCCTTCCTCCAAGACAGCAGATGATCAAAGAAAACCACACATCATGGCAATTATTAATTATTTTTTTATGTTTACAGTAGTCACTTAACATGGATACCAAGGGGTTTTAATAAGAATTCTGATGCTGGAGTGAATTCATTGGGAAAGCTGTAGGAAGACCAAAACAGCTGCTCTAAAATAATCATTCCAAAGAAGAAAAAGTTGAGATCATACTGTGCTTTAAAAGTGAAGTTACATGGTTTAATTTGCATAGCACAAGCATATGTCAGTAGCCAAGTTACAGGCATTGATGAAGCCCGTCTCAATTCGTGTTATTGCCTTTTTCAGTCTGCACAACTGGTTGCTGGTCTCTGCTGGAATCAAGGTAGGCTTAGTGGCACTTGCTCTCCAACAGCTCCACTTGGTTTCGCCAAGGAACATTCAACACTACGAAGTTGCAAATGGCGTGCTAAGGAAAGAAAAAAGCAGTTATCAGAGTAAGAGCATGAAACAGTGTCATTTACCACTGTTCTACACTCCTGTGGCTCTCTAGATTTGCCCTCTCCATACAAGTATTCTGAGACAGCACTCTTGTGCTCAGAGCAAGTCACATCTCTTAAATAAAGGCTAAGAAATAAAGCTGAGCAGTCAGCATTGCTGAGGATCAGGTTATCTCCTTTATCCATTCACAGAAGAAAGCTTTCAGCATGGATAATCCTCAAACATAAGTCCATGGGCACAGCTAAGCCACGTGTACCTGCGTCAAATCACTGCAGCTGCCATAAAGGTACACACCAGCTTCATGTTTCACTTATGTGCAGCTACACCTCTCATACATGCAGGTACAAAGTGCACAAACATCCTACTGCTGTCATCAACAGAAGGAATGAAGAGCTATGGAAAAACTCAGGCCAGATCAAGGCAGACATGTTTGGTGCTCCCACCCAAAAATGTCAATTACTCATTACAAAATGCCTGTGTAACAGCTTGGTGGGCACAGAGAAATGGGGTGATCTGCTTTTTTTGGGCAGTGCTTTGACCAAACCTCTACTCACAGCAATACAAGTCCCACAGGAAAGCACATCAAGCATGTTTACATCACCATGGGAAAGAAGAGCCGAGAACTTTATGGTGACTGAGAACCAGGAGGCTATAGGCTTGGCAGTTTCCTTCACATATTCTTCTGATCCAGACCATGATTTCTGCTTAGGAGAACTGAGACACATGCAGTGCTCCAACCTGAGCTCCATTTACAAAACAGCCAAAAGGCCTGCCTCCTCTGACATCACCTGGCAAGACAAGTTCTACAACGGCAGAACTCACTTTGCCTTGTTAAATATAAGGCATAAGGCCTCTGATGTTGGCTGAGACAGAGAGGGGACATAGCCTTCTGCACTAAGCCAGCCAGTGAGATGGGGTTAGAAACTGGGGGGATCAGCATGCTCTATCCTGGAGCCTACCTGGGCCATCTGGGGCTCCTGATGGAAAGCACAGTGCTGGATATCAGTCGCTGGCTTTGTGCAGGTTGTCCGGGCAATCTCCACTTCCATTATGTACTTAACTCCAGCCACGATCTGCAACAAGACAAGCCGGCAGAGGCAACTTTACTCGCAGCACACGGAGAAGGGCTCTGTGCCGAGAGAAGCCTGGCAGAGAGGCAGACAGGCTTCCTGTCACACGATGGAAAACAGACTCCCGAAGTACACAGGGAATTGTATGTGGCAACCTCCACTAAAGAAGCACTTGGCACCCCCTCGGAAACAAGAAACGAAATCCAAGTAAACATGTCCCACAAAGCAGCTTCCCCAGCAATAAACAGAGACATGTGTTAACTCATGACCACTGCAGGGAACCCACTGGCTCCTTCTACAGCGCATAGCACTCAAGGTCACTCAGACTAAGAGGAGCCAAGATATATAAAAAGGCTTTTATTCACCTTCTGTGGGGAAAACAAAACAAGAGCGTGCAGGAGCCCCTAGGCTCGCAGCCTGCCCTTTCTCCAAAGGAATCCAGGCGGCCTCACTGCCAGCCCCGCTAGCACAGAGCGCCTGTCGCTGGTCGCTCACCTGCCTCTCGGCGCTGATGATGCGCACCACCCGGCTGCTGTACATGTCGTTGCTGGCCCTGTTGTACGCCGTCATGGCGAACTGCAGAGCCCGCTCCAGCCCCTCGTCGTTCTCGGGGTCCTCGATGGGCTGCGGGGCTCCCATCAGCCGCGGGCGGATCTGGCCGCCTCGCACGGCGCCGGCGAAGAAGAGCAGGGCCGCGGCCAGCAGTACCAGCACGGAGACTCGCTCAGACGCCATGGCTGCGCTCTGCCAGCTCCCCCTCACGGCGGCCGCCATTTTAAAGCCGCGGGGCGGGGCGGGCCCGCTGTTGTTTTGAGCCGAGCCCCGCCCCGGCTTGGAGCCGCCGGCCCCGCCGGCTTTGCCCCAGAACTTCCACAGGGTCAGCGTGAGGGGGAGCGAGGTGGAGGAGGAGAAGTAGCATGCTTTCCCGCACGGGAAGTTGGAGGCTTTTTCCAGCCTCTGCCTCCTCGTGGGTTATTCTCGCGCTTATTTCCCTCTGCTGCGGAGGGAAAATAAAAACCACAAGGCATTTTAAGCTACCGGTGTTGTTCCCAGCACAAAACACCTTGAGTAATTTCCTAGCTCTGCCTCCGCAGCGCTGCTGTGGCCTCACCTACGCTCCGAGGGAGCGACGCGGCTTCCCAGACGGATCGCTTCGCTTCCCGTCTGCTCCCGTAAACACCAACATTATCTCCACCGCCCCATCAGGAACCCTAAGTTGGGAAAGACAGGACCTAATATAGCATGAGGGAACCGGCTCCAGTGAGATCTAAGGCCTCATTGAGTTGTTACACTGAGAGAGGAGGAGGTTTTCCCCCTGAATATCCACAGCTTGCCTTAGAATGGAAAGGGCTTGTCTGCTGACTGGAAAGGCTGCGTGCATGCCAGCTATATCCAGCATGGAAAAATCCCTGCAGCTGGCAGCAAGCTGAGAGATCAACACTGACAGGGCACTGGGCTCGTTTTTATAGTGAGAGAAATAATCGTAGAATGGCTTGAGCTGAAAGGGACCTCAAAGATAATTTCATTCTAAGCCCCCTGCCATGGACAGGGATACCTTCCAGTAGTCTCCTCCAATTATGAGGAGAATGCTTTGCAAAAAAATTATGTTCCATGGCTGATGAATAAAGGGCACCTGGTTCATGAAATAAAACTGCATTTTGTCCATTTGTTTCTGAAGAGTATCTTCAAGAACTATCTTGTTCTGTCAGATGTGCTTTTTTAAAAATATAAACCAGAAATTCCTGAATAACCAGATGACCAAAGAAAGTGGTAATTAAAGAATTTACAAAGCAGTGGGAATCTCATGTTAATATTACAAAAGTTTGTAATGCTGTGTGCTATTGGTATAACTAAGAAAATAGTGTCTTAACATCTTCTTATGTGGTTGGTTCAACACCTTTGGAGCAATATCCAACATATTTTCATCTGCCTTTTTGTCTGTGTTTTAATTTCACTCATGACTGATGCACTTGATTTATCATGTCCGGCTTACTCAGCTCTCCAGATAACTGTAGATAACTGCTACATTCCTTGCCCTTTCTCTTGATATCCCTCATGTCTCTTTCACCATCCAAAGGAACATCCCTGGCTCCTGTAGGAAGAATTGCAGAGAACTGCTACAGGATCCCTTCCACTGTCCCTAGTGTGATGCTGGTTTTACACCTTTTTAGTCGTGCAAGCAGTCATAAATTAAGTAACATTTTCATCTTTCTCTACCACTCAAAAATACAGTTGTCAAACATGAAAGTTTCACTTTTACAACTCTAGCCATTACAATATATGCAGAAAATCCTGCAAATAAGTGTTCTGTAGCGTCCAGTCAAAGCCTCTTGCCACCTGTATGGGCACAGAGATCCTGTGAAGTACAGTCAGACAGGCCACTGTCCAGCTGGACAGTTACATGGGCAGCTGTCTCTCTGTGGAAGCGAAAGATAAAATGCCCCATTGAGTTCATCAGTAAAATTTGTAGTAACAAGCCCATAAAGACATGGACAACAGAAATGCCAGATGAAAGTAGAACGGCCCACATCAATGGGTAATGTTGCTGTGGGCCATGACCCCACGTCGGTTTTCATGGCACAAAAATTAACTCAGGGGCTTGTGTTCTTAAAGGAAAGAGTATCTTTAAATGTGGTGATTCCTCCACTTTGGCAATTCCTAATGGGTACACAGGGCTATTCTCTGAACACACTTGCAGAGTTCGGTTGCACTTCCCAGAAAAACCTCCATTAGGGCAGCACCTCACACATTATCTGAGCGCCTCCCCTCCAGACCTGCTATCTGCATTTGTCTAAAGATAACAGCCTTTGGCTAGCTCCTGCAGGGCTGGAAAGCACAGCCTGCAGAGCTCTAATCTCTGCACAGCTCTCTGATGGAAACAGGACCTGCAGGAGGAACAACGGCTTTTGTCGTCACTCAGTAATGAGATAGCAAACCCCAGATACTGAAAAATAATCATGCTCCCTACAGGTAGGAGATTACCTTTGAAATATCTCAAACCCAATACACTCTAAATACTTTTTTAATCTGCTTTTTGACTCCTTTTTAAAATACATAAATCATGAATCAGGGTTAGTTTTCCCAGTTTTCCTCTGTCAAACTGGCAGCCGGAACTAAATGCAGGGTTTGCATATGTTCACATGAGTCCCAGGGGCTCACAAAAAAAATGCCTCTTGAGCAAGACAGTCAGCAGTTTATGAGATGGAGCTGAAAATGATTCAATACTACAGGCAAAGCCATTTCAGTTCAGTAGAAGAGTGTCCTCTGCTTATGGAAATGAACCCATCCCATATCAGCTTATTCAGTGAGGGTGAGAGAAATAAACAGTCTCTGTCATCCTTTGAGACTCATGGTCACCACTCCCTGCTCTGGCATGTGGAGGCATTTTTTTTTTCGGGAGAGGAATGGAGGTGATGCCATGACTTGTCCACACAAAGAAAACCAGGTCTCTATCTTGTCTCTCAGCTTCAAAATTTAGCCTCTGAAATCCAGACAGCTGATTTGAAAGTGCCCAATGAACAAAGACACAGCCACACCTCTTCTGCATGTACACATACCCTCCCATACTGGCAAGCTCTTGCCACAAGCCAAGAGCCAGTAGTGGCTTTTCTGGATAGGTGGCAAGGTGATTGTTCAGCTGAAAAACAGTAAATGCCAGGAGAGGCTTCAAGGGCACCAAAGGGCTGCTCTGCACATATTTCAGTCCTGGCACTACAACTGGATTAGTAAAGAACCCCCTCTCAAGTTCAAAGACTGCCAAAATAAGCTTAGCACTTACTGCTGAGTGCACCTTTCAGGCAATTCAGTGGGAACAGAGCTATTGGGAAGCACAGGCTCTCAGTCTAGGGGTGTTGAGGTCTCTTGAAAGCACAGCCTTGGATTTCTTGGGAACAGAAAAAAACAACAGAAAACAAGTGTAGGTAGCACTGAGGGCTGTTCAGTCGCTTTTAGGAATTAAATGGCAAACTCTCAGCACTGATCTCAAGTAAGTCAATGATTTTCACCCTGCAGATGACGATTCAGGACCTACACAGGCCCCTGCTGAGCCCCACACTGCTCTCATCACTTGTGGGATGACAGCAGCACCTGCTTTGAATCCCTTTCCCTTATGCCAGTGCAGAAGATAATCTGCCTCTTAGAAATGGGTATTCACTTGCAGACATCTGTTTAGTAATTACTGCTGTTAATCTGGCTCTATGCCCATGAGAGGGAGGCATTATTGTTTCACACACAAGCAGTAAACAAAGTAATTGGCAGCAGGAAGAGCTTTATTTCAAATAACTGCATGCAATTGGTTATGGTCAGATTGTGCAACTGGAACAATGAAGCCACGGTACTGATAGCAGGTCCTGGTTTAAGTGAAATACTGGTGCACATGGGGTTTTAGCAAAAAGTCATCTCCACCAGCATCCTTTTTAACTCTGAGAAATAGAAATATTGGCACAGCCATAGCACATGTTCAAAATTATCACCAGAGATTTTCTGCAATCTGGTGCCTTTGATGGCTATATTAGCTTGTATGTACTAAGAACAATTTGGCCATTCTCTCTTCCTGTGTATTCTTCTTCTTATGTATTTGTTTGCCTCAGCCTGCAGGAGAAATAGCTTCGCTGTGTAAGATTTGTATTTGTTAGTTCTTATTAAATGGTTTTTCTTCCCCAGGAATTCTTTGGTTCAGAGCTGACAACAAAATTAATTCTGTCCTTGGTCTCCAATTCAATCCTAAGCACAAAGTGCATGTTTAAACTTAGCTTACGAGGAATACCAGTGACTTCACATAACTAAGAAGAAGCCTAAAACGAGGTGTATGTTTTGTGCTATGCTTACAATGGCCCTCCCAGCCTGCTGGGACACAAAGACTGGAGCTCTGAGGCTTTGCAGATCCCTAGAAGCCCAGAGGAGGAAGAGCTTCCTCTGCAGTAGCATGGTGTCCATGCAGAGTTCCCCAAGCTCCCCAGGAGCTGGTTCACAGTCACACCACTCTTGTTCTCTCTATAAATCAAATAATTTCTCTCCTCTCCTTCTTTGGCAACAGCTTGTAGTGTAACTTCACTACTTCAAAGTCCAAGGCCTTCAGGACATAGCACAAATTTGAAGTGTTCACTAAGCATGGTATCACACTTTAACTACACATATTTATGATGAAGACCCTTTTTCAAGAGCAAGACTACAAATCCCTAATCCTTTCAACAATACAGAATTAGAAGGCCATCCAGGACCTCAAGTTTTCATTGGCTGAAGTCAGCTCCTCTGCTATGATCCCAGCAGAGCCAAGCCAGATGCCACATTGCTTTGGATTGCATGGCACTGCACAGACACAACTGTTTTGGTTTTTTCATTCATTGGAAGGGATGTTTGATTGTTTGTTTGGCTTTGTTGTTTTGTTTTTAAGAGACAACTGTTGTGCTCTCAAGTAAAAGATTTCTTACGGGAAGAAAAATCAATGGTGGATATTTTCACAGTCCCCATATACAACCAGAGATACAACCTCTGTTCAAAGTTTTGAAGTGGTTACAGTTCCTGTCTGCCTGGCATTTCAGAGCAGAAAACTCTGCCTGATTAAGGCTTTATTGCAGGGAATGGGGAAGCAAAGCTTGGATCTATGAAACATCTGAATGCAGAGAACAGCCTGTTCTCAAGGGACTGACTTGCCAGCAGGATTCCTCACTGCTTCTCATTAGGAAGGACTTAAGCTCTTTTCTACATTGTGCTTGTTGGATTTGAAGCATTGGGAAGGGGAAGGGACACCTATTGTGTTTAACAACTGCAAGAGAGGAATCACCAAGGTAGCTTGCTAACAAAACCAGTCACTCGTACCAGACAAAGTGGGATACTTGGCCACTAAGATTTTTCCCTCAAGAAGGCAGTGAAATTGTGAATAACCTCAAAATTCACCCCACCAGTTGCTCACTCACTGCTCTGTACATGCACATCCAGCAAAAAGACCAGCCCACTCCAATACATGAAAGGGCCTTTCAGAAGAGTATGTATTGTCACGCATAAATAAGATTGCTGCATCGATGATCATTATTTGATTAACACACAGTTAATCTACAGACCACTGCAGCCCACATTTATGGTTATCCATCCTGCAGGTTTCAGCAAGCTCAAGTGCACAAGTAAAGACTCAATTTCAGAGCAGTTTTCACTCAAAGGGGTTATTTGTGAGTGAGGCGACTGCTTCGTATCCAGTGGCTGCAGTCAGTTCACTCCAGTGCAAAAGTTTCAGTCATCCAAGCAAGGAGACAGAAGGCTGGATCACCTAACAGTGATCACCTAACACAGTGGATGACACAGTATAAACCTTAAAAATGTCACCAGCACAAACAATAAAAAGGAATCTTAAGAGAGTAGAGGGAATAGCAAAAAATGGGTCTCACCACTTAGGAGGGCAACACTTACCCATGGAGCTGTTGACAAAGACTTGCACGACCTTCTCCCAGCAATCTACGTAACACACATCTGTAAAAAACAGACCTAATGCACTGGATTCATTTGAGAGGAATAATTAAAATGTATAAACATGAGGAGAAAAAAAAATTGTGAATGTTGAAAAAATAAAATTCCGTCTCAGATTCCCAGCTGGATAATAATTAGGCTTTGAGGAACATGACAACAGGGCAAGGACAAGGAAGCTTTAGTTTCACTGCAATTACTGGGGAGTCAGGTCCAGCTCCTGCAGGAATAGCTGCATGGATCAGGTGTTTCATTCTTAAGAGCTCAGCCACAGTGCTATGGTGTAGATGACCCTCAGTTCAGAATCACAGAATGGGTCAGCTTGGAAGGGACCAGTGGGTCATCTGGTCCAACCCCCCTGTTCAAGCAGGGTCATCCCAGAGCACGTGGCACACGATTGTGTCCAGACTGTTCTTGAGTATCCCAGTGAGGGCGACTCTACAACCTTTGGCACCTGCTCTCCCTTTGGCAATTCCTAACGTGTACACAGCGCTATTCTCTGAACACACTTGCAGAGTTTGGTTGGACTTCCCAGAAAAACCTCCATTAGGGCAGCCCCTCACACATTATCTGAGTGCCTCCCCTCCAGACCTGCTATCTGCATTTGTCTAAAGATAACAGCCTTTGGCTAGCTCCTGCAGGACTGGAAAGCACAGCCTGCAGAGCTCTAATCTCTGCACAGCTCTCTGACGGAAACAGGGCCTGCAGGAGGAACAACGGCTTTTGTCGTCACTCAGTAACGAGATAGCAAACCCCAGATACTGAAAAATAATCACGCTCCCTACAGGTAGGAGATTACCTTTGAAATATCTCAAACCCAATACACTCTAAATGCTTTTTTAATCTGCTTTTTGACTCCTTTTTAAAATACATCAATAATGAATCAGGGTTAGTTTTCCCAGTTTTCCTCTGTCAAGTCAGACCTTCATGTAGTATAATGAATAGCAACTTTTGCATGTGTTCACAAGAGTCCCAGGGGCTGGAACCTGAAAAATCCCCTGCAAATTTTTGTGAGATGTCTGAGAGGAAACAAAATTCATGAGGCTGTGATGATACATCACTGCACCAGCCCAGCAGCAACACATAGTATACAGAGATACCGAGTAAGAAAATAGGCTTCTTACTAGTGTAAGAGTAAACTAATAAAAGCATGTACATACGAACACACACAGACACCTATCCAATAAACAAAACACTACCTGAGCGAGAGCAGGAAAGGGACTAAAAATTATGCATGATCCTGTATCCTTGAGAGATTTTTAAAAGTCCAAATGCCACTCAGCAATTTGAGCATTATGTTCTGATTAGGTAAGCAATCTCATTTGGTGAATGCACGGACATTATGCATTCAACCCTTTCTTTTTTCTAGTGCCAGGGACCTCCAAAATCAGAGGACAGAATAAAGTTAGGCAGCTAGGTGTGGAATTAAGTAACGACACTGACACTTGGTATTTTCTTTCTGGTTATCCTGAATCATTTCGTGTAGATTGGAGTATTCCATAGGGCACTTGGCTACTGGCTGCTAAAATTCAGGGCTCCAGCTCATCAGTTTTTTACCGTGTAGGAAATCACTCAACAACAAAAAGGCCTGATTACCATGGCTGCACTTCACTGGGAGAATAGGGAGCAGCTGAGCATGCCTTGAGGCAGTCATTACAAGGACATCACAGCCACTTCAGCATCGAGCAGCATTATCCACATACAAGTCCTGCTGTGCTGAGCAAAGCAAAAGCCTCACTATGCCGAGTTGGTACAAAGGAAGAAGCCTGGAGGGTTACAGTCCAGCATTTCAGTTCTGGGCTTGAAAACACACAGGCAGCCACATTCTCTCAGGTGGGGTAATGCTTTCTTGATGCAAACAGCAGAAGCAGGACTAACCCCTTAGCTACCCCTAACTTTCAATGATGAGGACATGTCTGCTGAACCCTTCACTGGCTTCCCAGGAAAAAATTTAATTCTCCCCTAAAATACTCATCTACACTACTCACAAAGACATCTCATCTTTCCCCTTCAAATTCCAGGATAAAACTTTGCTTTGATGAGAGACCAAAGCAGTGGACAGGAAGGCAGTGCATTAAATTCATGTCTTTCTGCTGCTTGCCCCTCTGTCCCTCTGCCTAGATCTTGCTGTTCTTGCTATACAATGAGTTGAAACTCAGAGTGGTTAAAAGAGCTGCTTCCTCCTCCTATGCTGGTGCATTTGCAGACACCACCAAGGAATTCAGTGTTTCCATGCCACAATACCAGAAATCATTTGGAGTTCACAGGACTAAAGTCAGCTTATGCTGGGTGATGATCTGTCCTGTAGAATCTTTCTGCATTTTTCTTGAAGATCAGATCCTTCCGGGAGAAGTAAAGTGTGAATTTGGGGAGCTGTCAATATGGCCATTAATTGAACTTCTAGTACAACTGATGGCTTGTAAAACCAGTACAAGCAAGGTTTTTGCCCAAGAACACACAACATAGCTGAATACATTGAATGAGATTTGAATCAAGGCCCAGAATCAGGAGAGAGAGATTGAAAATATGCCGTAATACCTCTCATTTAATCGCATTACTAATAATTTCTTCCTTCAGCATATTTTCTTTCAGCCACAGGGGGAGAGTCCCTCCAGGAGGTCATTGTTAATAAAATAAAAGGTGTATTTCATGTAGTTTAGATTGATCAACATTAAGGAATTGCTCCATGCCATGCAGTAATCCAACCTCACATGTAATTAACAATGTCCACTTTAATAATATCAGGACTGTGGGCTCTCTTCCCCCCACCTCAAATGATTTTGGCTGTAAAAGGGTCCAATATTTCAAGGTCACCTCAACAGTCTCAGGTTTGGATGTAATTCACTCACTTGCTGACACAGCCTTGCACAAGGTTAAGAGGTGTTTTAATTCAGGTGAAAACCAGGCCATCCTCTCCTCACAGCCAGATGAAGGCACCTGCTGGGGCCCCAGTGTTCAGGATCACAAGAGAAACTGTAACAATCTTACCTTTCTATTCTGAATGCTGGCCTGCAGGCTGCTTTAGAAGGAAAAAAAGAAGGTTTCAGACCCCTTACTATGGGAGAGATCATTGCAGAAAAAACGCAGAAAACATCTACATGGTACCTCACCTGCCTGAAACCCAGGGACTCCAACACCTGCTTCCACAAGTCCTTAAAGAAACAACTTAGAAACCCAATTTGATTCATCATGAGCAACACTGGAGCCCCCTTTTAAGGTGGGTTCTATAGCCAGGTGTGTGAGGGAACATCAGTCAAGGGCAGATGGAATGATGTGGGTGGTCACTGAATCAGTCTCCTTAAGACACAATGCCTGTGTAACTGGACATTCCCAAGCAGAGGGTTTGGGGAAGAAAGAGCATGAGGATTCTCACTTGTGAGAGAAGCAAAACCAGGGGAAGCACAGCCCTTTGCACAAAGCAGAAGCTGAGGTTTTTAGGGAATCTACAGAACAGAGGAGGCTGAGAGAGCAGCCAAATAATCATGAGAGACCTCTAAGATGCCCAATTTGCTCCCTTTCTGACTCCAGCCTGGGGATCAGGCAAGGTCCAGAGATGCCTCCAGTGCTGATCCCTTGCTGTTCTCCCTTCTCTGCCTGGGCCAGCTCGGTCACCGTGTGTGACTCAGTGCTGGGGTGAATTGAAGCCTGTGGCAGAAGGGAGATCCTACTGAAAATAGAGGCTTCTGCAGTCCTTTCTGACCCTGACCCCACATGAAAACCATTACTCCAAAACCCAGTCATCCATGCCCAAGAGAACAGTCCAACCAGTCCCCTCAATAAGCCAATCCTCTGTTGTGAAGCCCACACTCTTGGATTTAAATGGTGAAAGTGTCCTGCCACTGTAGGAGTCATGCAGTCACTAAAAAAGCTGAGATTAGAGATTCTGTAAAGAAAAAAAAAAACAAGCAGAAGTAAACCAACAGTTGGTCTCAGGCTCACAGAGGAGTCCCAGGCTGGGAAGAAAGAAATTAAATTATTTAGGTAGAGTTCTCAAGCAACCATTAGGAGGGCTGAGACCTGGGGCTTAACTGTTCAATCTCAGCCTCATGCATTCTTTAACTCTTGGACACACCACAGTTGTGATAAACAAGGAACTCTTGTTTCTGCAGCTGCTGCTTTTAGGCTGGAAGCAGTAGTCATGTGTCTCTCCCCATGTGTCTATTCCCATTAATACCGACTCTAAAAGAACCTTGCTGCTTTTTCATTGCCATCCTTGCTGCCAGCCATACACAGTTAAACAGAAGAAATAAGAGGCTTTAGCTGTAATTATGGTTTTGTCTATTTTGTACAGAAGGCATCCCATGAAGACTGACACAGCTGAATACCTGCCCAAGCACACCAATTCTCTCAGTGGGAGTCTTCAGAGGGAAAAATGGAATTGTAGCTGTATAATACATTGAGCAGACAATGCCAGTGATTATCCAGCAAAATGACATCAAAAAGCACAGGCACCAACAGTGCTGACTTCCAAGGTGGCATAAAGTGTTCGAAAAAGTTAGCCTGCAAAGGATGACAAGGCCCTTGAAGAACCATACATGTATTTTGTCCCATTTACTCTTTGGCTCCTCTATAAGATTTATAGGGCCAGACCAGTCCTGTAAAACACTGCAGACACTTCATACCTGCTGGCAGCTACACACACTCCACACAAGCTGGCAAGTCCCTCCTTTTCCCAAGCCATGAAAACATACTGACCAACCCCCCCAGTTCAGCCCTCTGACTGCATGACGAGGGAGCACTCCTTGGAACTCCACTGCCCAAGTGTCACACTGAATGGAAGTCTGTCATTCTGCTTTCCCAAAATCCTAGGTATTTCCTCTAAAATTCACAGCACGGCCAGGAAATGGCCTTCTTTCCCTTCTTGCCCTCCCTAGCAGTCAGGCAACCCTCCTGGCTGTTATAAGTGGCCACTTGGAGTAGGATAAGTAAGCCCTGTGGCTCAGCCAGACTCAGTGCACCCCCTCAGCTGGGTCAGGCTGAACAAGCCCACCCCATAGACAGCCACAGAGATGCCTTTTAATTACGCAGAGCTGCAAGCCCACAGCGAAGATTGTGGCATCAGCCAAGGCTAGATGGAAGCAGTGGCTCTGCAGCAATAAACACAAATCAGGAAACATGGCAACCAGCCACACCCTGACTTGGGGCATGGCTGTGAGGAGGAGTAGAAATGTTCTCCAAGGAGGTATCTTTGCAACACCACATCCCCAATGCCAAGTGCAGAGGAGTCAGGATGAACCAGGCACAGAAGGGGAAGTAGTGCATGCCAAATTCTGTAAGGGCATCTGGGGTCACAGGTGAGGTCACATCGCTTGCCACAGTCCTGTCTGCAACTGTGCCAAAGCCAAGGTTTTCCAGACTTCTCCTTGACACCTGTTGGAGAACTAGGGAACATAGGGCCTATATTTCTTCTTCATCTGGGGAGTATCTCTTTGACTTTTCTGGATGCTTCAGGGATATACCTCCAAAAACACATGTGCACTGGGGGTTGCCAGGAAACATAAAAGCCAGCGAGCCATCTGGTCTTTTCCAAGCTTCCTTTCCATCTGGCCTGACACATCTGGACAAGAGTTCAGGACTGTTCTGTGTTCCTACTGAGCTCCTTCCATTTCAGTCACTGAATTCACACACATCTCAGGATGCATGCAAAGGTAGACTCATTTTTTTCCAAACCTCTGCCTTCTACTTGCTCCAGCAAGCATGCTGAGTACCACCAGTTCCATTCTAAGGTCACGCTTTCTACAAAGCCATCACTTAAGAGTTTTAAGCAGCAACTCAGAAATTAGTGTTTTGAAAAGGCCTAACTAGTTGCTCTGGAGACCAGCAAATGCTACAGATCTTTATAGACCTGGCCATGCCACTTCTAACTCCCTATCTCTCTCTTTTCATGCTCAAGTGCTTCTAATCACCATATACCACCCAAGAAATTCCTCTGAAATGTGTGTGCACACCGCCTATTAAAGGCTGGCAAACACTGATAAGTGTCTTGAGGCATGACCTGATGTATGGCTGAAAGGAATGCTGGTTTAAAAGGGGAGTAAAGCTACCCCTGCCCCTACCTTCTGGCAGCCTGACATACATTGTTTAATGCATGGTTTTGCCCTTGCCTTGCATCCAGCACTAATGGGGCCATATAAGGTCAATAATACTGGGAATGGTCTAAATTAGATGGAATACATGAGCTTGCCTGGTAATTATCCCTATGACCTTGAAACCCTGGACAGCCAGGGGTCTACTACAGGACAAGCTACAAGATGGTACATACAAACACTTGGGCTCTGAAGACAAGGACTCGGATGAATAAGATCTAGCAAGCCTGTCTATGGTTAAGGCATTTCTATCTTATGTATATGATGCCCAGAGCTGCAGATCTTACTCCTACCTTAACAAATTAACAAAAACATCTGGAAAAGAAAAATCACACTAGGGATAGTACTTTGTATAGCCTAAGCAATGGTCCAGGTCTAAACACAGTGGCAGACAGAGAGAATGTTTTCCATCCTCCAATTTCTTACACGCTGCCGAACTGTTCCACCAGAAGTGTGGCCACAGAGTTGGCCACTACAGACCTTCAGGGCCAGTTCTCCCAGCAGAACTGTAGCTCCCACACCATGAATTCCTGCATTGTGCATGTCTTTCACCAAAAATTCCATCATCTCATCTAGGAAAACAAAACGAGGCAACAGCTTTCCCAGCCATGAGAATATGAGCTCAAGTGGGACTTTGGGTGGCTTCACTGAGTCACTTGGAAACATCCCGTGCTCAGCTGGTAAAAGGCAACATCCAGGTGGAACATCACCCACAACTCAAGGTGGAATTCTACAGCACTTGCTCAAAACAAAGTTGGAAAGCAAAGAACAGGATGACAAAGCCAAAATGAGGGATGGAAGAAAACGCCAAATCTGAGGTCAACATCAAAACCTAAACAAATGGAAATCTCCAGACAGAGATATTCAAGTCCAGAAGGAAAGAAGAATGAACCAAAAATGGTTCAGGATGAAATTCTCAACTTGGAACAAACAAAATTTGTTGAGAAACAAAACAAGAGACAAAATGGGACTCAAGCAAGGCTAAAGAAAGTTTTGAAAAAGAAGTGTTCTCACCAGAGAAATGTTTTTTTAAAAATCTTTTCTTTTACAGAAGTATTTACCTTTTATAAAAGTCAATATTGTGTAACAAAAAGGAGACTAAACTCTGATTCCAAAATCACATGGGCCCTCATTCCTGCAGTCAGGTCCCAAAAGTCAGACATTGATACATTTCCAAACTGCAGAATTCCTAAGCCAATCTAAGGCTGTTTGTTTGCTGTCTGGAGTATAAAGCTATGAACCAAGTTTTCCATTCTGATTGGTTTTGATTTCAACATCCCATCTGGAAAGTTCAGCTCATGTTTTCATGTTTTTCTAAGTAACCATGAGGGTTAGAAAAACACTTTTTTTTTTAATTAGAAAATGGAGTTTCTTATGCAATATCTTTCTTCCAGCAGCTTTTAAGGAAAAAAAATACAACATCCTGAGAGTGCTGACAAAGCCATAAGGCTTGGTAAGCACTGCAGTATGCCATAAAAAAATGCTTTTCATTTCCCCTCCATACATAACTCATTTCTGTCATTCAGTCTCTATTCCAAAGGTTTTACTGTAGCATTTGCTGAACCAGTGTACTACAATGAACTATTTGTAACTTCTTTAAAGAATTTCCATTAAAGCATGACTTGGATGGTTCAACAAGCAAGTGTCATTGTTACTACACCTGTCACAGACAAACAAACATCTGTGCTTGGATGGGATCAAGACACTGTGTTATGGAGAAGGAGTGCTCCCAAGACCACCACAAAGTCACGTGGTGGTGTCTGTGGGTGCCACATTTTAGGTTCACATCTCAAAGAAGTGGAAAATCACAAGTAGACATGAAGCCCCTTAATGATTTCATTGACAGTTTAGAAGAGCCCTCTGCTGTGTTTGTACTGCAAATACATGAAATAGCTCAGCCTCATGGAAATGCAAGTGTTGGAACATGTAAATAAATGATGAAGCAAGTTCTCCCTCTCTAGAAGAGCCCTGCCTTTTTTGCCTGTGGATATTCCCACACAGATGCATGCCAGCATATGCTGGTCTTCCAACATATGTTCCTAAGCTCACCTCAATTGGAAACATTTCCCCTTGTATTCCCTGGACAGCAAACTCCAACCAGAGTCAGAATGAAGCCACATTAGACTGGAAAGTGCCAGAGCTGTGTCCTTCATTTCCTGGAGAAAAATTGTTCTCCTGGGAACGACCTGGATTTTGAAGAACTTCCTTCTCTTCCCTGGCACAATGTGACTCAGTTTCCAACAGTGTACACAACCTGTGTGGATCCATGGCAGGAAAGATTCTAGGCCTAAGATGAGGGGACTTGCCAGGCAGGTCTCTAGAGGTGTCCTTCCACCCTTTCTGTCTGTGTGCTACAGAAACCTTTGCTGAGGATATCCTTTGCTCTGACAGACCAGGACATGGACAGGAGTTACACCATTTCTGATGCTGCTTTTTAAGAACCTCGAAGAACAGACATTCATTTCTTTCCCAAATAATTTGGTCTACTGGTTTGCTATCCTCATCCTTGGAAACATTCTTCTGATTCCAAAATCTGATGTCCCTTGCTTATGATCTAATACTAATTCAACTAGCAGGAACACAGAGAACACATTACTCTGCCACAGCTGACCTCACATCAATCACACCAGCCCCCAAAAAGGGAGCACAGTCATTTTTCCAAACTCACTGTAGTGTTCAGACTACTAAGTTTTCACCAATTATTAATTAATTAATCATTATTCAATTCTACCAATTATATTTCAATTATACCAATTATCTTTTCCTCCAAGTGTAAAAGACTTGTCTCCTCAGCAAAGCAGGAATGTGGGAGGTTGAAATATGTGCAGGAAAGAAACCAGGCATTGGAAGGGAGGAGAGTTGATGGAAAAGGTCAGAATTACATTGTCTGGGGGAGTAAATGCTTCAACCCTGTAATCAAACAAAAAAAAAGTCATATCACCGGTGCTAAAAAACTCAAATTAGTACCAAACTAAACTTACTGCATGTGCCAACACTCTTTTTAGAAGCACAAGTGCCACATCCTTCTGTAGATGAACTAGCAGCAAGGGTATGCTGCAGGCAGACCCTCTCCAGCTCTGCAATTCTATCAGCAAGACTGTCCAAAACCACCAGAGGGAGGAAAAATGCATTGTTATCACCACATTTCCACCTGCTCACTGTGTTTTCTCTCATTAGCCAGCCTCAATATTCCCAGCCTCAATGCTCTCCCATTCCTAAGCCCTCAATGAAAGGGCAAAACTCATCCAAGCACCAAGATAATATTTCTTTAAAGGCAGAGCAAGCACCACACAGTCTAGCCCTTCCTACAAGAGACGCAGGGATTTTTTTTGCCGTGTTGTCCTCTGTTTTCTCACCATAGGACTGGTATGAGGAATGGGAGCTCCCTGGTGGCAAAATGTGAATTTGCAAAGACGGACTTTCAGTGGCCCCATGCTTACCCCTGCTCTCATGGAAACCTCGGGATAACAGGAACACAGTCCTGTGCTGCCCTCTCCCAGGGCACTGAGACCAGTCAGACCTAAACACTGAACATGATGGTGTCTTGTGCAGAGGTGCCTGTTTCAGAGCCCAGCACAGCTCCCAGCTGTTCCTCACAACACTGCATCCCATTTTCCAGCCCAGGCATGCATACTGTGCTGGGACACATATTCACAAGCCAGGAGGTACCTGTGTGTGGTTAATGACAACATCAACAGCAACCAGATTAGTGTCACCCATCCAGGTTTTACAGCTTCCCAAACCAGAAGCAAGATCCAGCTGAAACGCAAGGGAATTTGGGTTGAAAAGAGCTTGGAATGCCATGGTTTTCACAGAACAAGAGGCCTCCACTTTTCCTATCTGATTTTTACCACTGCCTTGTTAGGCAACAGTTCAGATCAAGTGCCCAGTAGCCCTTAAACAGTTAGGATCCCAAAGGGATCTGGAGGAACCAAACCACTCCATCTCACACAGACAGCTCACATACAAGGTTTGCTCCTGCAGCCCCAGCACCCAGATGAATGATGCCTGTGCAACTCTGGACAGCTCTTTATACCCCCAGCCCAGGGTAGAGGTCTCCTGCCCAGCTGCACCTCCAGAAGGTGTAGCAAATGCCAGGAGTCTTCATGGGTTCAGGTAGTGCCGAGCCAAAACCAGAAAGGATGAAATCCACAGAAGGTTATTAAAAGCAGAGGCACAATGCCAAACTCAGGACATCCCTGCCTGCACAGAGGAGGCTGGCAGACCATCTAGATGATCTCCTGCTGCCAGCTGACTGCCTTGTCTATCCTCCCCAGGTATCTCCTGCCAGGAAGAGGACACCAGGCTAGACAGACCTCTGGTCCCACCCAGGACAGCTCTAATGGGAGTGGGGCTGTCACATCTCAGGCCACAATAGAGCTTGCTCTTGGACAATGCCCTCTGCAGCTCTGTAACGCTTCTTCCCAGACTGAGAAATCACACCGTGCTCCAGGAATGACCCAGAGCTAGACAAGTTTGTCAGCTTAAGCCTCTCTGTAAGAAATACTCACAGCAGCTGGAGAGAAACAAGAACATGAGACAGGTGGGCAAAGCCACAGAGGGGCCCAAGGCCTCAGAAGAGGGGGGAAAAGGGGGCTAAAATAAAAAGGAGACAAAAAATAGTTGGAAACTGCTAGTTTGCATCTGGCTGAGAAAGGCAGGACTGCTCTCTGACAGACGTACACCCAAATTCCTTTCATGCCACCAGATGGTGCCGTGCCTTCAGTCACCAGCAGGCAGCTGCTCTGGGACAGCCCTCTGCTCCCCGCTCCAGCCACATCCGATGGGCACTGCCCTCAAACTGCAGGGAGAAGGGAAGAGAGAGCCTCGCTCTGCCCCAGGGCCCGGCCTTCCCAGCGGAACATCTCCCAGCTGCAGGGCCACCGCCACCCAGAGCCGGGCTGAGGTTGATGCTGGATCTGGGACTGAGAGAGTTGGGATCCGGGACAGGAGGGGAAATGAGCCACCTGCCTGGAAGCCCATGGAGATTCTGGTCAGGAAGGTCATGAGTACCTTTTTGAGCACTGCAAGAGCAAAGCATCCTATACTGGGAGAAAGACTTCTATGATGGGCAATCTGGCAGGGGAAGCACTGTCCAGGAGCTGTGTTTTGCTTACATTCAAGTGTTTTTGAACCAGCAGAAGCATCAGAGCCCTAGGGAAGGATGACAGGAGACCCTACATAGGGAAGAAGTTGTTCTGGCAGGCCAGATTCAGCTCATACACCATCGACTGGCAGCCTGTGCTAACTGGCACCTTTGGAAATGCAGCTGTAATCCTCCTTCTTGCCAGCACCCACAAGCAGTTTGTTGGGTGACCCCTCATCCAGAGCTCTGAGCTGTGCCACTCAGGTAATGCAAAGGCTCAGAAAGAGACCATTGCTTGCTGAAGACTGGGAATACACAGGCTCACCAAGCTGGCTCATCCCCCCCGCCCACAAGCCAGCCTTTCTCTACTCTGTGTGCCAGAGGAGAGCCAGCACACCAAGCACAGGCCACCAGTACAGCTTCAGGCACAGAGAGCAGATCTAAAGAGGGTGGTGGGAAAGGGATGCCCCACTCCCACAACCCTGTTTTTCAGTGGAAACTTCCCCACAGCCACTTCCCTGGACAAGGCCAACCACAACAGGTATATATAGCTCACCATGACCCAGCTGTCAACCCAGAGCTATAAATATGGCTATAGCAAAGATACAGCTATCAAGGCACTCTTGACTCCATTCACGATCTGAGCAGAAAGACCACATCCTGCAGGCTGGTGACACCCACAACAGATAGAGAGAGGTAAAGGAAACTGTCAGAGGTTCCCATCCATAGCACACTTGCAGAAAAACACAGCAAGACCCTCTTCTTTTCCAGTTTGTCTCTCTGCAATGTCCTTCTACTCCTCCACCTCACTTGGCACAGCAGGAGTGGTAGGAGTGTTGTCCATCCATCTGTGAGGCTCAGGTTCAGCAGGGAAGCAATGCCCCTTTTCCAGGCTACCTGATATACTGCAAGGCAAAAACCCTGGTATGCTTGCTCTCCCCAGCACCCACCCATAACACTGCTGGCACAGCCAGCTCTCATAGCTCTCAGATCCATCCAGTCCCAGGCTGTGGGCAGATTTGTCCTGCAGCCTATCCCAGTTGTGCTCCACAGGCGCTGCCAGTGCTGTGGCTTCTCTGCAGTGTCACAGCAGCCATGGCTGTGCTTTGGAAATGACCTCTCCATATCCACCTCTGCAACTTAGGCCTCCAGTAACCACCCTAAATTCTCAGAGCATTCCCCAGAAATCATATTCAATGCTACTTAATTATTTTTTTACTGTTTTGAGGACCTTTCACTACCCTCTAGCAAATCATCAGCAGTTATAAGGCTGCTGTTGATGAACATCCATCATGCTAATACGCCTCATTGCTTCCTTCTTCATTACCCCATGCATTTCTTATGGTTAGACAGTAAGTGGACTAGGAGTGGGGATTTTCCAATCTATGCCTGTACATCACCTTGCCCAACAGATGAGGTAGGGCTAACTCACCTCCCATCTAACTTACCCTCAGAAGCCCTCCTTAAAATGAACTCTCAATATTAACAAGAGCCAAGCTTCCCCCATTCCAGAGAGCCAAATGCAGACAGATTCAATAAGTGGATACAGCCCTGACAAACACAGACTGGCCTGCAGTTCCCAAGCCAAAACAAGGGACCATCCTGCAGGAGCAACACACCTCCAAAAGGTTTTGTTATTCTGATGCAGCTGAGCACAAACTGTCACAAGAAAACCAAAGTGCTACAACAACCTTCTGTCTGGGTTACAGAGTGTGAGGAGTGGGGGCTCACTAATTCAGGAAATAAAATAATCATTAATCGCACTGCAGATAGCAATTACTAATGGCATCAGCAGCAACCACCTCCACACCTGGAACAAAGCCCACATAAGCCACAAATGCTTGTTCTCCAAGAAATCCCTGCAGTCGTGCCGCATTCAGTGTAGCAGCACTATCAGCTTACATGTGCAGAGCGGAGATGGCCTGAAGGGTCGGGTGTTACCCTGTAAAGGCAGCGAAGAATTCATCACGCTCACCACAGATTTCCTGCCCGAGGCTGTGAGAGTCGTGCAGCCTCTCTGGGCTCAGCCCTCCCCCTCTATGAAAGAGGCTGCACACACAGCCCTGTCTCACGGCAAAAGCTCAGGAGCACGTCACAGGGAACGCTGCAAAGCGTTTGGGTAATGCAGGCAGAAATATTGCTTAAAGCTTTACCCACTGGTTCAAGGCCTCGCTGTACTGAACACGAGCCTCCCTTCTCAGACTGGCTGGGATTTGAGATCCAATTCCCGTGTATGCAGGAAAAACATATCATTGTAAGTTTTGCACATTGCCTCTTTGGAGGTTTTAAGCAAGAGTTTAGCAGTGGCCAGCCTTCAAGCTGATTCTGGAGCAAGATGCATTTCATTCTCACCCTAAAAAGTATTTCAGACAAGCTTTAGTGGCAACAAAATCAAAGGGGAAAAAAAAACAAACAGGTAGGAGAGTAGCCTGATGACATTCTTGCTTACTTAAATTAACATGAAGCTGTTCCATTCCGGAGCTGCTTTCTTGTGTTGTTTCCTCCATTGTATTTCTAGTGGAGGAAATGCCCTAGGGGTAATGAAGCATTGGGCTACCTTCCCCATCCCACTCAATCCAGACCAGTTCTGATGAGGCTGATAAAATTCACCCAGTTTTACAGCAGCAAGCAGGGTCAAATTTTAGTCCAGTTGTTCATAGCCTGCAGTTTTTACCATACAGAAATTAGAAGGATTGCAACTTGCAGCAATTGTGGAAGCTGATAGCAAATTAAAGGGAATATGAGTTCTGGCATTCATCTGTAGCAATTTGGGAACAGCCTTTTCATTACTGTAAAAATAGCAAGTATTGATAAGCAACATCTAGCTCTGATCTGCACTAAATCTCAAACTGCAATACAGAAAAAGCAGGAACAACGTTAAAGCTTCAAAAACAGGAAACCAACGTAAAGGGGAAAAGCAGCTTGTCCAGACTCACGCCATGGGTTAGGATAGGGCTTTGGACCAAACACCAGGCTCTGGTTTCTGGATCTTGTCTACTGCACCACCTCCTCAGAAAAGGGATGGAGCATCACAGCACTTTCTGGACAACACCTTTAGATTCTCCTGTCCCCAAATTCCCCTCTAAATTTTTACTCCAGTGCACCTACTAAGCAGAATGTTTCAGCAATGCACGGCAATGGGCTCCTCGTGGGGGGTTTTTTCTGCCAGTGAAATAGCTATGACTCTAAGGTTTACAGAGACTTTATGTTCCTGTCTAAAATTATCTTTGCTGATCCTTGCGACGCCAAGACCACAGAGCCAATATTCCATAAGCCCTGAGAAAAAGGGACTGCATTTTAGGCACACTCAGCTAGTGTTGTTACGGCAGCATCCATCAGCTACGACCGAAGCCCTGGGTCACAACCATGCCAGACCTTGCACAAGGGGACACTGCTTGCTCCTTTGCTGCATCAGTCAGCACAGAGTCAGGGTCTGTGTGCTCTGTGATCCCTGCTCCAACTGCGAGATCAGGGCAAAAGTGGATGAGAAGACGGCAGGTGGATGCAGGCAGATGGGGGAAGCGGAGGCTAAGAGGGAGACAACAGCAATTAGCATAAGCAGCGGCAGTCTCAGCTCACCAGCTGCTTTGCCGATTGTCCGCCTCCCTGATTTCCAACAGCAAAGCAGCAATTTGCCGACGAGCACAGCCAGTAGCCAACACTGCCCCTCAGGACTGAAACTATCAGGGAAAACAAATGATTTCCATGGTACAAAAGCACGGTTTGCAGGGCTGTCATGTAGGAGTTTGCCTAAGTAAGGCATGGAGCAGGCAGCTCAAAACAGACACCAAATACTTCAGAGCGAAAGGCTAAAAAAGGAAGGTTTTAGAGGAGGAAATGAGTCAGTAGCTTGGAGGACGGGAGGGGGAGTTCAAATAGCTGAGGCATATAAAGTAAGCAAGTAGTCACCATCTCAAACGCTAGAAAGTCAGCGAGGTGGATGTATTGATCTCAGGTTTTTGTTGATGTAGGGTCTCGCTCAAAAATGGGTGACTTTTTATGCTGACCATGTTGGATTTTGAAGCGATCCTTCACTGGGCAGACACTTGCCAGCTGCAGTTCACATTAGTGTTTCTGGCTGGAGCCAAAGTGGTCACCACCACCTACAGGATTGCTGGAATTTCTCAGGGTCCCCCCTGGCTGAGGGATGGACTTTTGGGGGGGAAGGGCAGAGGGGGAAATTCCAGGCTAATTGCATATACCATTTGCCTTAAGGGAAGGAGGGGGATTCACCTTTCATGATGGTTCATCCAAATACACAGCTTGATCTTCCAGCCTAGCTTATTTATAGCACTAGGGGGAAAAAAGGGCAAAGCTGGTTCAGTGTTGAAAAGCAGAAGAGCTAGTAAAAAACCCCTTCCTCTCCACAATGCAACTCACAGCATTCACATCTGTCTTTGTGACAACCTCATATTGCACTGAGGCGCTGGGGACAAAGGAGTGTCACCCCAAGAAGCTTTTAGCCTTGCTCACCATACACCAGAACAGCTCTAACGTAGTGTGCAGCACAGTAAGCAAGGGGCACTGGTGCCAGAGTGCCAATAACTTCCTCACCTCTGGCCAGGTCCTTGTCCCATCCAAAGGCCAGCATTGATAGAAAGGGAACTCGGAAATAGAAACAAAATTTCCTCCTGTCCTCCCCAAAACAGGAAGCTTCCCCTGGGTTCAAGCACCAAGGCAAGAGCTACAGAACAGCTTCTACAGGACCCTGCTGCAAGCCCTGGCTGAGGGAACCCCAGCATGACAAAGGGTCGGGTGATGCTTAAGGTGACAGGCATGTGAGAAGAGGGCTCTCAGTCAGGGAGCAGCACAGGGCTGGAAAAGCAGGCTCCCTTTCCCTACACAACCAGCAGAACAGGATTGACATGCAGCAGGGGTTCCCAAACCATGCCATACACACTGCTAATCCCCAGCAGGCAGCTCTGGGGCAGGGCTGGAGCTCCCAGTGCCTGTGCTGCTACAGCATTGCAGGGTCTGTGGAGCCCTGTGCTGACCAGGCTGGTACCACCATAACCACACACTTGTCCGTGTATTTTGGTGCCAGCTCCTGCCTCAAAGCACCACATCTGCTGTGTTAATGCCTCACTGGGCTATGCTGTTTTGTCTTTTGGGGAATGAACCATTTCAAAAAGCCACCACGGTTGTTGGTGAGCGAGTGCCCTTCCCAGAGCAAGCACATCTTTCTCATGAGGCAAGACAAGGTGAGAGAGTTCTCTCACTCTGCTGGTGAAGCAGTTCTTGTCCCCGCTGAATTTCCTTTAACCACTTAGATACCTTCTCAACCAACTGCAATGCTTCCAAAACCACCTCTCAGAACAGACTGAGCCGAGAGGCAGGCCTGTTCCACCTCATTTGCCCTTATAAGTACATAGCATGAAATAGCCCCAGCCCTGTTCTCATGGCCTTGCATCATCTCCTCCCCTCCTCCCAGGATGTCTCACTTCTGCACCCCTCTGTCATAGTGAAACCCATCTACCAAGAGCAAGCCTGGAACAGTGACAGACGAATTACCCACATTAATTATGACTAAAAAGCACAGCTATCCCGGGTTTCTGCTATGTGCCACCAGAGATGGAGGTTTGTTGTGGCACTGCCACATGGCACTGCCCACCACTGCCTTGATTTCCTCTCCAAGCCACAATCACAGCAGGCAGGCAGGACCACAAGTCGTCCCCAGAAACATACTCATAGAACTGGAGCTCTCCCTTCTACACAGGCATTTTATCTGACTTGTTTCAGAACTACATTTCAAAAGGGAAAAAAACAAACCAAACACATCCCTGTTCATTTCTTGCTAATGCTTCCAAAGTAAGTCAAGATTTGGGGTCAAATTTAAGCATTCCTAGATTAAATGTATCAGAAAAGGGCCTAGGGAAGAACTATCCACTCAGGCCAATAAAAGTGTTGTGCTCATAGGTCTTTTGCTAGTTTCATTACAAATCTGATGCAAGAGCTTTTAAAAAAGGAGCCCCTGGCCAGACTAAGCCACCCAACACAAGAGCCTAATGAAATAGGATGGCTTTTTCACTGTACCCATCTTCAGCATGTAATTTTTCAGCAACTTCTCTCTCGTGTGAACAGGTGGGACATCTACAAAGAGCATCTACTGGGGTAGGCTGCAAACAGGGGAAAAATCAAGTAAAAATTAAGCCCCTTTAATTAGAACAGCAATATAGATGAAAATTTTAAGGTGTGTAAGCATTGCTCACACCTTTAATATTGAAACTTTATAATAGTTGTAATGAAGTACTGTTGCCTCATACCCCAGCCCTGAAAATGCCATCGAGTCTTGTTTTTATTTTCTGCTTACAAGGAGGCACAGACTCAACAAACAAGCTTTTGATGCTGGGGGCTTTTTGCTCATCAATTCAAGCCGGGAACATCCCTGCAGTCAAGATTCGGTGATAAAAACCTAACTTCCTATAGATTTTATAACATCAGCAGATGCCTTTGTACTCTGATTGCAAGCAGCCCGAGCCTCGCCGGCCAGAAACATGAAGGAATTCTCCTCAGAGCGAGCAGGACTGCCACGAACAGGGAGCAGCAGCTTCTCGGAGCGCCCCAGTTCGCTGAGGGCCGCCTTTGTCCCGAGGACAACCCGCCCGTTGTTTCCATTCCGCCGGGATGGAGCAGCGCCGGGCTCCGCGGCTGCCGGCGGGAAGCGCTGCGCTCCTGCCGCAGCAGCCCGAGCCAATCAGCACCGCCTGCCTCAGATCGCACCAAAGTAGGTAGTGAAAAACCCTCGGAGGAAGAAAAAAAAAAAGCAGAGAAAAACTCCCACACTTCCGCCCGGCCGCCCGCCCCTAGCCGCTCCTGCTGCTGCGGCCGCCTCCCCCCGCAGCTCTCGGCCAGCCCCACGGCCTCCCCCTCGGCCGATCCCCGACCCCCTCACGGCCGGCCCGGGCCCTTCCAGCCGCGCTCGCAGCAGCCCAAATCCCCCCCGTGCCCCCCGCGCCTTCCCTCTCGGCTCCCCGAGCGCCCCAGCTCTGCCCTCAGCATCCTCCCCGACCCCCCACCGGCACACCTTCAGCAGGTAACCCCGCCCACCCAGCCAGGGCGATCCTCATTGGCCGGCCGATGCGTCAATCATCCGACACATCCCTGTGATTGGTTAACTTGGCTGCGGAGGGGCGGTGCACGGCTGCCGACGGTCCCGCTCACGCGTGCGCACGGCGGCTGGGGCGTCGCCACGCGGGGCTCCCGCCATAGCAACCGCTTCCTCCTCCTCCGGGCACGGTGGCCGTGACGTCGGCAGCCCTTCCGCCCGGCTCGCGCCCTCGCAGCTTCTCTTCCTGCCGCCGGAGCCCGCGCCGCGCCCAGACACCCGAGGGAGCCGCCGCCGCCGCACCGCGCTCCGCCGCCCGCCCGCCGCGCCCCGCCGACGCCATGGTAGGGACCGCGCGCCGCCGAGGGGGGCGTTAGGCTTCTCCGTCTCCCGCCTCCGCCTTCATCCCTGGGGGAAAAAGGGGGGAGGGGGGCGGCGGTACCGCCCCGCATCCCGGCCGGCGCTCTGGCTGGCGGCGCCGCTGTGCCCGGCAGTATCGTGCCCCCTTTTCTTTCTCCTTCCCTTTCTCCCGGTCCTTCCCGTTCGCCTTTGAACTTGACGCGGCGGATCCGTTCTCCTCCCTTCCCCCCCGCCCCCATCCCGCCATGAGGCGACAGAAGGTTACTCCCACCCCGCCTTGAAGCGATGGAACTGTCCTCCCTCCTTTTGCTCCCCCCCGCCGTGAGCTAATGGTGCGCTCCGCGCCGCACACAGGCGCTGGGGGCGGGCGCGTCCATTCGGCCCTGGGAGGGGGGGTCGCCGAGGAGCGAGGGCGCGGCGGGAAAAGGCCGTGTGGGGGGGCCGTGCGCGGCACCTCCCCGCGCCGCAGGGCGCGGCCGGGAGGGGACGGGAGGGGACGGGAGGCGGTGTCCCCTCGCCTCGCCGCGCCACGAGGGGCTGTGCGGGAGGGGGTCGCAGCCTCGCAGAAAGGCCCCGGCCGGGTGTTGGTGGGAGCCCGCCCTTCCCCCGCGGCCGGGGGCTTCCCTGCTCGGGAGGAGGCGCGGCCGCCGCCTCGGTCCGGCGGGAGCCATCTTCCCACGGCCGGGGGGTTCGCGCCTGGCCTGGAAAGCGGCGGCGGCTCCGCGGGCAGCGGGGGTCAGCATGGGCCCTTGCAGGATCCCTCTCCGCCGGGCCCGGCCGAGCCCGCAGCGCTGGCGGCGGACAAAAGGGGGAAGCGGAACTCGCGGAGGGGAATCGCTGATTGTTAAAAACAGGGTGTCGCAGCGGCCGCTGGAGGAAGCTGAAATTTTAAGGTAGTTGTTGCAAGGACTTGAGGGTTTTTTTTGTTTCGCTCCTCCACACACTGCTGGAAACGTTTATCCGAGGCATAAAGCTGGAAGCAAAGAAACAAAAAAAGTATGAAGCATCCCGCACTGACTCGCTTGCTTGTGTTTCCTGGCTTTCAAAAAAAAAAAAAAAAAAGTCAGGGCTCTCCTTGCATAAATGGGGCAGAATGGACCAAACCCGTTTGACTTCGTGATGGCTCATTCTGTTTGCTTTGCCCATACTCAAAGTTTGCATCCCCTTTTAACTCGGGAGGTTGGCAAATTTGCCTCAATTATTAGCTCATGCAGTTTTAACTGCTGTTCTGTTTTTGCTTGAGTCGTGCACAAGCACTTGTCCAGCAACACACACTTGCGTGTTTTGACACACTTGCCTGGGTTATTTACCTTTATTAGAGGTATTATATATTGAGGCCTTTCCGTGGTATTTACCAGTATTTTATTGAACATGTGGTATATCCAGGAAATGAATTTTTGGTTCATAGGGCTGACAGACAGGATGTACTACTAATGTCCCTGCTTTCTCTAACGCCCAAGCTGGAGCATCTATGGCTGGTATGCAGCGTGGAGCAGAGCTGATGAGAGTTGCAGATGAAGCTGCTAAAAAGTCTGATGAGACTTGCAGCTCTCGTTCAAAGGAGGCTTGTCTCAACAAGCCAGCTACCACCTCTGCAGTATGCAAACCTAGTTAAGTGTGACTACTCAGTGTGTCAGGCTTCATCTTGCTTGCTTCGGAACTAGGGAATTCCCAAGTCAGTCAAAACTACTATTTCTCTTAGTGATCTCCTTTTTGCAACAGGGTTTTTTTGAGAGGCTGGAAGTGAACTCGGTTTTGGGCAGAGTGGAGGCCTTCTGGCAAAGTGCAGTAGTGCCAGCAGGAGGGCATCCTTTGGTATCAAAAGAGCTTGGATTTTCAGCTTTTGTGTCTTGCAGCAAAGTTCAGTTTCTTTGCTGCTGGATTAAACGAGTCCAAGGTCTTTGGAGGACCGTGCAAATTATTTTTCTTGGTTGTTAGTCAGTGCTATTCCCAGATCTGTGTAATTACAAGGTACATATGCCTCATATACAAGATAACAGCCTCATGACAATTGGTGCTGTGGGTGTCTGGCATGTTCCTACTCGCCTTGTCAGAATCACTATCAAGAGGCTCCTGCTGGGTGCAAGGGCTGACCTAAGCAATCCCATGTGAGAGAGCTTGAATGGACCAGGACTCACTTGTGAAGCTGTTCCCAGCCTTTTCCTCACCTGGTTGTTCAGCATTCACAGCAATCTCCTCAGGAGAGGAGGATCCCTCACTAAATAAGTATCAGGGATGCCCAGAGCATGGCTTCAAAACCTGGTTTTGTGGGTGACATTTAAGCTTTAGGTTGCTATAGGTGCCTAGAGGGCCACAAGAAAATTCTTACAGGCATTTAGGCTCATAACAGCTGATTTCTGTGCTGAATGTGTTTCTGAGAAGCTTTGATTTTCTGCAAGAGCCCTGTTCCATACCAGCTTCCACCTGCATTGCCTTAAAAACTTGCATTTCAACACAGCAATGAGTGCTACTCAAAACTTCTGCCCCGCTATTACTGGCCACTGCAGTTCCTGTTTTTCAGCACTGTTGCTGGGATTGCCTTTTGTGGGTATTGCATGTTCTGCCTACCTTGATAATTAAATCGGGAGTGAACTTCATGGTGGCTCGGAGGAGATAATTTCCTCTTTGGCTGAAAGCTGAGGAAATGACCTTCAGGAATTCGAAGATAGTTTTTCTTATTTTTTTTTAAATAATCGCTTTCCTACTCATCTCTTCTTGTCTTGTCAATAACCTTTCTTGTTGTTGGGGGGGGGGAAGAAAGGCTGAATAGAGTTTTAATTCCTTCCCCTTGCCAAAAGAGACCAAATAATGCAAAATAAAAATTTGAGTCTAGCTGGCAAGATATGTCTACTACTGATATGCAGATGACTCTGTACTTCTTGCTGGTTTATGGTGTGCAAATAATGGCCTCTTACACAACAGCAGTAAAAGGCTGCTAGTTCTGTTTCCTGTCAGGCTTCAGATCTGAGTTGAAGCCTTGTCCTTTCATATGCACAGGCTGTCCCCAGTAAATGGAGGTGTCTCTCTGTCCAGCTATAGGTAAGGAGGGAATGTGGGCCTTTTTTGACTCCTGAAGTCACTGATGTCCCCACACTGTTGCTGATCTCTGGGGTGAAGAGATCAGCAATTTCCTCCTTGCGTTGCTGCCTTTCCTGCTCAGTAAAGTGGAGATGTTAATATCAGCTGTGTTTTCTTGAGTGCTCAAATAAGAGATTAAAAGCAAAGCAGTGTTTTACATCTTTGGGTTTGGTCACCTACATTTTCAGTTCGCTTGCTGGCCTTAGGTGACACCTTTCCAGAGGCCTGGTTTGGTAAAACTTCCTTTCAGCCAGGTTGTGACCCTCCCTTTGTGCTAAGTGCTCCCACAACTACCTTGGCTTAGTTTTCCAAAACTTCAAGTTGCTGATGATGGCCCAGGGTATTCCGTTGTGTGGCAGTGCAAGCAACAACTCTGTCCCTGAAGCTGGGTGGAAATAGGTTAAATTGAAAAAGTATTTGTTGCAGAGATGTACTATGACACATTAGTGAGTCAGAAGGAAATGCCACATGGCTCCACAGGCAGCTCTGGCAGTGGCAGGGAATTTCAGAGGTAGATAGGAGGGATGGCGTGCCAGGCATAGGGGAAATGGGGTCTGCTGGAAAACTAAGAACCAAATACATGCCAATAATGTGACCAGCAAACATGGGAGCACAGTGTTCTCAAATCTGCCCTTGCAATTAAACAAGGCATGCTTTAATAAGTTCTTGGTGTCAGATTCTGGAAAAAATGATGATGCTTTTCCAAGAAGCAAAAGTTTCCACTTGAGTAGCTGTGGATAGTTCACCCTGGTGTGTACAATGTGTGTGTGTGGTTCCCAGACAAAACAAGTCAAGAACTGCATCTTGAAATGTCTCTGTAGATAATGCATGCCTTGGCACCACTGTGGAGAGTCCTTGGGCTCTAATCACAGGAGAGAAAACCAACACACTAAAATTGTCAAGACTTACAAATTTAGTCCTTCAAACTTGTCTTGAAGCAAACTAAGTCATTAGTTTAAGGTCATCTTAGCTGTCTTGCAGTTGAGGAAAATACAGACTCTTATTAATGAAATATTTTAGGTATTCCGGGAAAATACTGGAGTTCACAGCACTTCCTAACAAAAGAGAAGTCAAATTTCCATGTGTCAAAGTCTTGTTTTAGTGCAGGCTTGCTACAAATCCAGTTTATCAAATGTGTGGCATGTCTTTCACTCCTGAAATGGCTTTCTGTATGTGGGGATTTTCTTTAGAAAGCTTTGGATTATTATTCAGTCTTTCCCAATTTAGTTTAAACTTCAGTTCAGGTACTTGGCAATGGAGACAAAATGCTGGAAGCCCTTAGTGGAGGCAGTTGGTCTGGCTCCTGCAGTTGGAAGCCTGCTGGACAGAAGGCTCCCTCTTTGGGCTGCCCTGTGGAGGGAGGGCATTGTGTTCTCCCAAGAGTTCTGCAGAGCTTTGCACTTCAGGCAAGAAGGAGGCTTTATGAACAAGAGCTGCTGTGTTCCTGCAGTGCCTGCTGACAAGGCAGTGAATGCAGTCACTGCCTCAGGTGCCTGCAGGAGACTGTGGGAGAGTCCAGTGGGGATACTGCCAAAAGGGCTCTGGGATAATGTGTGAGGAGCTCAGCCCCCAGGATCTGCTGTCTCTGCAGCAGTTGCACGGAGGTGTTGGGGGACAACTCAGTTTTGCTGATTCCCTCAGAGAAACTCTCTGTCCATTCTTCCCTGAATGTCTCCCTGAGTATGCTCTCCTGGCATCATTTTGCCATCTGGGAATTAGGTGGCTTGCCTGCTTGTTGCATTTAAGGGTGTGTCCCCTACAGCGGAATGTCACCAGCTGGTTGATGGTCATGTATCCCACAAGTACCTGCAGCATGTGCTGCTCACTGAACCAGCCCCCCTGTGCTAGTCCTGCTTCCATCCTGGAAAAGGAGCAGGACCAGGCTGGCTGCTGGAGCTCTGCAGTGTTCAAGCCACAATGCACAAAATAATAACCAATGTGCTGTATTGAATCCTCTAAGCAGAGCCATATCTGGCCAAAGAGGGAAAATCCAGGCTAACAAATGTTTACTCTGTCATTACTGGAGGGTGGAGGCTTCTCACCAGCTCTTCTGGACAAGACAGCAGAGATGAGGTTAAAATGTCGATTGAGGACATGTATTTAGAGTCTGGCATTTCTCCTTGTTCCAGTGCTCTTAGCAGTCATCCTGTTTGTTGCTGTTCTGCAGAGGGTGGTTGCAACTACCTTATAACAAAAGCTGCCTGGGGTTTGAGTTTTTTCCTTTTTAAGTATGTTTGTGAAGCCATTTGTGGCTGGTACAGGCCCAGGGTTGAAAAGGGAGTCCTACAGTTCTGACAGCAGATCTTCTTTTTGGAGGGAATTGGTTTGTGGCACTGGTTCATTTCAACCCATACCGTAACACAGCTATAGGGTGTTCTCAGATGGAACAAATCTGCATTGTCGCTGGCAACACAATGGCTGCTAATGTCAGCCTGGGTGATGAATCCAGGGGTTGTACAGCAGCTGTGAAAAGAGTAGCACCAGCTACTAACAGCCTTTTGCTTTGGAAAGCTAAAAGATCCAGTTCTCACTATTGTCTCTTCAGCTTCTGGTCAGTCCCAGTTATCAGCTGAAGTTTTAACAGTGAATTTTGAGTTTCGAGACTAAATACTTTCAACATTTTTGGAATCTGAACTGATTTGCCAGCAGTGCTCAGTTTCTTTTTAAAGAAACAACTTGTCTCCTGACTTGGAGACATGTTTCTGGCTGTGTACAGCAAATGCGCTTGACTGCACAGTTTGCATCATCCTGCAGTTCTGTTGCTGCTGCTTCTGGCTCTAAGCTGAGCATTAACCTCTGCTTTCAATGTTAACATGACTTGGTGCAGGAGAATTGTTTGTTGTAGTGTTGGAGCAAAGCTCAAGAATTGACAAAGGTAGAGGTAGGTGACATTAACTGCTTTCCCATAATTAATAACCTCATTCCCATGCCAATTCAGTCTTTCTATGCATTTTCTAAGAATCTTGAGCGGGTTCATGACTAAAACCTGAGTCTTATTGCCTATTGTCAGGTACTAAGGTACCATTAGTTAGAAAATAAAACTCAGGGAGGAAAAGGGTCCTCTGGAATGCACTGTGGATTTGTCCTTAGTGAATGACGCTATAGGTGTAGTTGGCGCACTGTTTGCTTTATTAGGTTAATTTTGTGTTATTTAGACTCTTCCTAAAGAGGCTCTTGCTCACACCAAGCACAAGCACAGGAGTAGAAAGACCTTTATTCCTCATTAGCTCTCAGTTACGCTGACAAAGTGCGGTGTCTGTGTATGGAGGAGGTGACACAGGAATGAGTCACTTTGAGTCCATGTTTGCACTGTTGCTCAAATTTATCCTGAAATAGGCTTTCTCCATGTACTTTCCTCACCTTATTGGTGATATGCAGAAGGATGGCTGCCTGCCACACAGCTGAGGCACAGTGACTGAATTGCTGTTCTCCTATCCCAAAATAAGTGCAAGCAATTCTGCATAGATTACCCCTTATAGACTGACCATGTATTGTAAATCTTGAGGGAGGTCCCCTTGTATTTAGGCAAACCCCGAAAGAGCACTGTTCTCCATCCTAAAGAAAAGCTTCTCTCTCAGATTGCTGATGTATGAGATTGCCCTGGTTTTCCACGAGCAGCACTTGGGAGCTCTAGATAAGAAACTCCATGGTAATAGATTCTGCCAGCTGTGCCACCTCTCCTCACTGGGTTAGCAGTGCTATGCCAGCCACTCAGTTACAGAAGGAGAGATGTTGGTAGAAAGAGGAGAATTTGAGCTCATCTGAGGTCCTCCACGGTAGGCATTGGTCAAGGTTTTAAAAAAACTCCACACATTAAGTAGGTGTCCAGCGCATAACCTTACCTCTCTTGAGGACAGCCTGTTTGAAAGTGACCACTGAGCAGTTCCCCTGCACCTCTGATCTCTGTGGTTTTGCTGCTGAACTCTGCTGTTTCTTGAAGATGCAAAATTAATCTCTTGAGCTTACATTTTGGGGCTGAAGGTAGGTTAAAAAAAATTAAGAACAACCTTTACCCTTTTTCAGTTGTGTATCTCACCTGCTGCTGTACCTGACTGTTGGCACTGCTGACTGTGCTTGTAGCAGTGACGTGTGGTGGTTTACATAGAGGGAGGAAGGCAGTTTTCCTTGTGATAGATGAATATGAGTAATGTCATTTGAATTTGGAAGACAAAAAAACAGTGAGGGAGGAAGCAGGATTCTAAAGGAATCTCATTGTTTATACTGTGTGTAGCATTTTGAACAGATAGAGTTGCTGAATATTGGACAGGCTTCAATTTGGTCTTCACTGCTCTGGCCATGATGTCCTTCCAGCAGTGCCTGCTGCCTTCCCACGTTTGCAGTATTCACTCTTGCACAGCTGCTTTTAAGCTCTCCAGCTTGGTGCACTCTGAGAACAAAACTCAGATGTAAATGCTTCTACTTGCCACTCTTTTTTCTGTCTCATTCCCAGAAAAGCATCAGACTGAAAATGCAGTTCAGCCTTTTGTTATTCTTGCTAGATCTTGTTCTCTTTATTCTTTAACATCAGATTGATAATGCTGCATATGCCTCTCCTTTTCCAGCTTACACAGGGGAATATGATACCACTCACTACAATTTCCCATCAGACTCCAAGGGGGAGGAAGAGTTGAGAAGGCTTAAGCTTGCTTTAAAAACTGCTGGAGTAGGTGCTGAGAAGCATGGACTTTAACTGTTAAGATTTGCGAGTTCTCTGTTTAAAATACTGAATTTAGAGCAACTTCCCAAAGTTGGTTTGTTCAGCTAAAAGCTACCACTGCAATCCCAGTACCCCACTGCATCTCCCTTGATCTCTAAACTAAATCCATGTGACAAGCATGGAATTTGGCCAGTTTTACCTCAGTTCCTACAGCTGCTAGCAAGCATGCTGGAAATGGCTGGGAAACTGTGAACAGAAGATCCCCGTGGGCTTGTCCAGCCAGCCTGAAACGGGGAAGAGAATTAAGCTGCTGTAATGCCAAAGGATCTGCCCCAACTGAATCTCAGAGAACTAGGGGTTGGCATGCCTGTAAAACTCCCTCAAAACAATGTTCTGGTGTAAGCAGGATTGTGCCTTCTTTGGAATAGTTTTTGGTTTGGCAGCTGGCTGTGGGCAGCAGCAAGACTCTGCATTCTTTACTTGGCTTTGGAAAAGAGGGTCTGCAGCCTTTTCTGATGAGACTCTCTGGCCATGAGTAACTATTGCAAGAATCTATTGTCTTCTAGCCTTGGATTTAAGGCAGTGCCATAATGTAGCTGGGAAAATTTGGGGTGGAAGGCCTGAAGGTGTTTGCTGTGGTCTTTGCAGGCCTCCGGAGTACAAGTGGCCGATGAGGTGTGCCGTATCTTCTATGACATGAAAGTGCGGAAGTGCTCCACGCCGGAGGAAATCAAGAAGAGGAAGAAGGCTGTCATCTTCTGCCTCAGTCCAGACAAAAAGTGCATTATTGTGGAGGAAGGCAAAGAGATTCTGGTGGGAGATGTCGGAGTGACAGTCACCGACCCTTTCAAGCACTTTGTGCAGATGCTTCCCGAGAAGGATTGCCGCTATGCCTTGTATGATGCAAGCTTTGAGACCAAGGAATCCAAAAAAGAAGAGCTGATGTTTTTCTTGTGGTAAGCCACCTTCCCAATTCTCTCATTCCTAGGATGCAGTCCAGGCACTGTGGGTGAGGTCTCTGAGCGTTTGTATTGCCCGGGCTGGGAAGATGGCAGGCTTAAAGTGAGCTGGGCAGTCTGATGCCTGTATTCTGAGCCATGAGATGTTCCACATGTCCATGGTGGGTAGGATACTGCTTCTGTCTGGGCTGGATAATCGATGTCAGTAATTTCACTCTCTTTGGTGTCTCCCACTAGGGCACCAGAACAAGCACCTCTCAAAAGTAAGATGATCTACGCAAGCTCCAAGGATGCAATCAAAAAGAAGTTTCAAGGTACGTAACACAACTAATGCTCCTAACTCTGCTGTGCCCCTGGAGTACACAGCAAAGCTTAATTAGCTTAGGCTTTGGGGTTGCTTTGTTGGTTTTTTTTGAGATACTAGTGCGATGTGAAGTGTCATGTGACAGAGCTAAATTTACATTATCTGATGAAATTTTAGAGGCACTAGAACAGTGCTCAGGACAAGAGCAGGTTTTGCAATATGTGGGGTACCGCATGGAGCAGCACATCTGCACCACACAAGCTAGAAACCATTAGATTCATAACACAAAGCTGGATTTTGTGCAGAGCTGCCTCAGAGGCAGAGCACTTTCATCCCTGTGTCTGTTAAAATGCACAGTCTCATAAACTTACTGTGCTGTAGTTAGTCAGTCTGGCTTATAGCCAGGTAGCACTCTTCAGCTCCTCACGCTGCACTGGGCCAAAATCTTGCACTGTGCAACGCTGACAGGATCAGTGTGCAGCAGTGCCAGCCTTTGCAGGATGGCTTGCCCAGGGAGACTGGTGTGTGCTGCACACGTGGAAGTTGAGGAAAAAGAAATCCTGACGATATTCTGCTTTTCACCATATAAGGCAGGCATGGGTTGGGCTCCCCATCCTTAAAAAGGAAAAGAAAGCACTGTTGGTTGCTTAGCCCAGCTCTCAGTCTGTGCCTCCCAGGTTCTCAGTGTGATACTTTCAGCCACCTCTGCAGAGTCAGCGGGAGCTGAGTGAAGTGAGCCCTCTCCGTGTGCTTGCCTGGAGCTCCCTCCCCTGCTGTATCCAGGGCAGCACAAGAAATGAGGGATTTGCTCTTCTAAGAGCCTGCCATGAAAGGCCAACAGTCTGAGCACTGAGCTAGTGACTGATTTCTCCCTACATGTCCCTACAATGACATTTGGTGTGCAGCCAGATGTCTCCTGGGACATATGAGGGAAAAACCATCAAATCCCCTAAGCTAAGGCAGGACTTGTCTGCTTGAGTGACTGGATTGCTTCTTCTAATATTACTACCAGGTATGTTTCTTTGATTGATTACCAGCATGTTGAAATACTGCATTATTGAGTGTTTTGCCTCTTTTTTTAGGCATAAAGCATGAATGCCAAGCAAATGGGCCAGAGGACCTGAACCGAGCTTGCATTGCTGAGAAGCTAGGAGGCTCCCTAGTCGTAGCTTTTGAAGGAAGTCCCGTGTAGATGTCATACAGTGCCACAACTCTACAAGCATTCCATGTTTTAATAGATCAGTTATATAAAGCAAACATTCTAGGCAAGGGTTTCACTAACAGTAGGGAAGCTGTCTTGTAGAATAAAGTAGATTTTGGAGATGTAGCTCGTATGTACAAATGACCCTAAATAAATCAAATTAAGGATTTATCTTGGTGTATTAATATTTGCATTGGTTGTCCAGCCCAGTACTGTCCCCAATGGATTAACACTAAAGGTCTCCAAAAATTTGAGCAGTGTGTCATGAAAGGTGGAGAGGTGAGAACGATCTGGTTCCTGTTCTTGCTTTTCTAAATAGTAACAAGCAAAATTTAAAAAAACTTTTCCCCTGTAATCATTTAAGACAGAACTTAAAACCTGTAGTTAAACTTTGGCTAAAGCAACCTGTTAGCACCAAAACCGGGTTAAATTCTTAGTGCTTGCAGTTGCAGAGCTGTATTAAAGAAGCCTAATTATGAAGCTAGACATAAAACAGACACACTTTTTCTGGAGAAGTAGTCCTAATCCACTCTCTTGTAAACTCACGGTGCAGTAATAATATTTAAAGGTTCACTTGTTCTGTAGGTTCAATTTTCTTGTTATGAAGTGTCTTGAGGTCTCTTTCCTCCTGAGTGATTCTATAGAAATTGCTTTTTCTGTTGACATAGTTTAATTTAGAACTACCTTTCTCTAATATACACTTACTAGTGGATCAGATGCTTCTGAGGCTTTTATAAATGCAGATTCTTATATCAGAGCTCTCCAGTTATGGGTAGTAAAACGAAAAGGAACCACAACTTAAAAAATGGTATTTTCAGCCCCAGTCTTTGGTCACTTGGTCCATTTGTCCATAATTACTATTGATTTAACTTAGTAGAGCCAATCAGCCTGACTAATACGGCTTGATCTGGGCTTTTTGTCTGTTAGCTTCTTTAATTCTGTAGAAATGCATGGAAATATCACCTACTAGAAAGTTTGACCTGAAATGCCTTTTGTATGGGGGGTAGAGAACATTCCTGTGCCAGCTACAGAGATCTTAAAAGCTTCCATGTTTCATCAGTGGTTGATTAAAGCTGTTTCCTTTGTGTAATGTGTACATGGGAGTTGCATAGAGTTTTCTTGTATGTCTGTAGAGAAAAAGAAAAAAAAAACCAAAACCCTTAGCCTCCAGTGCATTACTGTGATATGTTCTGTGCGTGCCAAATTTGAACAGCCTAAATAAATGGGCTTTCCCTCCCCTGGGTCAGTGACTGATTCCTCTCCAGCCTCTGGATCAGCCCTCCTGCAGCGGGGCTGGCACTGCTGGATCTGGGTAAGCACTTAGGGAGCTGCTGTGCCTTCTGCAGCTACTGCCCTGTCCTGCTCTCGGGAGCAGGGGCAGGGGGAAGCAGGCTGGATGGAAGGTGGAGCTGGAGGGATCTGGGGGGGAAGCAGGTTTGTGTCTGCAGTGTGCTTCTCACCTCTGAGCAGCAGGAACCCAGCCCTGTGTTGGTTGTTCTGCACTGCTTTCCATGTGAGGGCTGAGGGAGCTTTCTCTGGCCAGCCCCATGGAGCCCAGGATGGCCCTTCCTCCCCAAGCTGTTCCCAGCTGTGCAGGGACAGAGCTGCAGTGTCCCCACAGCTCCTGGCAGAGCAGTGCCAGTGCTGTGTCTGAGGGCCAGGGCAATAATGGGCCATTACCTAACTCAGCATGTGCCCTCTCTGGCCAGGCTGCGTGGTTAAAACCATTCATTAAAGACAGGCATTGACTGACTGCTCTGACTTGGCACCCACGCGGGTCACAGGGCTGGGAGCACAAGGTTTTCTGATGCAGAGGGATCCATTGGAGTGAAGCTTCCTGATTCTGAGCAAACTGGCCTGGTTTCTGCTGGTGCTTTTAGCTTGTCTTTCAGTCAACTGGGGGCTCACCCAGGTGGGTAAAGATCCTCAGAAACAGCTCCTCCTTGCCCAGGTATCTGCAGTACTGATCTCTGTCCAAAGTCCAGCTGGAGATAAGGAACCCAAGGTGACACACTGGGAGTGGTGCTGCCTGACAAACAGGCAACTCCTAGCCAAGATCCAGCTGATAGCTGGTGCCTCCAGGCATCTTTATCTAGCCCAGGTGACACCATAGTCACTTCTGCCTGGGATTTCCTTCCTTGGGCAGAAAGTGGAGCAGGAGACA
The DNA here is from genome assembly GCF_008360975.1 of Lichenostomus cassidix. Taxonomy (NCBI): domain Eukaryota; kingdom Metazoa; phylum Chordata; class Aves; order Passeriformes; family Meliphagidae; genus Lichenostomus; species Lichenostomus cassidix. The sequence continues at coordinate 11,952,016 of NC_139483.1, forward strand.
CTGCAAAAGAGGAAGGATGTTAGACCTGTATGGTAGGAGAGCACTTCCCACAATGTGAAACACCTTGGATCAGGGACTTGGGTTCAAAGTGCCTGAGTCCCAGAACTCTGGGTGATAAGAGGTGACTTTGGGCCTTGGCTGGGTGTGGTGCTGCAGCTTCAGCCAGTTGGAGAGTCTGGCTGCTTTTAGGACCCTCACAAGATGTCCCAGAGTGTGTTGATCTTTGTGCTCCAGAACTAACAGTAAGTCTTAATCTTCAGAGCTACAGTGCTGTGGGCTTGTCCACAGTGTGGGGTTTGCTGGCCAAACTTGCCCTCTCAAGGTTGGTTGTCCTGCTTTTTAGAGAAGATGAAACTCATGACTGCTTCGAAATTTTCTATCAAATCACCCAGACCTTCTGAGAACACAAGACAAGCAGGAAGAGACAACATGATGAACACTTCCTGTAACTTGGCTGGTTCCTGGTGGGAGAAATCACTTTCTAACAGGTACATGAAGGAAAAAGGTGAAGGGGTTCAGGTGAGGGAGGCAGCTCAGAGTCACACAAGCTCAGCAGGACTTGCCCAGGTAGTGCAGCTTGGCTGCAACAAGCTGAGAGTTGCTAAAAAGATTTTGAAGTCTACATGCAGGCAATGGTTACCCAAAAGCCATTTTTACCCATTGGGCTTGAGAGACGATGAGAACAGGAAATGGAGGCTGATAATTCCGGCCAAAGTGTAAACAGCAGTGAGCGTAAATGTAATTAATTTACAGCTAAGGTTAAATTGAGTGTCTTAAACTGTGCCTTGATAAGCCCAGGCACCCAGGCTGAAAGGTTACTCCAGGCATGGCTGAATCAGCAGAAGGATCCAGTGTTCTTATTCCAAGTGACTCCAGCTGAGCAACTTCTTGATCTTTATCAGTAGAGGTACCTGCTTGCAGTGCTGGGCTGCTGATTACCCCTGCTGTGAGTCATGGGCTGACAAGCACCAAGCCTGGGTAGCTCTTCTGGAGGAAAGGAGGTAACTGGGTGGGCACATGGCAAAATCCCACCAGCTGTGGGGAGAACAGGGGCTGCCCAGGCCTCAGCTCCACATGCTCTTGGGCAAGGCTTGGTTTTCTTCTGGTCCCTCGGGATGTCCTTCCCATTCCGTCAAGGTTCCAAAGGAATTAAAAAATGGCAAGTGGACCACTCTAGGTGTAAAAAAATTGGCTAAATGTCTTTCCTTAAAGAATTGTTTTTCCAGCTTTGCTTCCCAAGAACAGTCCCTCTCTCTTCCTAAAACAGCCAGCTCAGCATTGTGTGCCAGAAGGGCATCCTGTACCCCAGGCTTGGGGACACTGAACCTGCCCTGGGGCAGCCTTTGGGGCTCCACTGGAGCCAACCTGCTCCATGGTGTCCTTGGAATGACAACTGCCCTCCCTGCACTGGCTCTTTTGGGGTCTTTCTTACTGCTTGTGTGGGCAGGCCTGGGTATCTTCTCTCTGTGCACAGGAGCTCACAACAAAGGAAAGAGTTGTTGCAAAAGCAAAAAGCTGCAAAACCAAAGGCATTGCGTCACTTCCCAGCACCTGCGGCTGTGAGGCCCTTCCTCCCCCTGGCTCCCGGGGGGTGACAGCCACCCTGACATGCTCAACAACTCCCTCCAGCCTGGGGGTTGGGTGGGGGTTTGTGCAATCCTGGGAAAGTGCAGGCATTCCCTCACTTTTGGGGAGCTTCAAGCCAACAGGTCAGCCATGCCGGTGTGGGGCAAGTGACGGTGCTGACAGGCTGAGGTCACCAGTGGCCCTTGATTCATGTTCCTCTACATGTGCCACGAAGTCCAGCAAGATAAACCACAGCCTCCTCCTGGCTCTGGGGCAAAGGTCTGCTTCTTGAGTTTGTCCCTCTAGAAGGAAGGAGAGCAGCCCCATCTGCCACCTGTGCTGGGAGGGGAGTGGGGGGACACACACAAGGGTGGGGGACAGGGGGTGGCACTCAACTCACCATTTTCTCTGATTTTTCTTCCCTGGCTGAAGATGAGTCACACACAGTCCTCCCCCACCCTTCATCATGGCCCCAAAAGCCACAGTACCGAGGGAGGGACAAGATCTCCCCATCCTGTGGAGTCTCTGGTGTGCAATGCAGGGGTTTGATCACACACTGGCCTTCCCCTGGAACAAAAGGGAGGCAGGTCTGTCCCTTCTCCTCCTCCCTGGCCTTGGCTCTTTGCACACACTGGAGGGACCGAGAGGCCTTTTTCTCCCCTCTCTCCAATCCTGCTGATGTCAGCACTGGGCTCAGCAGCTTTATTGTGGGGAGACAGGCACCAAGCTGTCACATGGCCTCTGCCATTTCCTAAGAAACCAGCTTGAAAATAAAACAGAAAGGGGGAAAAAAAGAACAATAAAAGAAAGAGAACAATTTTTAAAAAAGCGGACAAAAATAAAAAGGAAAGCCACATGAAGGGGAGAGCAGAGGGCTGTAGAGTCTGACAGTGACCAAGGGCCACCACCACCACACAGCACCCACAAGGACAGATTACAGGGGAGCACCAAGGTTAAAAGACAGTAGAAGGAATGGTCCCTGTCCCCACCATGCCCCTACTGCCATGGCAAATGTGGCAATCCCTCTGCCAACCTCCACACAGGGAGCCCAGGCCTGGGCCATCAGTGGGAAAACACACTGGAAAGAATTGTTTCTCACCTTTTCTTGTAATGGATCAAAACCAGGACAACTTCTGTGACACAGCAAGCAAGGGGGGGATAAAGAATATGCTCCTGGCCAAAGCAGAGTCCTGCAGTGACTCCAAAGCCCTACCTGGCTTGCAAATGTAAAAAAACCAACACAAACAAACAAAACACAACAAAACAAAAGAAAAAAAACAAACAAACAAAAAAGAAAAAAAAAGAAAGGACAAGCTCTTTTCACTACATCATTTTAATTGCATCGACACCCAGAAATACACGTGCCAAGAGCCACCCATCCAAGAGGGCATCCTTCCATGGTGGGTCTTACTTTCACACTCCTTTCACTCAAAAAAAAAAAAAGAAAGAAAGAAAGGAAAAAAATATATAATTATAATTGCACTGGTTGATGTACAAACACAGTCTTCCCTTTTCACACATTGGTGGGTTCTGCTGGAACAGGAGGGTGAAGCCCCCAGCGTGTGCCTGGTGTGGCCTCAGCAGCTCCCCAGGAAACGAAGAGTTGTACAAAACAGCATGAAGATTTTCTTACAAACTGCAGTGTTTACTGGTTGTTTTTTTGGGGTTTTTTTGTATGTTTTCTTGTAAGTTTCAAAACTAGGTTTTGGGTCACTAATGGCTTGTATCTTTTATCTACAGTAAATTTAGCATAAATTTTTGTTTTTAGGAATGTGTAAGGCATTTTGGTAAGTTAACTGTAAGGTCCAGGGTGCAGACTCATCAAACTGAAGTCCCTTCCTTTGAACTGTCCTCTTTCCCCTAGAGAAGGAAAAAAAGAAGTGGGTTACTCAACTGGCTCTCAACCTTTTTCTCATGGCATCTCAAGCCCCATAGCATTTCACAGATAGGCCAGGTCCTGCCTTTGGGGCAGGGAGCACCTTGACCACCACCTTGTGTGGTCCCAGGGTTTCCCAAAAGCCACCCAAATGGTTTCTAGCAGCAAGGGCCACCTTGCCTCCAGCTTTAAACCCCTGCCTGACACACACTGCCCCAGGGCCTCCACCAGCACCAAGGGGAGGGCCATGGCCACCACCAGTACCGTTTCTTGAAGCTGCTCTTTCAACTTCTTCACCATTTCTCTCTCTTTGGCCAGTTGGTCCTGGGTAACCTTCAGGAGCTCCTGTAGTTTGGTTGCTGCCTGGCCCAGGTCCTTTGTTAATTTTTTTTCTTTTTCAAGTCTTTCCTACATGGCAGTCAAAAGAAGGCATCTGCCTGAGCCTCCCTTTGCTGCCTGTGACCTTTTCCCCTTCAGCACACCTCAGGCCACCTCGAGTCTGCACTGAGCTATCTCAGTGACCACAAGCCAGAGGAACACCCAGCTCCCTCCTCAACAGGGAGAACAGGAATCCCCCTACAACCTACAGCTCTCTCTGGCTCCCTGAAGACGCCGTGGGCTAGGACTGGATGGTTTCCCAGTGTGTGAAAAGCCCAGCCTATGAGTGTTTGCTCAGGGAATCACACTTATCTCAGCCTACAGGGATGCAGTGGCTGTGACCCTGCTGTCCTTCAGCCATGCTGCAGCTCTCAGCCATCTCCCTGCAGGGTAACCACTGGCCACACTCCCCCATCCTCAGAAATGATAAATCTTGCTCTTAGACATGACTTTTGCTGTTGTGGCACAGCCAAATCACCTTGAGATGCTGGACCTCCTCCTTGTCTGAAGCTGCTGCATGTTCAGCCAGTCTCAGCTTTTCCAGCTCTGCTTGCAAGCTCCGTGCTAAGCTCTGGGCCTGGAAAGAGACACATTCAGTAAGCACAGAAGCCAACAGTGCCAGCATCTCCCACACATCCTGCTGCAGACATCCCTGGGTGCCCACTGGGTGTGCCCTGATGAAGAGTTGGGTTGTACAGCCACATAAGGCATTGCTTGTGCTCATCCAGCTTCCACCAGGAAGGTGGCATTTCTTGCCAGGAGCAGCAGGAAACTCAGCTAAAGCCCTTAACCCTCAAAGGAAAAAGCTGGCAAAAGACATAGGGGGACTGGGAGAGGCCAAATTTGAGGGGCCAGTGATGCCACATGGCTTTAGCTCAGCTGCTGTAAGAAGTCCCTCAGATCTGGGAGGGAATGTCTCACAGGGTTGTCTGAGGTGTGGACAGTGATGGGGAAAAGCCTTCAACTTAATTCTTCAAATTAATTCTTGGGCTTCATTAACAGTCAAGAACCCAGGAAGGCTTTGCAAACCTGGTATCCTCCTTGCCCACACCCACCTCCTCCAGCTCCCGTGCCAGCTTTTGCCGCAGCATTTGCTCCTTCTCCGCCAGCGTTTCATTCTGCTCCAGCTGGGTTTTCAACTGTGTTGAGAAGAGGGGAAAACACTCAAGAAATGAACTAGCAGAAACATCACCAACAAAGCCAGGCTGGACAGAAGGAATGAAAATGCAGGCTTTCCCCATTGCATCAAAGGGCGAGAGATACCAGCATCCCCACTGTGCACAAGACCTGGGAGGATGCTGATGGTGAGCCTGGGGCTTGGCTTAGCATTGCCAAATTTGGCTTGCTTCTCCGGCAGCACCAGCTGGGATGTGGGATGAGAGGCACCCCATAGAAAAAGATGTGCCTGGCAGGCCCCCATGGCTGGGAGAAGGTTCCACAGTTAACAGGATTAAAGGAGAAAGACCTTGCCAGCCTGATGGCAGAGGGCTCCCAAGGGAACATGGTTGAAAGGATGGGGGACTGGCTTTTCCCCAACACACAGGATGGGACACAACACAGCTGTGACAGCCCTGTGTGCAGTTCTCCATGTGGTGAGAGGTGGTGACACAGGACAGGGACACGGTTAAGGGTCAGAGACTCCACAGCAGTGGCCTCACCACCCTAAACCTTGAGGGGTTCTCACTTGGCTCAGCTCATAACCTCACTACTCTCCCTCTTGTACATGGCTCTTCACCTCACTCAACTGCTGCCTGAGCTGGAGGGAGGAGCAGCAAGCCTGGCTCAGTGACACATCCCTGCACCACAGCCTTCACACGACCCACAGGGACCTACAGATAAAGCCTGCCAGCTTTTTGGCTTGCACATGAGCTGGAATGCTTGGAAAACCACCTCAGTTCCTGCCAGATGCAGGACAGTGGTACCTAACCTGGGCAGCTGGAGGCATGGGGGCTCCCAGGGGTGTGGAGCACATGCTTCCACCTCATCTGCTCAGAGATGGATGGATGGATGGATGGATGGATGGATGGATGGATGGATGGATGCTTAAGACACCCAAACTCCTGCCCCAGCGTGGTGTTGTGGTGACAAGTGTCCAGTGGTGGGGCAGCTGGGGTTTTCTGCTACACACCAGCTGGAGCAAACCTTGCTGCTCTCCCTCCCTTCCCACTGCCATCACAGGAGGAAAGACAGACAAATAAAAATCTCCTCCTGGGTCTCAAGCATCACCTCTGGAAGTGTGGTTCCCAGCAGCACCAGGTTTCCCTGGGCAATGGCTGTGCCCTCCTGCCCTCTCTGAGCCCACAGGAAGGGTGCTGGCCCCACAGCTGCTTTACAAACCAGCCAGGACCCAGTAGGGCAGCCCCCAGGACCCCTCCTTACCAGGGCCAGCTCCTTGCTCTGCTTCTGCGTTTCAGTCTTTGCTGCCTCCAGCTGCTCCTGGGACTCTGACAAGAGCTGCCTCAACTGCCAAGGAGGAACAGAAAGAAAAAAAAGTCCTTCTTTGTACTTAGTTTTGGAATGCTTTGGCCCGAGGAAGCTTTTTTATGATGCAACATCTTAAAGAGGTCATGGTGGTATCACTTACTGACCTGCCTGCTCAGAGACAGCCATGAGACAGGTCTGTCTCACCTGAGCCACAGAAAGGCCACCCAGAAGCAGGAGACAGCACCTCCATACAGATCTCCCATCACTTTGCCCATGAACTCCTGGCTTTAGGTGTCTACAACTCAGACTGGAGCAACCATCTCCATCTGTTTTCTCCACCTTTGCAAAGCTGCAGATCCCTGGGGCACTTCCCAGATCCCCAGGGCACTCCTTAAATCCTCAAAACATGCATGGGTGGCAAGTCAGGGGTAGCAGAAGGTGAAGGAGGCAGCAGCCACCACACTTACAGCCCCAACTTCTTTTGTGTAGTTCTGGCGCTCAGAGCTGGCTGTCTCCAAGTGATTTTCCAGTTGTGTTTCCAGAAGAGAGGTGTATTCCTTTAGCTGCATGAAAAAGGAGGAAAGCAGAAGAGGGTTGATTGTTTGAGGTCCAAGACATCCCAACCATCCATGGTTAAAGTCTGCCCTCCCCACAGCAAGTCAGGAGATGAGGCCTGACTCAACCCAAGCACAGCGTGTGCCTCTCTGGCACTTGTGCAGAGACCTCTCCTCCCCAAAAACCCTCACCTGATCTGTGCTCTGCAGATCTGCTTTCAACTTCTCCACCACGCCTTCCAGGGATTTCAGCTGGAGGTGTGACTGAAGCAGAAAGGATCAGGGAAGGACACTGAGCACCTTTGGCTCAATCAAAAGCTGGTTGTTGTTTGACGCCCACCTCTCCCACTTCATCCTGTACCCATCAGGTAGAGGTCTGGCCAGCCAAGGGCAGCTCCAAAGAGGAGCTCTCCTTTCCAGGGAGGACAAGTCTAACACACACAGGCCATAAATCGTGGAGCAAGGCAGCAGCTCTTGCCTGCAGTACCTCAGGTGGCTGCAGTCAGGTTTCAACACCCAAGAAACTAGCACCAGACTCAGCACAAGTTTCCTGCTGAAAGCGCTTTTTGGTTTGGAAGCAGCAACTTTCCAATGAAGTGTCATGGACTTCATTATTAACAGAGGCCAAGCTTCCAGAAAAAGCACTTAAACCCACACTGGTTTTTGAAGAGAACTCCACAGATGCTGAAGTTTTTGCAAAGGAGGAATTCACCTCCTCTCCACGGAGAGGCAGGGTTGCTCTGGGAGCTGCCCTAGGCACCAGACGTTCTTCCCATCACGCACACCAGCAGCAGCCACGTCATCCTGTGCAATCCTACACCAGCCCTCAGCAGTGCTGGCGCTGCAGGAGCCAGCAGTGGGCTGAGAAATCAAGCATCTCTTGTACAACAGCTTCCCCCACCTCCCTGCAGTCCCAGTTAACTCCTAAACCCCATGTGATGCTGGATGGGGAGCAGCCAGGCCATGGTAAACAGCTCAATCTCAGTTCTCTATTCAAGAGGGAAGATTCTACACGAGGTAGGATTATTGTCAGCTGGTCTGGTGACAGGAGGGGTAGATTTGGGGAGAAAAGAAAGCCCCTGTGTCTCGGTGTTCACAGCTGGCACAAACACTTAGGGTTTAACATCAACCAATTTATAGCCAACAGATCCCCTTCTCCTTGCAAGTCCAGCTCCAGGAGCAGCAAACCCAGGTGTGTCCCCCACACGCACCTTTTGGAGCTCCTCCTCAGAGGCTGTGAGCTTTGCCTTCCACACCTGCTCCTCCTCCTCCACGCTCTTCTGCAGGTTTCGCAGCATCCCTTCCTGCAGGCAAAGCCTCAGCTGAGCCCAAACCTCCTGCAGCCTGCACCAGGCTGAGCAGTGCAAGGGCTGGAAGCCTTGGCATACCCAAAGCCTCTCCAAGGATTTGGGCCAAACAACAGGTGACAGAATTAGATGCCTCAGGTTTGGCTGGGGGTTCCTAATCCCTATTCTGGCTCAACCAGTCCTCAGAGCCCTTGCTGTGTCTCATCCCATCCCCACCAGCAAGGTTTCCAACACAATTAGGCTGACGAAGAGCTCTAGAAACTCACATTTATCCTGTTCCTCTGTCTCACTGTTCCTCTTCCTCATGGCATCCCCCCAGCACACCAAGGGATGCCCACCCTGAGCTCACAGGCAGCCTGGGCTACCAGGAGACCTTTCCAGAGGGATTTCCAGCAGGAAGCCAACACAGTGCAAAGGGCAGGAACTTACCGTCTCTGCAAGGATCGTTCTGTACTGCTCACATTCTGCTTGTAAAGTGCTTTGCGCTTCTTCTGCCTCTTTTAATTTAAGAGCTGAATCCTAAAAAGAGAGAGAAGGAGACAGAGATGAGGAGAAGAAACATGTGACCCTCCAGCACTCCCTCCCCCCTCCACTTTCCAGCCTGCACTTACTGGTGGCTCTGTTGTGATCATTTGCTGCTTTAGCACACCCACAGTCTTCTCCTTAAACTCCTGTAGCCACGTGTCATAATCCTGAGTTTGGAAAGAAGAGAACAAGGATGAAGAAGGATGCTTAGACATCTCTCCTTGCCACGTGGAGGAGGCTCTGGTGGGGTCTGAGGAAGCCTGTCCCACCTGCTGTGAGGACATGGTGACTCCGGGAAGGGCGGAGAGCAGCGTCTGCTTGGTTCGCATCTGGAGCGCATCCAGCTGTTGGGCCAGCTCTTCCTGAAAGAGGGACAAACTGCAATGGGATGCAGGTCTTGGGCACCTGCTGGCCAGGGTGGCAACACTGGTCCTGCTTTTCTGTGCCTACAGGGCTGGGGAATCCAGCCAACACAGAAAACTGCTGATGCTGGGAACCACAAAAACGTCACTTCCAGTTCAACCACCTTCTGGGTTTCCCTAGCCATGACCAGTACCAGGGATGCACTGCCCTCAAGACAAATTTTGGAGAAGCTTGCAGCAGACTTGAGCCAGCACTGCTCCTAAGGAGGCAGGCAACCCAGGACAAGCATCCCTGGTGGCTGGGGGAAGCTGAAATTTCCCTCCCAACACCAGGGAAATGCCAGGCTCACCTTTGCTTTTGTAGCAGCAAGCAGTTTTTCCTCACATGCCTTCTCCACCGAGGTCAGCGCTTCCATCGCCTTCCAGTTCTTTTCCCGAAGGTCCTGTGGAGACCACACAGAGAGGGCAATAAGCCACATGCTGTCCCAAAGGTCACAAAGCTGCTTGTTGGCACTGCAGGGGATTTCAAAGCTTAGGGAATTGGGTTTGGTCGAGAGTCTTCCATCCCATGCCCACATGCATTCCTTTCTCCCCAGTGGCTCCACACACCCCATTGCTCTGGCAGTGCCCTGGAGAGAGCAGGGCACAGCTGGATGGGGCAGGAGTTCCAGAAGCACACTCAGGATGCCTGCAGGGGACACAGGCCAAGTGGAGGAATGCAAGATGGCCTCCACACCACTGATACCACCTTGCAGGAGAGGGATAAGGAGCAGGAAGGTGTGAAGGAGCCTTCTCAGAGATTGCCTTGGCACTGCCATGGTAGGATCTCTCTGGCTTACCAAGTCCTAAACCTCCAAAGAGAACAGGGGACAGACATGTCACCTCAGGCAGCCCAGCAGCTCCAGCTGCACAGCCTGCCAGGGGTATTCCTGCCCTCTGGCAGATGAGGCAATGCCTACAGGGCTCTGCGGGGCTGGAAGAGCCTCTGGCCACACCCTGGAGCCATCAGTAGGTGACCACGATGTGTTGTCTTTCACTCACGTTGTTTTTCACCTTCTGTTGCTCCACTGCCTCCCGCAGCTGTGTGGCTTCCCTTTCCAAGGCTGAGAGCTGGTTTGTCTTCTCCTGGAGTCTGGAAGGGCAGGATGCAGGAGTGAGCCTGAGCAGTCACCTCCCTCACGGGCAGCAAGCTCCCGAGATGGAGACCACAGCCCTTCCTATCCTGGTCTCCTCTGGGATCTACACACAGCAGGAGGAAGAGGGAGCAGGACTAAACACCACAGCCATGGCAATACTGGAGTGGGATCTGGTTTTCTACCCCCTTACCAGCAATAACAAGCAATCAAGTAACTGGCTGGCTGTACACACACAAAAAGAGGAAGAAGCAACCTGATGCAAAGGCCAGGAATTCCAGCTTGCACAACTGGGAGTGCTTCTATCCATGGCTCATTAGGCTGAGAGAGCCCACAGCTCTGCATTTTGAAAGTATCATCTCACTGTCTTGAGTGGCCCTAAATCAGGGCTGCCAACTTCACAGCAGAGAGCTGCAGCTTCCCTCCACACCCTCAGATCCCCCATCTGCCCTGAAGGGACCCTCAGTTTGAGCAAACCAAGGCTCAGATCCTTGAGAAGAACTACATAAGTCTCTTGGGGTCCCAGGACAACTCAACAGCTGCCTTCCTTTGGAGGGAATGCTGGATGCCTGCTGGCAATGGGGGCATCTGCGAAATCCTTCCCCTGTGCAGAGCCTGGGCCTTCTTGGAGGTGCCCAGCACATGGACAAGGAGCAACAGGCAGGACTCGTGACATGGGAAACTCCAGTTAAATGCCAGGAAACCCTTCTGTGCTGGGGAGTGGGGGAAGAGCTTGTCAAAGAGTGGAACAGGGACCAGAGTGGTGGTGAATCTCCATCCTTGGAGACACCTGGAAACATTTTGTAAAAATTTCCTCTGGTTGGCCCAGCCTTGAGCAGGGACTTGGATCAGAGACATCCCACACTCAGCACCAACACCACCAGGACCTCCCATGCTGCAGGAGTGGTCAGACTCCACGTGCCTGCCAGCAACTCAGTCTACTTCACAATGGACTGGCTGTTATATGGGGCCAGCACCAGAGCCAAATAGTATTTTAAACAGCACTAGTGGCCAGCATTGACCTTGACTTCCCAGCTGGGCAGTCCCCAAGCCTTCCTGGAAGGCTGGAAGCCCTCAGCCACAGGCTCAGTGGTTGAGGAAGCCTGTGGCACACGGACAGCAAGCTGGAGGTGCCACAGCAGGATGTGCACCTGGACCCACCTTGACTGCAGCTGCTTCATTTCTGCTTCATTGGCTGCCTGGAAGAGAGAAAGCACTTTGATTACCTGTCCCAGACTTGTGATACAGGTCAGCCCTTTCTGTGGCATCCCAGAGAGGATCCCAGAGCAAAACCAACACAGGGATTGTGTAAGCAGTGTCACCCATTCCCCTCCTCCCACCCCAATTAAATGAGCACACAACCTGCAAGTCTCTGTCTTTTTCTGCCTCCCTCATCTGGCCTGCCTCCAGCAGAGCTTCGATGGACTTGATCCTCTCCAGAAGCTTTGTGTTCTCTGAGCTGGCATCCTGCAGTTTCCCTTTCACACTGTCCAACTCCAGCAGCTTACTTTTAACCTCTGCCTCGGAGCTCAGCAGCTTAGTCTGCAGTTCTGTTGGAGGGAAGGGTGACAAGCACAGTGGGGCAGGTGCAAACAAACCTTGAGACTCCCCATCCTGCTCTGTCCAAGCAGGATCTTAGCCAAAGAAGCCTTGGCCACAGATGTTTTGAGGAGGCACAGAAAGGGCAGGCAGGGATGCAGCACAGCACAGGAGGGAGGCATTGGACTAACATCCTGGGACAGAACCATGGACCAACCCATGTCTTGCTCACATCAACGCCAGGCAGCCTAACTCATCCCTGGATCTACTTGTCCTGCCCCAACTGGCTCTCCCAAGCACTCAGCTCCCAAAGCCTCCAGTCTGCCCCAGAGCCCTCCCCATGTTGATCCCAGCTCCTCACCAGCAATGCTCTGCTGCTGCCCTTTGTTCTTTTCTGCATCTGCCAACAAGCTCTTGTAGCTGCTCTGGGTTTTGCGGAGCTCATCGCTGACCTCATCCAGCCTCTTCTGCAGCATCACCTCTGCCTCCCTTTGGTAAGCCTGCATGGCAGGAAGAGAAGGTTTCCTGGAGCATGACAGACACCCCAGCCAGTTTGAAGCACAGCTTCATGTATCATATAATCCTATTTTTAAGCTGTGTTTTTGGGGATTAAAGTCACCCTCCCCCCAAGCTCACCTTGAGCATGAAGCATCCTGCCTTGCGCTCACATTTTATCATGTGCCAGCCCTCACCTTGGGAAGTAGACAATGCCCAAATGTCTCGGTTATGGGCCAATTCCATGGCCAACCTCCCCTCTGGAGAGCCCTGAAAAACCTCTCAGAGCCCTGGTTCAAATCAGCCCAGCCCAGGAGGGAGAGGTGCTGGCACAGGGCTTTGCAGAACAGAGATACCCGACCACATTTCCACATGTGGAGGAATTTTCTGTACATTTTGGGCCAGGGAATACTTTTTTTTTCCATCTTAGAAAGCAGCAAGGAAGAGGCCTGGTCAGGGCAGGCATTTTGAGGGGAAAGGAAAAAGAGGAGGAGGATGAGTTGCAGCTTTACAGGTACAAGTGGCACCCTTGTAGAGGGAGAAAAACAGCTTTGCATGGAGGGGACAGGGAAAAGGTAAACCAGCAGGCCTGTCTCTGTTCAAGGGATGCTTCCAGCACCATCAAGAAAGCAGAGCTGCTCTGTTTTTTGAGGGTTTGACTCAATATTCTCAGCTCAGAGCTCCAGGTGTTACTGTGGAACACATTCTCTGAAGCACCTTAAACACGTCCCTGACTTTAGAGTCTTCCAGCCAGTGTGATTTATTTAATTAGCATTAAGGGGTGCAGCGAGCTGACAGCCCTGGAGTTCTCCCAAAAGCATGTCTAGGAGCTCCTGCTTTGAGCCAGGAAGGCAGCTTTTGCCTTCCCACCAGCTGTGTGCTCACATCACCCTCCTTGCTCCTCACCTGCAAAAGCAACAGGAGCCAAATGCAGCCCACCAAAAGGAGCTCCACATCCTCAGGCACACAAAAAATTAAGAGCAGGGATATGGAAGGCCCCTTGCTCTAGCAACTCCTCTACAAAACCATTTTGGCCTGTGCAGATAAAGATCTCCTCCACCACAGCGTTTTCTTGAAGGGGCCAGAGCAATTCAGAGAGCACAGCACATTCCTAAGGGTCATTCCTCTCTGTCTGCTACACTGAGATTAATGCTCTTAGCACACAGCTTAGCAACATCCCAGCAGGATCCCAGCAGAAGCACTGTCAACATCCCAAGAAGATGCTTTTCCCTGTGTGAGTACAGCCTGCCTGCCAGCAACACACCTCGGAGTGCTCAGAGGCTCTGCTAGGGAGGTGTCCTTTCAACACCCCTAAAAACCCCAAATCCAGCCACGTCCCGCTGGCAACCAAAAAAGCCAAAAACTCCATCTGCTGCACCAGGGAAAGAGAGCAACAGGCTTAAAACCACCTGAGTTTGAGAGAGAGAGAGCACTTGCAGAAGAATGGCTTCAAGCAGGGCATCCTGCTCCCTGGGCTCTGCTGGTGATGCTGCACAAGGGGCACACCGAACGTGATGAGCTAATGGTGGGGAGAGCAATTAGGAAGCCTGCCAGGCTGCTTCCTTCCCAGCCATGGACATTCATCTCCCTCCTAGTTCTTCCCATGACCAAGTGCATGGATCCCCTGCCATTCAGCCACCCATCTCTGTAAGGGGAGAGGGTTTGCTGGTGCCTGCCTGACCTGCATCTGCTCAATTCGCTTCTCCGCCGCCGCCACTTTGATCTCCCAGCTCTTCCTCTGCTGCTCCTCTTGCTGCAGCACCTCCGACTTCTCAGACAGCTCTTTCATCAGCTTGCTGCACTCCTGCCTCAACTTGGCCAGCTCAGCATTTTGCCTGCAGCAACAGAAGCAGGGTTACTTCAGCCCACAGGCGAGCCAAGCCTCTCTGGTGTTGCTGGGGAACACATCCTCCTGTGGGCCTGATCCAGGACTTGAAACACCTCAGATGGTGAACTTTGTTTGCCTGTTTCTATGACACTCCTGGTCCTTTGGGGAGGGGGTGGAAAGAGCCAACAAATCACTTTAGAAAAGTCCTGTTTCAGTCACAGGAGACATTCCTTTCTTATGAAGTAGAGGACACATGGATCTGTGTTCCCAGACACAAGAGGAAGCACTACAGCTGGAGTCCACTCTGTAATTATATGACTGCTGTTAATCACCAGTCATTTCAGACTGTCTATAAAAAGGAGTGTGAAATTCTTCTACCTAGCTCCTATTTGTTCTGCACACACTGGGCTGGGTTCTGCTCTCTGCAGCATCACTCCCATCAAAGAGCCAGCTGCATTTCTTCTCAAGTTTGAGCGTATGAGCTCCCCTGTGGGGGAAAAACACCACAGTGCCTTCCAGTCTCCTCTCCCCCCAACATTGCCTGTTGGTTCTGGCATCAGCACAGGTGACCCCGAAGGAGAGAGGGTCCTGCTCTTTCACTTGGGAAGAACATCCTTGTTGCCCCTGGTGGCTCCCCAAAAGCCATTTGGCAAGCTCTTCCTCCCTCATTCCCTCCTCTACCTCCAGCTAGTTGGAGTGTCTGTAGAAGTACCTTTGAGAAAGAGAGTGGCCAAGCCAGGGTTTGCCAGAGGGCAGCCCCAGGCTCTGCCCCTCACCCCAGCCTTACTTGCTTTCCGTCTGGCTGGTAGCCTGGTTGAGGGCATCCCTCAGGATGGAGTTCTCCTGCTGCAGACGAGCCAGCTGTGTGTTGGGGCCGTTCTCCAGCTGCTCCTGCAGGGTCCGGATCTAGGGGAGCCCAACAGGGGTTAATGGCACCACCAGCCCCTTTGCTGTCCCAGCTTAAGCCCACAAGATGAGCAAGGAGGACTGGCAGTGCAGGGGGGGTGTCTGCTGATGCTGCCAGCCCCCAGGGATGTGACATCCCATGAGGATGCTCCCATGTGCCTCTTCTCCCTTGAGCACCACAGCCCAGGAAGCACCGCAGAGTCTCACCCCCTCAACACAACTCAACCTTCTCCAGAAGGTCACACATCTGCCACCAGCAGCCATCTGGCAGCAGCAGAAGGCAGGAGCAGAGCACAGCCTGGGGCTCACCTTGCCCTGGAGCTGCTGGGTCTCGCTGACATGGTCCTGGTAGCTGGCCTGCATCCGCGCCTGCACGGCCACGATCTCCCGCTCGCGGGCCAGCAGCTGCTCCTTCAGCTTGCCCTCCACGGCCACCGCCTTGGACCGCTCGGCCGCCAGCTCCTTCCAAGAAAGGAGTCCCCCAGTTAGTCCTCAGAGCACAGGTTTCCCCATTTTTAGAGGATGTGGCCTCCTAGCTCAGTGGACTACAAAGTTTAGCCCTTTCATTGCTGCCCCCATGCCCAGGTACATTTAGCACTTACATTTCCTCCTGCATTTTGTTTTGGGCTCTGTGGCCACTGGATGCCACTGTTGTTCCATGTTGGGTCAGCTAAGAGAAAGGAGTAAGACAGCCTGGAATTTTATTTCCCTCCCCCAGGATAAATAACATCACACAGCGTTTGGGGCAAAGCAGAAGAATTAAGCAGATGGACTTGGCAGCCGCAAGTTCAGTGTGGCAGAGATCTGCTCAGCCTTCACCCAGAAGGAGGTGGAGGCAGGGGCTGAGTCAGGGAAGGGCACTGTAAATAGGATCAGGCTCCTTACAAAGGCACCTTCTCAGCTCAGGGGATCTGGGCAGAAATGAGGAAGGATTTGCTTTTCTCCCTGAAGCAGAAGAAAGCTGCAATTTCTCACAGAAAGGGCTTCCCCTGCTTTTCCCTTGGCTGCCAACTGGCACTACCCTGCGGTTCTTTGGGCTGGCACCTCCCCAGACTGGAGCAGACCCAAGAGAGGAGGGCAGGTGGGGATCTCCTCCCCTTTTTGCGAAGAAAACAGCCAACAGGTGAAGGTCCCAAAGAGCCCCTGGGCTTCACCTGCAAGGGGGCTGAGATGTGGGGAGCAGGAGGCACATGGAGAGCCACCACGAGCAGAGCCCACACCGGGGATGCTGGGAGGGCCACACAGGGCTTACCTTGCTCAGCTCCCGCAGTTTGTTCCTGGCAGCAGCTGCATCCTCCTGCTCAGCAGAGAGCTGCTTCTCCTTCTCCTCCAGCTGGCGTTTCAGGACAGCAACAGGGTCACCCTTCTGCGTTGCCTGCCAGCACAGGGTGGCACATCAGTGGGGACCACCACCTTCAAACCCATCCCCTCCACCCCACACGCACAACATCCTGCCCTCTGCTCCAGGGAAAATCCAGCTCTGCTCTCCAAGACACCCTCAGGGCCAGCCTGCCTGCACGTGGGGTGTTCTCCCTCCCCTTGCACCTCCTGAGGCTCTGCAGAGCCCTGAAGAACCCTACCGTGTGCCAGGTGTCCTGGATGATTCCTGCTTTCTCCGTCAGGATCTCGATGAGCTGCTGGGCTTCCCCCTCACTGAACACCATGCTCCTGACTGTGGACACAAGTGTCTTGTAGGGCAGGTACAGGGCGCCATCCGAGTCTGCAGGTGCTAGGGAGGAGAGAGGAGGGGTTGGGACTGCTGGGGACAACGGCAGGGATATGGTATCACCTCAGCTGGCTTCACAACTGCCATCTCAAACCATCAGCCACCCAGACCTCCACAGTCATGTTTGGTACCTCTCTGAGTGAGAGCAGCAGGAGAAGTGCTGGAGATGACACCACACATGTGCTCCTTGAGTCAGCTGTCACCTCTGCCTGGCTCAACAACTGGTCCCAGAGCCTGCCATCACCCTCCACCAAATGGAGTGACTCCCACTGGGAGCTGGGCATGCTTTGCCAGTGCCAGGGAGCTGAGACATGTTGGGCATCAGAAGCTGGAGTGCACCCAAATACAACCTTGCTGAAGGATGTTGCTCCACACAGTGAAGTCCATGACAGCAAGGTCATCTCTCACCTCTCACCAGCCAAGTTAGCTCCTGCTCTTTGCTAAGGGAGCAATGTGACTCCAGTCCTTCCCCTACTCCTTTGCTAACCTGGGAGACCAAGGAGCACCAGGGACTATGATGCTGTTGGTGTACATGGTCATGATGGAGAGAGGGTGACAGGCAGTGGTTTAGGGATTCCCACACTGTATCTGTGGCCCAGTGGGCTCATTTTCCTAGAAAATCACAGAAGGCAAAGCAGTTTGGAGTCCAGTAGCTCCAGGGCCCCTGAAGCCATGAACACCAGGGTCTCTTGACTGCAAAGCTTTGGATGCCCCAAGCAGCAAGGTTCAAAGAAGGAGGAGGAGGAGGTGCTGCAGGTGCTGGAGCAGAGATTCTCCTCCAGAGAATGGGCAGCCTCTAGACAGGAGCCCATGCTGGAACAGGTTCCTCCTGAAGGACTGCAGCCCATGGAAGGCCCCACACAGGAGCAGGGGAAAGGTGTGAGGAGGAAAGAGCTGTGAAGAGTGGCTGTCCTAAACTGATCACAGTCCCCATCCTCCTGCACCACTCAGGGAGGGGACATACAGGAGTCAGGAGGGAAGGAGTGAAGTTGAGCCTGGCAATAAGGGCAGGAGGGGAAGGTGCTGTTTCAATTTTGTCTCTGTTTCTCATCTATTTTAATTGAGAATAAATTAGCTTTCCCCAAGTCAAGTCTGTCTGGCCAGTGACAGCAATTGCCAAGTGATCTCTGGTAGATCCATTTGGGATCTTGGCAGCGCCAAGCCCTGGCAGGAGCTGAGTCTGTGTGCCCAGCCACAGCCACTTCCCAGCAGTGCAGCCAGGCCAGCTCCTTGTGCAACCAGGGCCTGGGGCTTGGCTCACACTTCACTCATGCTGGCAACTGCAGGGCTGCAGCACAGCACATGGCATCCCCTGGCTCAGTCCTGCTGTGTGAGGGGACACACCGAGTGGAACTCTGCCCATCTCCAGGTGGAGTTGCACAAGGGAGCTTTGGAAAAGGCAGGCACCGTGTGAACCCCACCCTGCAGTTGGCACATGGAGCCAGGGCAGCCTGCCAAGCTGTGGCACAAGGGGGCTGTGCTGACACTGACCTCACACCTCGCTGAGGGAGCCACCAAACAAGGAGCAGCCACGTGGCAAAGCTGCCATGGGAAAGCACGGCAGGATGAGTGGTCTGAAGAGCCACTTCTTACATCCAAAGGGGGCTTGGGAGGCATGGATGAAACAAACCACACAAGAAGAAAATACCCCAAGTCGCTCTCATCAGCTTTGCCATCTGTTTCAGTGCTGAGGGCATGTCCTTGAACACTTTGAACACCCATTTTTATCTGCCACGGGGTAATTTGGTCCTTTGCATTTGAGGAGGGGAGCCCACAGCTGCCCACAACACTGCTGGTCAAACTGCAGTCGGCTTCAAATGGCACAAATTCTACTGAGAGCTTTCCTCTGCAAAATCCAACAGGGGCAGCCAAGACATCACTCTACACTTTCAGGACATGCAGGATTGGCACTTCATACCCAAGGGAATCTAAGTTTGGAGCAGCCAAAAACCTCCCAACATAACAAATGCTAAAAGTTCATCTCTCAGCCACATTCCCTCAGCTGTCTCAGCTCGGATGTAGGGCCATGTTTTCGACATGGGTGCACACAACAGTCACCTGCAGTTTCCCCAACACCGCCCCTGCAACACCCTGCAGGAGCAGCTTCTCCAATCATTTCAAACCCCATCACTGTGTGGAGATGGCCTTTAGTAAAATCCTTCCCTCAGAAGAACACATTCAAGGTGTTTAACCCAACTTTGAAACCCAGCAGCTGCAAATGTCCTGCTGAGTAGAAAGGCCTTTTCCAAAACATGGGTGTGGAGACTGCCAGGCTGCACAGCAGGTTTGGATGTGCTGCAGAAGGGCAGCAAGAAGGGATGTCTTTTAGGTTGGTGGGTTGGGGGCTTTTTTTGGTTAAGAAAGAAAGAAACAAAACCTATGCACATCACATGACAACTTTGAGAACACCTGAGAGATTTCCACCATGTGTACACATGGGAACCCTTCCACAGGTCTGAAAGCACTCACATTTTTAGTGCCTGCAATTATCACTTAGCCAAAAATAAATCCCAAACTCTTCCCACTGGTATAATGAGAGGCAAGAATCCAGCTAGAGAGCTGATTTTCCCCTCTCTTCACCTTTTTATACTCTGCAGAGTTCAGGACCACCTGATCTCTTCCATCTCTGAGTCAATCAAGTGAGCCATGATGGATGATGGGCAAGTTTTCTCTTCCCTATGACAGATCCAAAGACACTTTCCTCTAATTACAATAAATCCCCTGCAGTATAAAACCCCGTCAATCTGCTCCTTGAAGAATCCTTCTTCACCTTCAACAAAGGAGGAGGAAACACTAGCAGTGACCCACCTCCTTGTAGAAGAGTGGGAGAGCTCCTCTGTACTTTTATCAGTCAGAGTTCTATGGGGAAAACATCTCATCTTGGCTTTCCACCCAGATGTGCAAGACCAAGGGGATATAGGCAGAGGAATTTGGCCTTACCTGGCTCGTTCTTCTTCTTGGATGCAGCCTTTTTCTTGGCAGGTCCATCATGCTTCTGATCCTCCTGGGCTGGAAGAGCCTCGGTTTTCTTGATGGTGACAGAGCTGATGACTGGAGCACTTTGCTGAGTGCCAACTGGTGGCACTGCCACCACAGGCACCTCCTTAGGGGCCACCTCCCGGACAGGAGAACTTTTGGGGACACTGACAGGGGGTGGAGCCAGCACTGGGCTAGGAGCAGGCTCTACCTTTGCTACCTTCTTCTCCTTCTTCCTCTTCTCCTTAGGTGATGGAACAGGTTTCTCCTTTTCCTGGGGGACAACTGACACGGCTGGAATTGGAGGCTCAACTGTCACAGGCTCAGGGGCCACAGCAGGCTCAGGAATCACTTCCTTGGGAGGATCTGCCACTTCCTGAGTAAGCTGCTGCTCTGGGATCTTCCCGTTGGGTTTCTCTTCCTTTTTCTTTGCTTTTCCTTTTTTCTCAACAGGTTTCTCTTTCTTCTTTTTCTCTAATTTCTGCTGCTGGGTCTTCTCAAGCTCCTTGCGTTGCTTGGCCAAGGCTTCCTCGTAAGATGTCTCCTTCATGGAGAAGGTGGACACCAGGAAGATCCCAATGGCTGAGATCACCATGAAGCCTCCAAAGACCATGACACCCAGCGTCTGAGGGTCGTACACATCCATCCTGCCTCACTCTTCTGGGCCTGAAAGACACCAGGACAACGGTTCAGGGTAGGAAGGGAGGAGAGAAAAGCAATGGCCTTTCTGAGCAGGAGTTTTACATGGACATCTGTGCCTTCAAACAGCACCCTGCACTGGGAAGAGAAACACTCCAGATTCACACAGGTCGACCTGCCTGCAGCCTCCCCAAGTTTGTGCTCCTCTGCCACACTGCCCATGCACAGGGGTCCAGTTGTACCCCTGGGACTATATTTCATCTCCAGAAGAACCGAAGAGAGGGAATTAAAATACTGGGATGCAATCACAGACAGCCCCAAGCCTCATGGCATGTCCAGTGGGGTGGTTTTGCATGATCCTGGGCCATACTTATTGCAGTAAGGGAACCTACTTTCAGACTGCAGGTTGGCCAAAATCTGGGCTTCCCCTGAAGCACCTGGCTTCTTCACTGCACCCAGATGCACATCCAGGTGTCAGCTTTGGAGTACAATATCCCCCTGGAAGGAGAAAGCTTTGCAGCAGCCCTTCCCTCCTCCTTCTGCCACCTGCACACTGTGGCACTGCCAGTCTGAGACCTGGCAAGCAGGGCACAGCCACACCTGGAGAAAAATGCTGCCACCTCCACTCCTGATGGCTGACCCCTGTCCTGCTATTAAAGCCAACTTCTGTCCCATTCACGTGTTTCATCCACCAGGGCATCACTTCCACATGGCTCTGAGGTGGCTCATGACCCCCCAGATGCTCGTGTCAGGCAGTTAATCTAGGAAGGGACACTTTCCAGGAGTTGCCATGGCTGTGGTTCCTCATCATTGTGAATCAAAATACAATGAGCAAAATGCAGAAAGTCCTCAGCTACCAGGACTTCTCATCCCCACGCTCACCTGCTGACATTATCAAATTTCCTCTTTTAAGGGGTTGTGGATTGAGGAGGGAGGGAGGGCCTGGAAAGGGAGGAGGCAAAAATAAGAATAAAACTAAGGAGATCAGCATCTTTTCAAACCTCACTGCTTGCAGGGAGACACCTTGGAGGTTCTTCCTCTCTAAGAGCTGGAGCAGCAAACTTGAATCTGCAGCTCAAAGCTGCTTGAGGTGTGGACAGTGAAGTTAAAACTCACCTCCAGCACCCGAGCAGGGGGAGCAGAGCTGGGAGGACCTGCAAATCATCCACTGGAGACAGCCCCCTGCCTGGGAAAGGATGTTCTAACCAGCTCTCCCTGCCCAGCTCTCCAAGCATCCCAGGTAAAGCAGCAGAGAGAAGCTGGCAGGCAGGAGGGCTGTCCATGCCAGCTGGAACCAGCCTCCCTTGTCAGTGCCAATTTTCTACCCCAGGGCAGAGATCCCAGCTGATACTACAGGCATCACTATTTCACATCTACATTGGCCATTTTGCATTTAAGTGGCCTCAGCACACTATCCCAGCACATCTGGTACCAAGTCATTGCCTCCTGACTAGGGAGCATCACTTTGGGATGGTCCGGGACAGACAGGTTATTCCTAACCCCCAGGGTGAAAAGGACTGGCTTTCCTCTCCCTAGCAGTAAATAAAGAGTAGGGCTGGAGAACACATACCCACGATCTTGTGGTGGGTTTAGGGCTACACCAAAGGACCCAGGAAGTGTTTTAGGGGCAGAACGAGGTGACCAGCATTCTTTCACTCCACAACACCAACATATAGGCAAGAATAAACCCTTCTTGACCTCATAGCATCACAGTTTCATATCTAGATAAAACTCTGCTGCTCCAGCTTGGGACAAAGGGCATCCTCCAGTGCTGACAAATGCACTCCAACCCCACCAGTTGGTAGTGCCACCCTCAAAAGCAGCCTGATGGAGCCCACAGGGGATGGGAATGGGGGGAAAAATCCTAACCTCCACTATGGGGGATGGATGAGAGGACAGACAGGGGTGGTGAGGTGGGTGAGATGGCAGTGCTGGATGTGGCAACATGGCATCAGATACCTGTGCCTTCTCCAGAAGCCCTCACAGAGCCCCATGCTCTCTCCCCCTCACCGAGAGCCTCACCCAGCCCCACAGGCTGCAGTAAAAGCTGCCTGTACCTTGCCTCCTCCTCAGCTTTACAGCCAAGGTGAGATAAGGATGTAAATGAGCACTAAAGTCCTTCCTAGAGAAGCAAAAGCACCCCAACAAGCCCCTCCAGAACAAAAGCAATACAGGAAAAAAGCAGCCAACAGCACTGAGGAGCTGCGGACCTGTAAAAGGGCCATGGCAGCTGCCAGAGCTCCTGAAAGCAGCTGGGATGCTCAGAAGGGCCATCCAAGCTCCCACTGCCCGGCCAGGGATACTCCACGCTGTTCCCAAGGACAGATGTGCCAGGAGAAAATCCACAGGAAGGAGTGAGAGGTGCCAACAGGGCAGGAATCACTCCCAGCAGCACTCTCATGGCAAACCTTGGTGCTCTCCCAGCGCTCGTGCCCTGCAGCTCCGGTGGGGACTGCAAGGAGCGAGTTCTACCTGTAGGGTTCCTCCTGCGGTCGAGACTTGGCACGACCAGCCCAACAGCTTGCTGAGGGAAGAGCCCATCTCTGCAACGGTGCAGAGACACTTAGATCAAGCCAGGCTGGCCTTGGCGTTTGGGGGATAAGGAAAAATCTTAATACAGGAACTTCCTGGTGCAGAAATGCCAGAAGCATTTATGCCACGGTGTTAGCACTTGGGTGAGAAGCTTTGCTTTGACATTTCCTGACCTTGCCACCTTTGCCCTTCCAAGGGCTGGAAGTTTGCTCCTGGATTTGCACAGCAGGCCACCATCCCCCCTGCAAGCACGGCAAGAGGAGCACATGTGCCCTGTGGAAGGAAAGCCCTCCATGCTTCCCACCTGCACAAAGCCTCAGCCAAGACACGGCAAAATGGGGCACCAAGGTAGTTTCTGATGTTCAGTTCGACAGCCACGCTTTGAAGAGGCCCAAGGACTTCAGGATCCTCCCTTCTGTAGCTTCTGGTCATCCATGGGATTTTGCTCCTACAATGGCATTTTTCCATCTGCTTGGGAGGGAGCTGTGTGCCCAAGAGCTGGGTGGACACCAGCAATTGTCAGAGTCCATGCTCAAAAAATCGAGTTCACATCCAACACCGAGCACATTTACTTCCATTCAGTTTCTGAAGCAGAATCATCCTCCATTCCTCTCCCAGCCAAAATAGCAGAAATTATCAAATATCTCCATACACCAACTCCTTCCCCAAAAGAGCTTGTCCAGGTGAAGCTTTTCACCACCACCAGAACAGGAATAAGATGGACAACTGGTATTTCACTCAGCCTTCTCATGTAAAGGGCCTGGCTGAAATGCTGTGCTCTGACTTTTCCATGTGGCTTTTTCTTGTTATCCATCAAGCTTCCCAACATCCCAGATAACAGCCCAAGAGACCTGACCTCCCTCACCTCCCTGCACATGCAGCCACCTCTGTCTGACCTGAGCAAAAGTCCAATTCACCCATAGCAAGCAGAGCCAGAAAAGCACTTGGCCTTGCTGGTTTTCCAGCACTAAACAATTTCCAGGATGAACCAACCCACAGACATGTGACATGACAGCACCGGGGCCATGCTCAGTGTCTTGTGGTCACATTTGTCACTGACAGCTGGGTCAAAATCCAGGCTGGAACCCTGCCACCTGTTCAGCCTGTCCTCCCCTCTGTGACCACACACGAAATCCACGGGAATTCAGTATCTTTAAGACTCAGCCCTCCACCAGCCCTGGTTTAATTTGCTCAGGCCATGCAACAGGTGAGCAGGAGCAAAGGAAGAGACAGGTTGTGCAGTAACTACAGAAACCTTATTTCTTTCCACAACCAAAGGAAAATACATGTTATCTCCTCCTGATGTCGACAGAAAAAGATGCTCTTTGCAAGCAGGACACTGTCCCCCTGCAATCCAAAGCTTCTGCTTTGCCATGGTGTCAAGGTGCCATCTCAGAGCAATGCAGGAGATGTGATGGGGGGCAGAGAAAGAGAGAACTGGGTTCACACAGACAGCCCCTGCATAACTCACAGTAATGCCTGCACATGAGGCACCTGCAGCATCATTTCCTCTACATATCCCAGGAGGTTAAAAAAAAGGAGGGAAAGGGCAAGGACGAGGGAACAGGGAGGCCTGATCCTGTGAACAGTAGGGCAGCCCAACAGCAGGAGAAGGAAACAGCACTGCCAGCAGATTAAAAAAAAAAAAAAAATCACCAGATACTTCTCCTGGAGTTTTTCTCTCCACCCTGTTGCAATAGAGAGAGACAAAAATTAAAAACAAATGAGAAAAGCCTGCACACCGTGAGCAGCTCCTGCCCACGTCGCCAGCAGCCCCTGTTTAAATACGTTTTCTGTGTAAGTGACTGTGCACTTCCAGCCTCCCGGCAGCATGTGCTACTCCACACAGCAACTCCAGATCAGCCCATCGTCAACAGTTATAGCTCGACTTAATTGAACGTGTCTTAGTGCTCCATTAGCTCTGGCAGCAGCAGCCAGCTGGCTTGTGCTTGCCAGCAGTGCTGCCAGCTCCCTTCCCAAGCCCGGGAGTGAAAAAACAGGCAGAAAATACACGTATATATAGGAGAAGAGTGTAACAGCACCACAACACAGCTGCAGCTTGACTAATCTCTGCGGCGGCTATTACAAATTTTCTCTCCCCTCCCTGGCCCGAAGAGGCATTTCACCGCCGGTGCTCATCAACTCCTCCCCGGGGCTCATACCGCAGGTAGCCCCAACTCCTCCCAGCCATTTCCCGCTGGTGCGAGGCTTCGACGAAGGGGAGAGCTGGCACTCCGGGCGCGGATGCTCCTTCATCCCGCTCGGCCACGTGTGCAGCACACGCTCTTCCGCTGGACCGCTTCCCCGGCAGGGCGAGGAGCGGGGCAGAGCCGCGGGAACGCTGCTCACGTCCGGGCTGGAAGGATCCCAGGCTGCCCGGGGGGTCTCCGCTGATGGGCTCGATGCCTCTGGCTCAAGCCTCGGCGCCCCCCGGCTGCCGGGGCTCTCCGGGTGCCGGCAGAGTTTTGTCGGCGGGTTTAATTAAGGGAGGGAAAAAAAAAAAAAAAGGACAAGGGACAGCGGCCCGAGCGCCGGGAGCTTCTGTAAGCGCGGCTAATCAGATTAATAATTGTCATCCGGCCGGCGCTGGCAGGACGGCGGCGCTGGGGGTGCGGGGGCAGCGCGGGGCCCGGACCTCGCCCTGCCCGCACCCGCCGCCATTCCGCGCCCGGGGCCATTCATCCGCCCGGCCCCCGCCGCACGGACCGGACCCCGGGCCGGATAGCCCCGCTCCGCGCCCCGCTCCCCGCGGGACAGCGCTCCGGGCCCGGCGGGGCCGCGCTCCGGGGTCCCAGCCCGCTCCGAGCGCGCCGAGCGCCGGGCAGCGCCGGGCGGGGGTCCCGCTGCAGCGGGGCGGCGAGGGGGGATCGCGGAAGCGACGGCCGGGGAAGGGGCCGGGGGGAAGGAGGGGCCGGGGGGAAGGAAGGGCCGCCGCCGCCCCTACCCACCCGTGCCGGGTCGCGGTCCCTGCTCGCCGCCGCGGCCGTGTGGAGTCGTGGCACTTTCCGCCGCTGTCTCGCCGGGCTCGGCCGCCGCGGCCCGCCCCGCCCCGTGGCGTCCCGCCCGCCGCTCCGCGCCGCGCCGCGGGGCCCACTCAGCGCGGCGGGGCGGGCCGGGCCGGGCCGGGCCGGGCGGGGCGGCGGCGGGGCCCTCCCCGCGGGGAACGGGGCTGCCCGGCTGTCCCTCCGCCGTGCCTCCGCTGCGGCGGCGCCCGGGGCCGGGGGAGCCCCGCGGACCTTTGCCCCGGACTGAGCTGCCCGGGGTCAGTGCGCGCCGGCCGTGGCTGCCCGCTGGCCGTGGCTGCCCGCCGGCCTTGCCCGGGGTGTCGGCGGCATCGCCGGGCACAGCGGGGAGAGGGCGGGTGGGGAACCCGGGGAGCTCCCAGCCGGCGGTGAGGGTGCTGCTCCACGCTGGGGACCCTCCTCAAGGGCTGGCTGTGAGCACCACAGAGCAGGTTGGAGCCCAGCAGCAGCCTTTTTCAGGGTTTGCAAACGCTGTGTGGTTATACAGTGCCGGGACTGTGCGTCACACACCAGCTTGCAGGTCCCTGGACAGGGAGAAAGCCGTGGTGGTCCCGATGGCCAGTGCCAGGGTGGTGGCTGTCCCCTTGGCGTATGCTCTCCGTGTGTCTCCTGGCCTGGTTGTGAGCTCCCACGGCAAGATTTATCACTCAAGTGCCTGTTTGCACCACAGGGAGTTTGCTGTCTGCAAGCGATGTGGATGCCACCAGTACCTTGGAAATGAAATGGGTTGGAAGGGACTTCCTTCACATCAGAACCAGGGGCTAGGCTGAACTTGTGGAGAAGAGTTCAGAGCGTCCTCAGGAGATGCTGTACCCTGCCAGCCTGCAATAAGAACCATCTCAGGCCCATCTCCCCAGGAACTTGCATCCAAAACCAACCAACCCCCCAGACACCCAACCAAGCAGGAGTGTGAGGTTTGGCAAGGAGGGTTGGTCTGACAGAGCAGAGGTTTGCTGTCTATTCTGCAACACACAGGTGGAATTAGCTACACTTCTTACCCAAAATCAGATAAAAGGTCTGGTCTCGCATGGGAATACATCTCCCATGCCTCCACATCTTCAGCCAAGCTCAGAGTCATCTCTGTCCCTTGCCTGCATTCTCCTTGGCTACGTGGTGCTCAACCAAACTTCTGCACTGGCTGTGGAGTAAGAAAGGAATCTATTAAAAAAGTGGCTGTGAGCGAGTGATAATTCAACATCACAGCACACGCTGTTGGGATCTTCCAGCCTCCTGGCTTGGCATATCAACATTATTGTATTTCAGTGGCCAGACCTTCTCAGGGGGTGGCCACTGGGGCTGCTGTCAGTGGTGTTCCTGGGATTTACATCAGCTGCCACTGGACTGTCACCCCGTGCGCAGAGAACAAGCCGTGCTATTGAGGCCAGGCTGGGGAGGGCAGCAGGTCCTGCCCGCAGCCTGGTACATCTCGACACAGTGACAAGGGGAGAATAAGTGTCTGTTTCATGAGGGCTCGTGTGGTGGGAGAAGAGGAAAAAATATGCTAATGGAGAAATATTTCAGCTAATTATGATAAGACAGCTTCTGCAAGGAGACCTGAAATAGGCACAAACACTTCTTGGCACTCATGAGAACTTGGAGGCTCTTTTGGGTTTTCCTTTGGGTCAGGGCAGGGCTCCCCTCTTCAAGCAGGACCTGGGCTGGGAAGACCCATGCTGTCCATGATGCCTCCAGGCAAAGCCATAGAGGTTTGGGATCCATATCTCCCTCAGTCCATCTCAGACCATCAACTCATTAAACTCACTAAGGACCTTCTCCCAACCAAAGCACTTGGGCGCAGGAATGCAGGGGCTGAACAGCACTGATGTCCCAAGCCCTGTGAGTCCCCATTTCCCTGGCTACATCCACGGTGGAGCATGCAGCCAGGCACCCTTCTCACCCCCCTGCCTTGCCATGAGGATCCTGGGGCACCAGGGCTGTTCTCTCATGCCTGCTGGCTGTGAGAGACACAGGCTGGGCTCTCTCGAGCTCTCTTAGCAAAGCACTGAGTACTTCAGAGTTCACTGGGGCCGGGACTGGCCAAGCACCCAAGGCATGAGGAGCTGGGCTCCCTCTTCCATCTCCAGCCAAATGAACAAGTGAGTGTCTGCTTCAGCATGGAACTATAAGGAGGACAGACCCATGGGGAAATGCACAGTGTGGGGTGAAACCTCAGGCAGACAGAGCTGAGATGTGAGCCTGGGTGTCCTCTGCCTCCATGGCACAGACATGCTATGGGTATGGCTCCCTCTGCTCCTTCTCCAGCTGTGTTTGGGGTCTGTAGACAGATGTGTGAAACCCTTGCTTGCCCTCTGTTCACCAACCCCCACATGGCTGGAAGCTGACTCATTCCACAGCATTCCTTCCAGCACCCACAGTCACTGTTGGTCTATTCTTGGGTACTTCCCCCACTTTTTAAGACATCAAGTGTTTATCTCCTATCATGGTGTTTACCTCTGATTCTTGCACTTATGCTGTTGATCCAGGCCACTGGGATAACATATTATCAGTGTAATTTGATTTCACCTTCATAATGAAGACATTCTCCTTAAATACTAGTTCTCCTAGCTCCTGCCCAGAGGCAGTATCCAGCCTAAATCCAGAGATCTGTGTACCCTGTTGTTAAAGCAACCAAAGTGCTGACAATTTTCCATGGTCGTCTTCACTACTAGAAAGTTTTTTTTGGGTTCAGTTTGAAAATCGCTTGCTCCAGCTCAAGTTTTTTCAGTTCCTAGTTATTTTTGCATCCACAAGTCTTTGGCTGTTGGTGAAGAAGCTGTTGTTTAGCCCTGGAACGGCTCCAAATCTTTCCACTGGGTGTATTAGTTATCCTGAACTCATAACCATAGCTGGAGTATTTTTAGCTCTGCACAGCAGTCATCAAACAAACGCTGCCACAAGGTCTGCAGGACTCCCTGAGGTTCCCCACAGCCCAGCTCCTTCTTCTGCTCCAGGCTCAGTTGTGCAGAGGTGACCATGAAATCCCACCTGGGGAGCCAACCAGGACTGTGACCAAGTGCTTTGTGCCATCCCCACGAGATCCACATCCAGGCTGTGGCTGAGCACATGGACAGGCACAGCTCGTGCTTTCTTACTGGGGAGCGGTGAGCTCTGCCTGGCCTTGGTGGTGCATTTCCATCCTGAGCCCTTGTGGAGCTGCTTGCCCCTGCCACTCCCACCATGGAATACTTACTGCTGCAGAAATACACCAAAAAGCTGGGAAGAGCAAGAGCAGAGCAGTTCTTTGCTCCAGACTCGGCTGCTGCCTGCTCTGTGGACATGATGCTGCATTGTCTCCTAGCCAGGCTGATCCTCCAAGCAGCACCACATCCACACTTGATCCCTTTGAAGACTCTGGAAGCAGCCTCCCCTTTTTCATAAAAGAAGGAATCAGTCTGTCTGGCCTCCCCTTAGCTCCCTGGCAGTTCCTCCCAGCCTGCATGCCTTGCCAAGCCCTTGCTGGTCTGGGTTTAATAAGCAGCGGCTCTGCTCCAGGGATGGAAATTAGAGGTGGATGCTGCAGCAGAGTGAAGTACAGGGACAAGAGCTTCTGGATCCCTCCTCGCCCATGTTTCTGCAATGGCACAGCCAAAGCTTGGCTAAGAAAATGCACCATGCCACAGCTGGATTTGCATCTGGAGCAAGGTGTACCTCCTGCTCGGCCTCCCTGTTTTTCCACCTAACTCCACATGGGATTGGAAAATACCACTGGAATATGAAATATGAACCAGGACCTGCAGGATGACCCCACGTCAGTGGGCTAGCAGCCAGAGCCCAGTGGGACAGCCCAGTTCCCAGCAGACACTACATTCCTGTGTCTCAGCAGCTGGGCTTTGCCCTGGGTGTTTGTAAAATAACACTTTTCCGGGAGCACTCCTGGTGTTCATGCCTTAGATCTCTGTTCTGCTGTTCCCCTGTCCTGACAGCTCTGCTCTGTGAGGTGCCCCAAATGCTGGCAGGAGGAGTGCAAGTCAGGCAGTCACCAGAAGCAAAAAGTTCAATGAGTTCATCTTTGGGTCCACTGACGGTCAAACTATTATTAGAGAAGTAGATTGGTAAGGAGCTTGGAGTTAAATCAGCTGATAAAGGGTTTGAGAAGGGAACCTCTTTCTTTCCTCCCCAGCTACTTCTCATGTTGCCCACTGGCCTCATTGTGGTATCCTTCCTTCTGCCCTCGTGGCCTTAACTGAGCTCCCATTCAGACAGAAGCCCATCTGAAACTGGTGGAATATTGCTCTGGGCCATCTCTAGGCATGATGACCAATGTGCTTTGTAATGGGGTGAGGTCAAATATCCATGTGCTTCATCGGTTCCTCCATCCCTCACTGGAGATGTTTTAAACAGAACTTAAACCTGTTCGGTGGGAGAATTTATTTAAATGGCTTCATCTCCACCGAGGGAGGGTTGTGAAGCTACACCACCCCCTGTGGCTCAGCCAGCAGTGAAAGACTGTTAAAACCCTCCAATTTCAGACCCCCAAATGTATCTTCTGTGGATAAGGCTTGACACCAAAGAGATCTGCCAACCAGTAACTTCATGCAAGCAGCTTCTGCTCTCTCCATGGCACTCTGGGAGCCATGAAATCAGGGGCCCCTGATTATTCACTCTGTGTGTGTGTGTGTGTGTGTATGTGTGTTTCTTTCTTGTTGGCACTTGGAAAATATTTTGCATTCTCCTGTTAATTCTTTCTCAGAACTTTGCATTGTTTTAGCTGAGAACGATTCTTGGCAGGAGGAAAGCAGGAGCAGGTGAGTGATTGGCATAGGATGTGCTGGACAGGCTCAGACCCATTTAGGATGGCTTGAGGTACCAGGGACATGCACCTCAAGTTAACATTCCCTCTGCCATGATGACAGGGAGTGGGATGCACTCTTGTCCTGTCTGCTGCTGGTCTCCATCCAGCACATGCCATGGTCCTCCAAGCCTCATGAAAAACTTGGGTTGTTTTGGGGATTTCCATGCACAGGTGACTTCGAGCTCTCTGTAGCCTCAGTATCAGCCTAAGGTTACTCAGAAGGGGCAGCTGGTGGACTGAGTGTGGCTGGATGTGTCCAGATGTGAGCTGTGATGCTGCAGTGGAAAACTGTATCCCTGTGCCAGAGCAGGCTTGTAACAGGAAAAGCCAGCCTGAGGGCAAAGCGGGAACATGAGCTAATTTGGGAACACAATGGTTATGCTAATCAAAACACCTTCCAGAGGAGAAGGGAAGGAAATTACCTAATCCTCCACTATGTAGTGTGGTATCCCTGTGCCCAGGCTGAAGGACCGGGGCTATGTACAGCTTGGAAGAAAGGACATTTCCATCTGGGCAAGGAAAAAATTCCTGGGACCTCTTCCCTCCAGACCCTGTCCATCCACATTGGATGGAGGAAAGTCCTCTTCCCAACGCCAAGCTGGCTTTAGGTCCAGAAAAATTCGTGCTTCTCTGGGAAGTTTGGCTGGCTACAAACTTACGTGACTCAGGAGCTTAACAAGAAACTTCACCAGAACTTAGAAAATCAGCTGAGAAGGGTTGAAGCAGTTCAGGGACGTGCAGCTTGTCTTGCTCCACTGCCAGCAGACTGGGATGGGGCAATCACTGGCTCTGTCAAGGGAACTCTTCCCACTTCTCGTGGATGATCTTAGCAGGGTTCATGCTCATTGCCTGACTCAACATCTGGAAACTGTAATCCAACTGAAAACAGCCCAGGAAGGCTCTCCTAACAGCCAGGAACAAGCAGAGCTCCCAGCTTTGAGAAATCGCAGGGCATGGCCCCAGATGGAGAATTTAAGGTATTTTGGGGATACTAGTGCTACAGAGCATGGGTAGAGGACAACAGAGCACTTTCAGCATTAAATAAAAAGCTACAAAGTGCCTCTGGCTTAGAAGAAACACACCTCAGCTGAGGGCAGACTTCCCTGGTTGAGGCTCTCCCATGTTCCCAAGGCTCCTCTGCCTATTGCCCCACACCTCCAATGTGAAAGCCATGCACTGTCTGTCATCCCCTGCCTGAATCCAGGAGCCAACAGGGAGAAAGGGTGAGCTGTGTCCAGAGTTAGAAGTTTGGATGCACCTGGAGGGACTGCAAAATACAGGCACAAGAGCCATGAAGGGAAAGCAAAGAGCTGAAGGAGTTTTCTCTGTTCCATTAAAAAATACATTCATTCCATAAGTGGCATATTTTTCTTGAGGAGAAAAATCCCTGCTTTGAATATGGAATTTTCTTCTCCCTTCATCACTCCAAATTTTATGTGGCTTTCTGTGGAAAAAAAACTTGCAATTTTTTTACTTTTGTCCTGTTTGAATGTTTCTCCAGCCCACAGACACCAAAGGGACACTCATGGAGGGTGGCACTGATCTGTGAAACAGCAGTGGAGGGGAGATGGGAAGTCATCCCTCTGGTCAGATGGGGAGGACAGAAACCTTTGCTCTCTGAGCTCAACACCACCTGAGCTTCCATAATTCCAACCCCACTGTTCATTCCTCTGCTCCTGTGCACCAGCAAATAGCAGCCAAACCCTCCACTTGCATTTTGTTGAACCCCTTTATTTCCATGTCACTTCAAGCCCTCTCCCCTTCACATGAATCTTAGAGTGAATTTCTCTTGCTGGGCATCAAACACACACCCACTGTTGCAATGAGGACTTTGCAAAGGCCAACAGCACCTCTCTGTCTCTGCAGAAAAGAAACCCTTACTTTAAATGTCCTGGAATCTGCCACATCAGCATTGAAATATATCTCTAAACCTAACATGGATGGTTATTTACCCAGAGAAGCAGGAGAAAAAGAAGAGAAGAAAAAAAGGAAAGAAACAAAAAGAGAAAAATTTTTAAATTGTATTTTTTAAGCAGTTTTCCTTCCAAAATATATAGCTGGAAACCTTGAGCTTGGGGTTAAATCTGTGTGTGAGGTGGCACTGAATAATGCCAAGGTAAATCCTAGCTCTGAATTAGCCTCCTCAGAGCAGAGCCGTGTACCTGCACATTGCTGTCCAAGAACATGCTGTGCTCTCTGGCTGCACACACCACTTTGTACTCAGAATCCTGTCTCTTAGCAGAAAATGGATTTTTATATTAGCAAATTAAAAAAAAACCTCAAAAAACCCCTCCAAGTACATATACAATTACACCAAGGTGCCAGGCTTTCATTTTGGCCAGGTGAAGGGCTTGGACCTGTTGCTGAATGTGGGTCAAAGCAAGCCCCAAAACTCACTGCAGCAGTGATGTTGGAGTATCAAAACTGTGTTTGGGACTCAGGGAAAGTCTCTGGGCATGCAGGGGGAAGCTGGAACTTGTGGGAGGAATTCAAGTCCAGTTTCAGGTTTGCCAGAAGTATCTCTGTTGTGCCCTCACTGTGGTACAGCAGTCGAATTGACACTCCAGGGTGGTTGCTTGTGCCAGCCCTGTGCTTGGCTCACCTGCTCCTCACATTTTCAATTCCCTGGATATTCCTGCACCACCTCACACACCAGGGACTCCAGCCTGGCCTGACACCTCGGTGCTATCACCTTGTTTTTCAGGAGTGCAGAAACAAAGCCTGCCCTGGAGGGGAAGGCACATCCCTGGCCACTCACAGATGGTCTCTGCTCTCCCAGCATGGCCCTGAGCAGTGGAAAAACCTTCAGCTCCTATTAAAAGAGGACTTTTGGCCAGCAGTCGCCTTGGCAAGGGGCAGTGCTATTTGGTATTTGACAAGGGCCTTAAAAGTAAAACTGGAGCAAAGGAGATTGAATGGGAAAGCTGGGAATCAGGTCACCATGACTCTGGTCAGTTTGAAGTGCTCTGACACAGCAGAGCTGTCCCCTGGACAATGGCCTTTGGCGTGCTCATTCCTCCCTGGAGCTGAGCATGGATTCCTCCCAGCCAGCAGAAGTGCTTCCCATTGCCACTGCCAGGGACAGTGACTCTTGGAAATCTCTTCATATGGCCTAATTAACCTCTGGGAATGGCTTATGAAGAATAACATGTTGTAAAATCTAAATATTTAAGTGTGACATAAGTGCCAAGATTATCTTTAAAAGCCCTCACAGTGAATCCTTTCAAATAACACATTTTGGGGTCTTTCTGTCACAGCAGCACATGCTTAAAACTCAGCAGAGGGCAGGGAGTTACACTTCTCAGACTTCTTCTCAGCTGTCCTGCTTAGACACACATATATATATTTACACTGCTAGCTGTACTTTGACTCTGTGTACTCGAGAGAAATACAATGTAGAGCTTTTCTGCACTGCTGCCTCCACTCCTATTTGTATTTTAAAGACCTATCTTGACTCCTGGATGAGATGCAATCTCCTTAAAGTGTTGCGTTTCCATCAATCCCTAAAAAAAGCAAGAACAGGTACTTGTCAACCTGCCCCAGTTCAAGTGGAAAAGCAAGTCACATTCTTGTTTGCAAGTCTGTAGGTATTACTGAGGGCACTCTTGTGAACATCAAAGCCTTGTTCAACCATCAGCACTTGTTCCTGGGTGGAAGGTTGGTGTCTCCAGTCACATCTCTCCATTGTCTTATGGAGCTCCAAGGAGGAGGATCCACAGGTGACACAGTGGCTCAGAGCTGTTCCTCCTGCAGCCTCTGCTCTCCAAGCTACCCCCTCACTCTGGGTTCCTCTATTTATAAATGTCAGGTCATGTTGTTCTTCAGAAGGTGCTAAGCACTTACAGCCAGGGCTAGAAAATTTTCCTCATTTAACAACAGCCAATCAGAACACTTGATTTACCTGCTTATTTATTGAGTGTATTGATGAAGTTTCCTTCATTAATTTAGCTAGCTGAATGTTCTGTCCTCCTCATGTGACCAAACAAATAAACTCAGAGCAAACATCTCTTCCAGGGAGCCCATGGCTTTGTGAAAAGCTGTCTGAGGCTCAAAAAGAAAGAAAACATATTAATAATGCTGCCTGCTGCTCCTGAACCTTCTCTAACTGCACCAAATCATTTGCAAGAGGCAAGTTCACAGTGGATCTTGTGAAGTTTTAAGGTTTCCACGGGGCCAGCTGGAGAAGGGGACACCCAGGGACGTGCACAGCCAATTTTCAGGGAGCGACACCGCTCCTGTACCAGCAGCTGCCGGGAACAAAAAGTTTTTGCAATCAGCCAGCGGGAGTTAAAGAAGAAAGCAGCCTGGCAGTAAATATACTTAGCAAATTCAAACAGTGAAAGAGTTCCAGGAAACTGAGATAACCCTGCAGGCACAAAGATCCTGATCCAAAGCCCACGGAAGTCGGTGGAAAAGAAAATCCTGTTAGCTTTTAGATGAAGCCCAAGGAAAGTCAAACAAGAGGTCTGGTCCCAATGGGTCTGTAATTCTTCCCAGTTAAACAGCCACCCAAATCTCACACACCTTCCCTTGCAGCTTGGCCCCCACAGTGGGATTTTGTACCTATACATACATTTTTTACTCAGAAACTGCCCCTGGGTGCTGCTCCCCTGGCAGCTCTCTGGTGTCTGTGACTTTGGCACAACACTGAGCATTTGGTGTTTCTCCTTCCTGCAGTAACAAGGGTATTTAAAGATTTCCAAAAGCAGGGAAAAATCCCTGAGCAACCCCAAAAGCAGCACATTTCCATATAGCCAGCCAATGCTCAAAACCAGGGTATGGGATCCATGGGTCACCAGCATCCCACAGCATGGAGAGGACACATGGCAGGAGCAGCCAGACAGTTGCCAAGTTGAAGAAGGCACACTTTGCACCCTGGCTTAAGTAGGATCCTTGTTTTGGCTGCTCAGCAGCCAGTGGACCTGGCTGAGCACTTGACTTTGAAAATAAAATGTGGGGTTTTTACTTCACTCCTTTTAACTGCAATTGCCTGGAATAAAAATTAGCAGTTACACAGTGCCTGCTCCAGAGACCACTGACATCAACAGCAAATTGTTCCTGCCTTCAGTGGGCTTTGAATCAGATCCTAAAAATGCAGCCCAGCCCATCCACATCTGCAATACCACAGGCAAAAATGAGTTCAAGCATCCTAGTAATCCAGAGAGGCGGGGGGGAAAAAACCCCCAAGGTGACATCTAGGAAAAGAAATGTGCCACAAGCCAGCAGCTGCCTTAGAGCTCTGAAGGGGCATCAGGAGGATGGGAGGGGATTGCTTGGCACTGCCGAGTTTAAAGGACAATTGCCCTCTTAATACCAACATTATCCAGCTCCAGCCTGGCCGCTCAGTTTCTCCATGCTGACAAGTTTTACTGTCCCTGGGCTGTCAGGGCAAAGCTAAGCAATGGTTTTCCAACAGAAAGACCCTTGTCAAAGAAGAAAGTGTCCTCCTGAGAACGATATGTTTATGTGAGAAAATACCGACATTTGCTTTTTAAGCGTTCCCTTCCTCCTCTGGATTTATAGCACTAAAATGAATTGGAGAAAAGATAAGACTTTGGGTTTTTTACTTACAATCTTTATCAAAGAGCAGCTTTCATGACACTGGAAAGGAAGTCAAGTTGAGACTTTGGAAAACTTTTCCTGGAAACGACTCCTTTTTTTTTTTTTTTTTTTAGTATGGTTTCTTAAGGCCATTAAAACCAAAGCAAGAGCTGCATCTGCTCAGCATTCCCCCTCTTTTAACACTTTAACCCACTGAGCCCTTTCAAACAGTCTTTTCCCCATCACAGTTCACTTCTCACCAAATCAGGAGGCAGCAGATCAGATCTTACTTACTCAGGTCAGGTCTGCTTTGCAGGAGATGGTGATTATGTGCATAAAGTGAAACTCCTCTGTGCCATCCTTTGCCTCCCAGCATCAAACCTCCTCTGAGACCCAGCCTGAAGGGCACAGTGCCCACACTTCCTTCTCATCCAAGAGGGATATCTCTCCAGGAGAGGACAGGTAAGGAGCTGGTCAGAGAAGCTGTCAAAGACAGTTCTCCAACAGCCCACATGGATATCAGTAAGGCTGCTGTTTGTCTCCCAGCTCTGCAGTGGCTCAGACCACATGCCTGCCAGAACTTCTCTGAAGGTCAGGACCAAAGGCCCCCATCCCTGAAGGAGATTCCTGCAGCTGCTTCCCAGAAGAGCTAAACATGGCATCTCCTCCAGCTTTTTCCTCCTATTTTCTACCATAACCACCCCACAAGGCAGCTCATATTTACAGCTTTGATGCTGCCTTGGTGGAATCCTGGGCTCACTCTTGCTTTTTGAGCACATTCCTGCCTGAAGACATAGATTTCCTGCTCCTTGCAGCATCTCAGGAAGCCACACCAGTAGGTTCCAAACAGCCTTGGGCCAGCCCACCTGCAGCTACATCTCTGCCTCTCTGGAAGCTGATGTGCTTCTGCTCATCCACCAGATCACTGGAGGAAGGCCTGGTCTGCTCTGTTTTCTTACAGTTATTTCCTCTTTCCCATAGCATCTTGAAATGTCAGGAGGTTTTTCTCCACACAAAATAATGCTTTTCCCCCATCCTTGGGCAGCTCCACCTAAGAGTTACACCTTAGCAGTTACACCTAAGAGTAACCCCTTTACAGAAGCCTTGTGGGTTAAATTCTGTGGTGTCTGTTCCAATTGTTATTAATAATATTGGATTATTATTGCCATTATTACATCTGTATGGAGATTCCCATTCCCTGGGGCTCTGCTGAAATCATGTGCTCACAGTTTCCTACTGGAAAAATCAAGACAGGGATGTAAAAGAGGTCTGAGGGAAACATCCATTCCTCCTCACCAATTAGCCTGGAGGAGTTGGCAATAAAAGACCATTTATGGCTGCTCCGTGGTGCTGTGCTTTATTTGTGGTTCCAACATGTGGAAAGAGACTTTTGGTGGGCACAGAAGTATTTTGAAAGGCTGAGCTTACAGTCCATCAAGCAGGTATTGTTCAGACTTTAAAAAAAAAAAAAAGAGCAGCGGCCACCCAGAGTACACAAAAGGGAGTGTAATGTCCCACCAGAGATGTTTCTGCCTGGCTCTGTCTCCAAAGGAGTGTAACACACATCCACATGAGGAGAAACCATGGAAGAAGACCCCATATCATACACTTCCTGAAAGGCAGGAAAAGTTGAATCCAAAATGTTTATGTAAATCTTTTGGTAAGATGCTTGCACTAGGCAGAAAGATGCCTTGACAGCAGCTTCCCTCAGGGCAAGAGCTGCTTCTCCCCTCCCTGCCCAGGAGGGACTGACTGAGGCCAAACTGCAGCACGGAGCTTAAAAAAGGGCAGAGGAGAGGAAGAAGAGCTGCATTTTCGAGTACAGAGAATTAGTTGTCTGTGCACTTCACATTGCTGTGTTAAATTTTGACATTTAAGCTGCTGTCTGAAACCAATCCCATCCAGAGCTCCTGTTGCAGCTTCTCCTCATTCATGCCCAGCCTGAGCCCAGTTCTTCACACAGATACACCAGAAAACACTGCAGAGCATTGCTGCTCCTTTCTCTGATGAGGTCCTATATTAAAAATAAATCCTGGGGAAAAGATGCACCCTCTGGGGTTGGCAAGGGTATTTACATGAATGCAGCACCTCAACAGCACAGCATAAAACCAACTGAATTCTTGTCAGCACTGCCAAAAGCCTTGACCGTCAGATGTGTAGCACTGTTGCTGATAATTCCCACCTGGCACATAAAGCAAAAGCCTTCACATAATCACACAGCCAGCCCAAATCCTGGCCTCTGTCCATAGCCACCGACAGCTCAATTTGCCTTTCTGGAAAGAGGAAGCAGGAGCTGACACAAGAACTGCATCCCTGCTGGTAGCTCAGCCATGTCTGCCTGCTGAGCTCACTCCCTTGCTCTGCCTCAAAGGAACATGCACAGCCAGAGTGGCCAAGAAAGCCAGGACCAGGTTCAGAGCAACCTGTGAGCAAGCAGGTAACCAAATCAGCAAGGCCATCCTGCAGAAGAGCTGTGGCACTCTGCCCAGGGACAGGAGCAAGGCAGGCTGGGGATGGGTGTCCTTAGCTAGGAAGAAGAGAGGTCTGGGATAAGGGGAAGCTTCCCCAGAAGCACAGAAAAAAATATGATCAGGACATAGTCTAGTCAGCAATGCAGTGTTTAGCCAGTGAAAAGCACAGGAGTGTTGCTGCCCAAATAGGCATAAGCAGCTGGGAGTATTGCCATGCTTTAATAGGAATTGCAGGTTACACTTGATAAACTCAAAAGGAAACAGACGCACTCCCACTGAGAATCAGTCAGCCTCAAGAGAAGCCACTGCTGAGAAAAGCCTGTCCTGTACCTCACCACAACCTGTGCAGAGTGGGGCCACATCCCTGAGGTGTGAAAGCCTGAAACTCCCCTTCTCAAAGCACAAAAATCTGTCTGAAGGGCAGCCACCTTGCAGGAAAAGGGACCTTTACTGTGACGGCTCCACCCCACTCACCCCAAATTCTCCCTCAGGGGCAAACACTGCTTCCCACTGGTGTTCAGAGTGGCAGTCATTCCTGCCAGCTGGCAATAGGGATGGCCAAGCCCTGGCACTGCCTTTGCTGGAAAAAAAAAACATCTGAAAGAAAAGAGTGCTGGTAAAAGCCTTGCCCCAGGAGAGGAGTGAGTAAAGAGCTCTTCCATCGTGCCCTGCTCTTGGCCCATACTGGACCTCCAGGTGGCTGCCAGCAAACCCACAGCCCAAATCATCCCCATGATGGGAAATTCTCAAGGTCACAGATGCAAACAAATATTTGATGAGTTGATACAATGCAGCCTTGACCAGTGCATGTCCAGCATCGGGGAGGACCCCCCTGTGCCATGGCTGTGTGTGAATGCCCTCCAGCAAACCACCCACACTGTGTTTGAGCTGCCCTGCTGTGTGCACACCGCTTGCTTTGTTAATGTTTAGACTTTCCCCAGAAGGCCTGTCTGGGCTCAGCCAGCAGGAACCAGCAACACGAATTAGCAGGAGACAAAGTGTCCACAAATATAGTGCTATTATCTCTCTTGTCTGGAGGTGCAGGAGCCACGTTCCTCCTGGGCTTCTCTAAGTGACCTTTCCCTCCACACTCACCTTCTGCTGGGATCATCTGGCCTGTAATTCACCCACTTTGGCCACCAGAATCCCACCTGGCCACCTACCTTCCAAGCCTGACCAGCCACAGCCCAGCTCCTTATACCATCTGAAGGGCACTGAGGGGAAAAACACAACTTCTGATCAGTGCTCTGGCAGCTGGGGGGAAACTCAGGACCCACCCTTTGGGGTGAAATCCCTGGTCCCTGTGGCAGCAAAACCTGAGGTCACTGATGGGATGACAGCCCTGCTTGGATGAATCTGCATTGCTGATGCACCTGTGACTTGTGGAAGGCTAGGAGAGGGAGTTTTTAGTGCTGCTTTATCCCCTGTTCCTTGTAAATTTTCATAGGGAAAAATAAGCCTCCAGCCAAATTTACTGTCCTGTCACAGTGTGGAGAGAATGAGAGCCACCAGCTTCTTCCAGCTCCCCATCCAGCACCTCAGCTCATCTCATCCAACCACAGCACAAACTCAGGGTTCTGCTGCAGGTATCCTGAGGAAAGTCCAGCTTAAAAGGAATTGAGAGGATGTTACTGCATTTCTACAGGATTAGTTTAACTGATATCTGTACCTCAGGCAGCAACAAGCCCCAGTGCCCTGGTGAGCTGTAATACCCCCTGACCATTTATTCTCACTAAATCCCCCCAAAACCCTTCTCAGCATGGAGGTGCAAGAGCAACAAAATGCCCTTTAGACTATTTTTTTTTCCCTGGCTCTGCCTCATCTTCCCAACAAACCAGGTTTGCAACAGATTGTGTTTGAATTCTCCAGCTGCGTGGCTTTTTCTTTTTTAATGCCTGGCTGCTCAAGCACAGCTGTGTGGCTCAGTGAAGCAGGCTTGACTTTCAGCCTTTTGAGGTGGTTTCAGACCTAAACCACCTAAAATTCTGGCGCTAAAAATATACTTTGCCACTTTCAAGAAATAAAAAAAGTGGCTAGTAGTTGTGTTAATTCACCTGTTGCCTGGCTTTAGCATCCCCATATGTCTGCAAGGAGCTATTTCCCATTTTGAAGAGGTGTGTTCTTCACACCTCTGTTGCATGTTTCTTCACTTTTGGTGTTAGCTTGTAATCTATGATGGAGGGGCCATTTAAAAAAGCATCCTGCTTTTCTGAAGCAGTTTGAGGTGATCCAGCTTCTCTAATCCACACAACTACGTGGGTCTCTGGGCAGAGAGAGTTATTGTAAATGTACAATAACTGTTTTTCTTGAAAGCTTCTCAGAAATGCCAGTGGGCAGACCAGCAGCAGGATTCCCAGGCTGATAAATGGGTGTGATCCCATCCTGCTAGCATCCAGCACTCTGGGGCTGGTGCCTCCCACCTGGGTTTGGGGCAAACCTTCTCTTTATGGGCCCTGTCCCATCCCAAAATATCAGGACTAACTAACCTGAAGGAGAAGGAATTCCCAGGTTTCCCCCTGTGTAACAACCTGCCTATACTGCATGGTCCAACCAAAGCCTGGTGCACCCAGCTGCAGGGCACGGGGAGGACATGAAACTTGGCTCCAGGGCAGGATTTGTGAGCAGGAGTATTCCATCCTGCAGATCACCAGTGCTTCCCACACCCACCTGGACACCAGGTTGGCACCAGCAGACCTCAGCATGGCTGCTGTGAGCATTGCTGTTGTCACACAAGTATTGTCACAGCACTGGGCAGTCCTGTCTTCAGGGTCACTGACACATCTAGAAGACAAATTATTCAGTCTCAGCTGTTTCTACACATTTAGGCCAAGTTCATCTTGCATCACCCCAGGATTTCTGCCATGGGAATGCCCAGCAGTGATTGAGGTGACACCACAGAAGTGATGGAGCACTAAAACTGGAGTCATGCATCAAGGGCAGTGGCTGGGTTCCACACAGTGTTTTAACATTCTTGAATTTTAGCTGCTTCCCTCTGAGTTCTTGTGTAGCTCAGTGGAATTCAAGCAAAAATCAGCCAACAGCTGCAGGAGGGACATTTCCCAGCCCTTCTCTGCAATAAACCCCATCAACAGGTGGGAATCACCCTGACATGGTGCAGCTTAGCCCTTAAGGAAGGAGTCCCCCAGCAGAAATGTGTCTCCCCTCCTGGAGACCCTCTGGCATGTGCAATGCATGCTGCAAGGTGGCTCTCAGCCTTTGTAGCCCCACTCTGGTGGTGGGCTTAGGTCTTAGGAGGTCTTAAGAGGCAGCTTAGCTGTAGAAGCTCTCTGTGTTTTATCACCCTGGCATGGCACCGTCTGGAAAAACAGCAGCAGATGTCTGTCTGCTGAGGCTGAGGCAGAGATTAACGTGCTCAGGGCCAGGGGAAGGCAGCAAGGGGACTCTGGCCACTGGGTTTCCCAGCAACACGCCTTGCATGAACATGTGCACCCTGTCACCCAGCAGAGGCATCAGCAGAGGGCTGAGAACATCCCCTGCTCTCGTTACACGCTGATGTAAACGTGTGAGAAAAGGGTGAGAGAGCATTTAGCTCCAGCAAAATGAAAATTGGCATTTTGAGAGGTAAATTGTGAAAGCAATTGCTCATACGGTTGTCCCTGCAGCTGAGAGAGGAGGCAGCTGCAGAGGGCTTGGTGGGCTTTTCAACGTGAAACCAAGCAGAGGAAGTGTGAATGAAAACTTCACAGAGCCGAGATTTTGCATGTTTACACGGAATTGCAATGCCCAAGGTGTGCCTTCCTAAGTATTCCCCCATCTTTCCTGGGACCTCTGACACCAGCTTGCAAGAGCTGCAGCCCTAGGCAGGTAACTATGCCTTCAGTGACTCTCTGTGACATGCAGGGACCACCATCAGCTCAGGGCTGAGCCAGATCCCTGGCACACCCTTAGGGCACCCACCTTCCCTCTGGAGTGATCCGAATTAAGCATCCTGGGGCTTTGCTTCCCTGCCCTGGCTCTTACCCTCTCCCAGTCCCAGTCCTTTCCAGGGACCCCTCCAGCAGGGCTGCTCCCCACCTCCACCCCGGCACCACGTCACCACCCACAAAGAAGGGCCTGTGCAGGAGCTGGGGCTCGTGCTGTGCTGAGAGGAGTCATAAAGCTCCTTTTA
Organism: Lichenostomus cassidix; assembly: GCF_008360975.1. Classification (NCBI taxonomy): domain Eukaryota; kingdom Metazoa; phylum Chordata; class Aves; order Passeriformes; family Meliphagidae; genus Lichenostomus; species Lichenostomus cassidix. Next base: position 11,994,738 of record NC_139483.1, read on the forward strand.
AGATGTCCAGCACAAAGCTGAGCCTGTTCAGCCGCAGGTTGGGGGCTGCTGCCTCCCCTCCCTGCCTCTGCCAGGCACTGAGTCATCGCCCTGCCATGGTGCTGCCAGCCCTGCACTGGAGAGAGGGCCAGGGCTGGTGGCCCAGAGCAGCAAACCTGCCCTGCTCACTGCTGCAACAGCCAAAACCTGTGCCTCAAAGTGGTGCTTTTTCCCAGACATGCAAATAGGAAATATTGTGGAAAAGACCCAGGAAAAGGGGTCATCCATGGGGAAGGGGTCATGAGAAATCTTCCTTGGGTTTGTATTTTCCACCACAAATCTCAATGCTCTTTTTGAAAGAAGTGAACCTTTCTACCTGTGTCCTTTAACAAGGCAAGAGAGGGAAAGTGGGAAATACCTTCCAGCTTGCAAGACTCATGGCTCTTGTGGTGTAAGCTTCTTCCTCAAAGACCAGAGCCAGGATTGCAAAAAACCTCTGCTGTTGTCTAAAGCAGCACAAGAAAACACAATCTTCTGCTTGAAGAGAAAAAACTTTATAAAAGGTGGATCCCAGCACTCTTTGAAGTATTTAAAGCACTTTCATGATTCTGTGATTTTTATGACACTCTGAGCTTGCAGGAAAGTGATGCTCACAGGCCAGGGATTTTACTGGTGCCCAAGGAATTGAGGTGCTGGTTCTTTAGCTCCCCCAAAAAGCAAAGTCTGGTTCCCTAAGTGTAGATGGAGACCTCTGTAGAGTTGTGATGCTTATCATGAGAAGACAGGAAGCAGAGCTAGAGACACACACTGTGATTACAATCTGCTGCCTGTTAACTCATAGAAATAAAAAAAAAATAAATAAAAGACAGGATAAAGATGGGAAAAGGGTCTTTCTCAGGGCCAGGAGAATGAAGTGGGTTGGAGAAAAGCACTCCTGACCCCTTTGCCCTTCAATCCAGGTACACACTCTCTTAAAGGCCAGTTAGAACCAGCAGGAAAGAGCAGCAGCCAATTTAAATTGAGGGAAGTAAGAGACTTGGAGAGAAAAAAAATAAACTCCTTGAGCACCTCACCTGTGCCCAGCTGTGCAAGTTCAGCTGCTGGGAGCCTTGGGCACTTGGTGCAAAGGCTGAGTCACACTCCTAAGGAAGTCCCAACTGCCTGGTTTCACTGAGTAATTGCCTTTTCAGATCAAAGAATTGAAAACAGGAGGTGAGGGGGGAGGCAAGCCAAGCAGCTTAGAATTCTGCAAGTTGAGAGAAAGTAACTTCAGCACAGCAAAAAGAGAGACTCCGTGCAAGCAGGAGATTCATCCTCTCCATTTATGTTTTGTCTTCCTGATTCTGCCTTTCCTCTCTCTTTCTCTTCCAGGTTATTTAAGATAGGAGAGCCTCTACCAGCATCACCCCAATGTCCTCCTGAAAGTCTAAAGGCAAGGCAAGCACCAAGGACCAATTTATAAATTGGCATCAGTGCTGCTTGAGCTCACCAAGGTTTCCCACACTCTGCTCTTGGCTGCACCCAAATCCACACCACTTCTGTCCCCATAGATATCAGGGATGTTGTCTGACACAGAAGTGGGGGTTTGTCTGATCCACTGGCTAATTGTGTCGTGATCCTGTCTGGACTCAGTCACAGGTCCTGTTCTTCTCACAGGGATCACAGATTTTAGTGTTGACCTCCCTGGTTACAAGAGGTGGATCAGCCTTCACACACATACACACCCCTTCTTGTGTTCTTAACTGAATTCACTGATTTTGCAGGGATGTGGGCTGGAACAGGACTCACCAGCAAAGCTATTTTAAACCAGGCTTCCCTTTGCTTTCCAGTGGTCAGCAATTCCCTCCTCCCAGGGGGATGCTCTGCCCACACAGCCCACAATGCACTTGAGTGCTGAGGCTCAGTGGGGAGGGAGGGAGGGCTGTGGAGCTGCTGGACCATCCAGGACTCCCAGCAGCTCTTGGCTCAGCTGCCTGCTCCCAGCCCCCAGCTCCACTCTCTGCTCAGAGCCCTGGGGATGCTGGCCCTGGCTGGGAACCTCGAGCTGCAGCCATGCCAACAAGTCTGCCTGAAGATCCCTTAGCTCCTCCAGTGCAGCCAGCCAGGAATGGCCTCCCCTGAAGTACACCTGGTGAATCCAAGCTGGATTGTTTCAGGTGGACCAAACCAGGATTTGCCATTCCATGAGCTCCTTCAACAGCACTGCAAAGTGCTGCAGACAGTCAAGAGCAGGACAACCAGCTGAGTCACTCCCTGCCACCCTCAATGTGCCAGAGGTCCAAATTGACCTCACTGCACTCCTTCCCCCTTTGCAGCTTCTGGAGGTCACTGCATCCTGCTCCCTGAGCCCTGGCATCCACCTCTCCCAGGGCATTTCCTTTCAAGGAAAAGCCTAGGCAAACCATATCCTTTCCCTGCTTTAAACACACTCCTGTTTAGCTTCATAACCTAGTTGGGGCTGGCTGTGCTCCACAGAAAATCCATGTGGGTATTCCCATGCCCATTCTCTGGGCAATGCTTCACCCAACAGGAGATGGGGGAGATTTTATGGGGTGGTCTGTGCTACTTAGAGCCAGACACACGGTAGGGACAAGAGAGAAAGAGGGAGAGAGGGTGGTTTCTCAGTTGGTTCAAGCTAGCTGCAGGTGAGCACTTGGCTATCAAGTTTACATTAAAAGCGACTTGATTTTGGTGGCAATTCTTTCCTTTCCCCAGTAATAAAAAGTGAAGCCAACCCTGCTGCTCACGGCAGTAAATTTTAACACCTTTCCTTTAAAAAGAGCTTGAATACATGTTCCGTTCCAGGCACACAATAAACACAGAAATCAGATGGGAACCTGCCCAGGGAACCTCCAGGCACTGATGTGCAGAAAGTCCTTGCCTGGCTGAGCCCTTTGCAAGGGTCTGACCTGCAGCCTTCACCCAGCACTTGCATGGAAACACTGCCAAGCATCAGTAAGTGCTCCTGACAGCCCTGCACAAAGTCCTCATCAGCATGTCAGGACCAATTAGCAGTGTGCAGCAGCCAGGACAGACAGCACAGACAGACAGGATAGACCTGCAGCTTGGCTTGCTGCACAAGTGACCAAGTTTTGCAGGGTAAGAGGCACCAACAGGCACAGGTTCAGTTTGGAGAAGCTGCAAAATTTCTGTCCAGGCACTGCAAGAGAAGGAACTGCCCAGGCTTGGCATTTGCAGAAGGCACTGAGGTGAAGAGCTTAATCCTTACCCTATAAAGGCAGCTATCAGCTGAGGAGTGACACTGCTCCACCCCCCTGCCTCCCCAGGCTCTCTTCAGGATACTTTCCTGCAGCTCTTCCCCCTGATATATAAAGGTCCAAGCAAAGGCAGCCCTGACTTCAGGGAAGAAGAAACCTGGTCTTGTGCATCCCACTCACCCAGAAAGTCCCACAAATTCTGCCCAAGGGAAATAAGAAACTGCCACCCATTGTGACTGAAACATTCTTCCAGATCACTTCCTCCAAGCCCCATATCAATTGTTTTCCTTCTTCCCACACTTTATCCCCTAACCTTCACTTTTCACATAGTCTCAACCATGCTCACTAGGGATGCTCTGGCTAACCATTCTCAAGGGGGTGGGAAACTCCCCCTCAAATAGGACTGGGATGTGAAAAGAAGCCACAACCTCCCCCCAGAGCTGTGGAGTCTGATGGGACAGGAGTTCAATATCTCTCCAGCAGCAAGGCCTGATGTGTGGTAAACCTCACTCTACTGCTTTCCAGCTGGTACGTGCTGGAACCTTCCTGCTCATCCCTTGGCGCAAGGAGATCCTCCATGAAATCCTGCTTTTGGGCAATGAGCAGAGTGGGGTGGATCTCTCTGCAGCTCTGCTCCACTTGGGAGGGTGAGGCAGTAATCCAACCACCATGAAAACATGCTCCATGCTGCTCTCATCTCTTGCTGGCTGGAGATGGGAAGGAAGGAAGGACCACAGTGTCTGCCTGCCAGAAATCCTTCCCTTCCCCATCACAAACACTGGCAGTCATCTTCAGCCTCCCTTCCTCCTCTCTACCTTCATCTTCCTTTCCCTTTTAAAGGTTTTTCTCACCCCCCTGCCCCTCCTTCAGGCCCCAGATTGCCTCTGTGCCTCATTGCTGGGTGCCAGAGGTGTCTCCATGGAGGTGATTTTGCAAACCAGCCCTCACACGTGTTCCACAGCAGGCTGACAGCCACCAGCAAACAGTGCAGTAAGTGCCTGCAATCCTGGCCCAGAGAAGACAGCACAGCCTGTTTGGCTGCAGAAGGATGACAGAATATGCTAAAAGAGCTCATTAAACTCACTTTGGCCATGCTCCAAAGCATGTTGAAAGTCAGGAGAGAGTCTCCCATTGACATGAACAGGGTTTGGATCAGGGTTAATTCCATTAACCTGTGTGCCTCGTAGCTGCTGAGCCCAGCTGAGTCCTGGGGTTATTACTGTGCATGTAAGCTGTCCCTGATAAAATAAAGAAGACAAACTGGCCACCTGTGTTTAATAATCCGTGGTGACTTATGAATCATCTGTGTTTGTTAATATCCATCTCGAACACAGACTCCTCTTTCTCTCACCAGCACCCAGCTCATCCTTCCCTATGGAAACCACAGCCAGCTTTCCTGCAGAAGGTGAATTTCTTTCAGAGTTGTCTTTAATATGCTGCAAGCTACCCCTTTAAATCCAGGCTTTTACATGCAGTTACTCCAGAGAATATGAGGAATGCCTCTGCTGGTTTTTCACTGAGCCTATTTAGCCTTTTTTGGACAGAAGGAAGAATCTGAGAGGGAGGGCGCATTTTTCCCTCTTTAAATCACAGAAGGAACACCACAGCTCATTCCTCATGTCCAGACTGCTTAACTCTTCCCATAGCCTAGCTCCTCTGATGGCACTGGATCCCTTGGCTGTCACTCTGCCTCCAGCTCTGGAAGCCTGGCACACATCTGAGCTACCCTGGCAAGCAAAGGAGTGGCTTTTCCATCCCTTCAAGTCTATAGCCAGGACAGTTGTCCCCATCTTCATCCTGCCATGCAGCCCCACAGCTCCTTGCACAGCAGGGCCCCGGGCAAGAGAGATTCTTCTCTCTCTGAAACAAGGAAAGAGTGTTTCTCCCTTCCCACTCGTTTATCTGCTGCCACAACAGCTGCTCTCCACGGGCTTACTGTACAGCCCTGAGGCTTAGCTCGGTTTTCAAGAGCACTAAATTTGCATCCACGCCACATGACCCAGGCTTAAAGTCTGCCCACATGGCTGGCAACGAGCTCCTGAGTGTAAGTTTGGCTGCAGGGACTGACTTTCTGATGACCATAGCATTACTAAGAGATTCCCTCACCCTCTTCTGCTCCTCACGCTCCCATGGGATGGTGTGCCATGCCAAATCTCTGGGCTGGAGAGAACAGGGAAGGGCAGAGCACCAGCTGTGGGGCTCCAATTATATGCAGATGCAGAAGGTGTCCTATAAAAATTATTCCTAGCATTTGGGTAGATGTTAAATTATCCATATAAAAAAAATCAAGGATGAAAATGAAGCAGATCACATCTCTCTGCCAGCACCTGGAGACTGACAAAAGCTGGTCACATTCCATAATCATAGATTCTGTGGGTTTTGCACACCATCCTTAGGTTAAAGCATTCCCCAGGGTGTCTTCAGGTAAGCTGATCTTCAGATGTACTTTTTTAACCGAGATGGAGATTGAGATGCTTGTTTGGTAAAAGCCTTGCTCTTAATAAATAGGAAATCCCACATGACAAAGCACTGGCAACATGAAAATCTGACAGATGTGCCTATTTGAAAGGCTGCAAAGTGAAATTATGCGGCAACAATTTTACAGTGAAAGAAACAATTGGTTTCAGATGCTGTGAGCTGTAGGGACTTACAGAATTCTCACATCCCAGCTGTGCCACATCAGCATCTGCACCTGCACTCCCAGCAGTGGGCAAGAACCAGGGCTGGAGCAGCACTGCCTGCTGTGAGACACGATCACAGCCAGTCTGCCATCCCAGCAGGCTGTGCCAAGACACAGGGAGAGCATCCAAGTGCCAGGGCTGAATGTCCTGAATGTCCATCAGGAACATAGCATCTGTGCACCAGTCCACTCAGCAGCATACATTTCAGCTCAGTTTTGCATAAGCAGAACATCTAATTTCTACCCAATTAGACATGGTTGGTGGAGTTTATGTTGTCTCTGTGCAGGAAAGCAAGTCCAACATGCAGTCAGTGGGACATGGAGACAGGCAGCTCCTGATGTGGCACAGGGCCTTCCAGTCAGCCAAAAACACTTAATGAATCTGAACCAGAAAAGTGAGTTTGCATCGGTCATTAGTGCCTTGTGTCACGGGGCTGGGGTATTTTCTGATGTAGTTCCCAGGAGCCTTGAGACTGCAGCCTGCAGCCCAGGAAAGGAGCATGGCAGAGGACAGGAGGTGGCCCAGGACTCACCATGTGACAAAGCAGCACTGCTGCCCTCTCTTCCTTCTGGAGGGCAGAGCCTTGGAATATGGTTGTGGGAGGGCCACACATGAATAGACAAATTTCAGCTCCTCTATCATGCTCCCAGAAGAGCCTAAGAAACTCAAAACAGTTTAAAAAAAAAAACCCAGCATGAAAAAATGTCTATGAGGTTAGAGGTGCCCAAGATGGGAGGACAGCAGCTGCACGAAACACTTCTAAGCTGACCAAACTTCTGCAGTTGTGATGGTTTCTGCAGGTGGCCAAAAGCACAAGAATAGTCTGTTTCCATTAACAGCTTCACCAGCCCAAGGCCAGGACTCTCCTCTGAAGAGACCCTGAAGTGTGGTGTGCTGAGGGAAGGGGCTTTCCCAGCACTTTCAGGGGTAAAACAAGGTGCCCCATAAACCCTGAACCACTGACATGAGATGCAAGTACCCAACAGATTTGTACCTCCCCAGTCACCAGCATTGTTCAAAGATGGGCACTGGGCAACCAAGGAGAAAAGAGGAAGAAAGCTTATCTCCAGCATGCTCTGGAATCTCCTCTGGAAGAGGATAACCTGCTGAAGAACAGCAACAGCACTTCCAGCTCTTCCCAGGGGTTTCCACACTTCCTTAAGTTCTAAATAAAGAGAGGCTGGAGACCAACCTCCGGCAGAGGCAGAGATGTGGGAATTCCCCTGAACCCCCACTGTGCTGCTGTGACCCCAATTCCCCACTCCTTAAATCTCCTAAAGGCTGCAGCCCTTCTCACAAGCAGGTTAGATTGCCCTGGTGTGGGGTGGTTGTCACCCTGTGGCTGTCACACATGTGCCACTCCCCTGAGCAGCTGTGACTGGGCTACAAACCAAGCCACATGGGTAGCCAGGCTGGAGAAGGACTGGCCTTGCCTCATTTAGCAGGACATGCAGCCCTGACCTCTCTCCCACAGGCCAGGCTGTCCCTGCTCACACTCAGGCGACTGAGAAGAGCCAGTTCCTCACCCAGGTCATTCCAAGTTGAACCCGCAAGGAAGGTGACAAATGGAGATAATGAAAAGAAAAAAAATACCCTAAAAAGTCTTCCTTCCAGTGCCCTGAGACAGGCAAAAAATATAGGCAGAGCGTGGCTGGACTTGCCAAGATGGGGCCATCAGATGTTGTGCACCAAAAAAAAAGTGACAGGCCATTTCTGAAAGAGCTGTAGCCCTCCTTTCAACCCAGTAAAGCCATTAATAAAACTGCTACTACACTCAAAAGAATGAGCACTTCCTGAGGAAGTGGGAATACACTGTGTGAAAACATGCAAGTGGAGGAGGCAGAGACTTACCAGTAAAAACACCAGCTGCCTCCTTGCCTCTTTGTAGGCCAACCCCTTGTGCTGCTGCCTTCCCCTTCTCTAGGCTAAAACAGAGAGTTTCTGATTCTCTATTACTACACCCCTCTAACCAGGGCAAATACTGCCCCAACAAGACAATCAGAAAATGGAACAATGTCAGACTCCATCTGGTACATCATTCACACTCATTTTGGCCAATTCTGGGTGTAATTAAGGGTTTGGGGCTCCCTTGCCCTGAGATATGCTCTTATTACCTTCAAAAGCTGACATGCAAATAGAGACAGCTGCAGATTTCTCCCAGTCCTTCTCTGATACCAGGTTTGTAGCTTTTCAGGCAAAATATGCCTGTGCCCAAAACCCTAGAGCAGTCCTTAGGAAGACCACCTAATGTGTCTGGCCATGGCCACAGTCTCTCAAGTGGTGTAGGACCTAAACCATCAGTTTCACCACATTATTTTTAGCCTGGATCAGAACAGAAGGATCCCCCTTCTGTTTTATTCCTGGTCTCACACAAAGCTGGGACATTCCTCTGGGAATGTTGCTGATCCCAGAGGGGCCGTGGCTCTGCAGGAGTGCTGGCAAGGGATGCCTGCCCACCTTATCCTGCCCCTGGGCAGCTGGGCTACCACAGACCCATGGTGCGGCTTACAAAAACCCTGTAAATCTGTAACCACTGGGACTGGCTGACTCAGGAAAGCACTAGGAGATGGGAGATTAGACACGTCATTAGTAAGAGCCCTGTTCCTTGCAGCTGCCTGCAAACCCCAGTGCTTCAAGCTTAAAGCACCTCCTGTTTTGCAGGCAAATGCTAGATAAGCTCAGTGCTCCATAAATCCCCAAAGGAACATTGCTGAGACTGTGCCCCTTGGCATCATCACACAGCAGAAGGAATCACTGCTGCTCCCTCTGCTTTGTTATCCCATAGTCCCATCAAGAATCCTTCCCACACAGCTCCTGTGAAGGGGCTGCACAGAAAATTAGGTCTTCAAATATCTGCTGCCTTCTCCCTGTGCAAATACCAGGCTGTTGATTGACCAGGGGAGGATACAAATATTTACAGACAAGGTGAGGGCGACAGCTCTGCCAGACATTGTGCTTGTGGCTGTGGCAGGGCAGCAAACAGAGCTGCCAGGGTACCTATGGACAGACCTGGCAAATTCAGCAACAAATACTCTTTTCTTGGACTGATTTCAATGCATTTGGTTTAAAGCTGGGATGCTGATGTGAATACAGCTGAAGTGGGAAAACAATCCCATTGACATGCCAAACAGTCACAGGCCCTAGTGCTACACAAGGTTCTCCAGCACAGGATCCTCACCTCAACACCCCACGTTGGGTATTGGGGCCACAAAGAGCCTGCTGCCCAGCAGGAGAGATGAGCAGCCACAGGAACTCCCACCACCTCCTCCCAGACACCAACAAATGCCCAAAGACCTCCTTTAATTCAGCCTTTTCCTTGTCTGGGTAGTCCTGGAATACCTGAATATTCTGTCCTCACACTGATCAGCTGGGACAAACCAGCTGGATTGAAGTAAGGAGGAGGCAGTTTCTTGGTTGGCTGGGAATTGGAGCCATGACTGATAGGATAGTTCCTGGTGTGGCTTCAGGCCATGCCAAGGAGCTGCATTCTGCAGGTATCCAAGATTTGGGAGACAGCATGGGTCAGGCAGCACTTCCAGCAGCAGCAGGGACTTGGCTACCCTGTTCTGGGGCTAATTTAATAACACACAGACTTGCACAAATCACCCCTGCATACCTTTAACATCTTTACAGCAATGTAGCTCCCTGCATGCTCCTTTCCCCAGCTGCAGATGCAGGTACAAGCACCCTGGGGTGAGTGAACTCTCTCTCATTCCAGTTTTTGCAGGCACATTTATGGATTCCCCTGATCTGACCTTTGCAGCCATCCAAAGCATGAGGCCATCTTCCTGGGGTTTCTCCTTTTCCTGAGGCTGGAAAGCAAGTTGCACTTGCCAGGGAAGCACAGCTTGCCTTTGATGATTAACAGGGACAATTTCACTCAGCCATGCCTCAGTAAAAGAGTATACTCCTCCCAAATTTACAGCAGGACTCTGTAGTATGGAAACACACATTAAAACCCCCCTCTCCTACCTGCTGTGGTGTCCTTGTCACAGCTCATCACCCTCCACTTTCTGCTGTTCACTCCCCAGCCTATCACTACGCCATGAGAAGCGCCTCACTGAAACATGCCAAGTTATTTTTCCAATCCCTGTCCTCACTGGCTCCAGGAAATCAGCCGTGATATTGCTTTCACGTATCAGATTTCTGGGCTCCATCATTCACGGCAAAAAAACCCATATGGCAGGAAGGCATCCCAGCCAGGAGGCACAGGAGGCCTAAAGGAGTGGCCAGGCAGGGATACAAGGAATGGTGGAGCCCATAGGGAGGTTCAGGGCAGAGCAGAGGTCTTCTTTACCCTCTCCTTCCACCAGGCAAACAGCTTGCCCTCCATATGGGAACTGAGTGGCTGCCACTTGGACACTCCTCCTCAGCAAACACAACTGTCACGGATAGGGAGGGATACACCTCTTTGTGCTTGGATGATAACACTTGAGACACATTATTCCTGCAGCCAGGGGATCCTTGATTTATTCCAGTGTTGTAGGTGACACTGTCTCTCCTCTCCAGCTTCCCCTCTTCTGCCTGTACTTGCTCACTGCAGCATTACAACATTTTCCTTGAAGCATTCCTACAATTCCAGGCCGAGGGGATGGACCCATTTTCTCTGGTCCAGCTCTGCAGAGTAAAGAACCCCAAAGGTTCACAGGGCTCAGGAAGCACCTGCTCCCAAGAGGATGACTTAGAGCTGGGATTGGGACACCTCTGCATGAGGTGCTACACAAACACTACCAAAGGTCCTGTCTTGAGCAGCTTTGCAGCTGAGAATGCTGAGAAACAGCTTTCTGTAAAGCCAGGCTGCGTTATAGGGACAGATACTGCTCCTTCCATAGAGCTCAGAGGGATTGGACCTGCTCCCAAATCCGCTGTGCAGCCCAGGGCACTGATTGACTCACTGCCCACCTGCCCACAGCATGCCCTGGGCAAAGCAGCTCAAACACCTGTCCATCCAACACAGCATCTTCCTCACCTTCCTGGGACAGCGAGGGAATCCAGCCCTCAGCACTGAAAAGTCACAGGACTGTGCTGCTGGAGAGTGCTGGAGCTGGGGGCCACTGCCACACCTCTGGCCAAATTAGGGAGGAATCAGCACCCTATCATGCTGGCCTTCCCTTTTTGACCATCAGACACCTCCCCACTTCTCCCCTGCCTGCTGTGTCACACCTTTGCAGAGCTGCAGGACAGCCACTTAAACAAGGATTGTGTCATTTCAGCCCAGAGCTCAGTCACTCACCCAGAAAACAAGTCTCCTTCCAGGGCTGCCTTATCTTGTGGCTTTGGTAGGCACAGGATATGCACACACTGGCTTAGTGGGGCAGACAGAGGACAGGAGGTGCCCTCAGAGCTCCCATTTCCTTCTCTCTGTTGTGCTTTTAAAAGAATTGGTCCCTTTTAATACGGAGGTTTTATACCTCCAGCAATGTCCCCAGAAGTGTTATGGGGAACTGCCAGAAGACCCCAGATCCATTGTCCCAGGAGCAAGGAATGGATCTGGGGCTATCTGCTGTGCCTGCTCCCCAAGCCAGCCTTGCAGGCCCCTTTTTATCTGCACCACCCACTTTGGAGCAGCTCACTGAACACCAGGCAAGAATATTCAACAGCACAATGCCAACATGCGATAACATGATTCCTACATCCTTCCTGCTGTGGCTGGAGTCAGGGCAGGAAGGAGGGCAGGAAGCTGTCACCACCTCCATCTTTCCCCAAGGCAATCCATCTCTCACCAGCCATCAGCCAGCAGTGTCCTCGCTCCTTTTTTAGCTCCTCAGTAACCAAACAGAGCCAGGTGGTTTATTTGCAAAGATTTCTCCACTAAGACTCAGGGATCTTCGTGTCCCACAGAGAACTCCCTGTTTGCATTGTACCTCCCTCTGCTTGCTGTGTGCACCAAGGGAGCTTTGGCAATTTAAGCCTTGTGTCCTCACACACCACATGGCTTTTATCATTAACCAGTTTCTGTAGACCAAATCATCCTGCCTGAGGAAAGCTTTTCAGCCAAGTGTCGTGTTTCTCCCTTGAGAGCATATCCTCCAGCTTGCCATTTCACTTGAGCACACAAAAATTACGTGCACAGCCCCGAGGACTGCAAATAAATCTTGCATTTTCCCCTCTTGTACTCGAGTGAAGGCTGAGCCATGCACAGCACCCAGGTGCCACACTACATTTTGCACTTGGTTTAATGCAACCCAAAGGATTTTCTAAGCCATCTTCTCCAGAGCCCCTCAAAGTGTGTGACATAAAGAGTGCTGTGTGTATCCAAAATGCAAAAGATGGGCAGACACACAACTCTCCAGTTCTTTTTATGGACCATTGGCATTGCCTCCTGCAGAACACCAAGCTCTTGATGTCCTTTTTGCCAGTCCTTGCCACAAAGAAAGAAGGTGCTGTCCCAAGGTCTAATATGAGAGGTTTGTTTACCCCTGAGCCAAGTTCTCTTCTTTTAACAAAAGGATGGCCTGGTCCTCTAGACAATTAAAAGAACAGGCTCCATGCATCATACAGTTTCCAGAATGGTTGTCATTGACAACCAAATTGAAGATGAGCAAGACCATCTCTGTTTTCATTTATTGCCTTTCATTCCTCTTTTTGCACACACCTAAGGGACAGGCAGGGATTTTGTTTTCCACATTGTCTTGTTGACATCAGTGAGTGGTTTCCATGTCACCTTGTATGTTTTACAGGCCAAAGGACTAGAAATGCTCTGAGAATCAGGTAGCCCTAAAGAAACCCAGCCAGGCCCTACACCAGTGGGCCAAACCGTGCCAGTCCAGCCCCAGAATGCCATGCCCAGGGTTAAGCAGGCTTTCAGCAACAGATGGATGTGAAGCCTAAAAAGCCCAGCCTCACATCAGGGAAGAGGAACCCCATCCCAGCAAGGTGAAGACACCTAAAACACACAGGATTCCCAGCGATGGATGGGAAAATAAAGCAGCACAGAGGGTGGGACTCAACTTGTGCAAATATACCTAGGGAGGGCTGGTGGTGGAAAGGAGGAGGTGGCCCTTTGTGGTCATTCACAAAAGGAAGACATGGATCAGGTGGCCTCATGTTGACTGCAGACAGACGTCACAAGCTGCCATATCCAGGGCTGGGCAAACACAGCCAGGGAGCCCTGCTGGTGTAAATCAGTCTTGCATTGATGTGAGTCAACACAGCCGTGCCAGGTGACGTCAGAAGACTCTCTCCCAACGTGAGAAGAAGCAGAGCAAGAGGGTTGTTTGAACATTCTGCACTGCGTAAAAGCCAGGCAGTGGCAAGGCTGGGAACAGCTGCAAGGGAAATCTTGGAGCAGCTTCAGGAAGGATACAGGAGTTGTAGGAGTTTGACACTGTTCCCATCATACTAGGTGCCAAAGGTATCTTAAATTCACCCACAGCATCCCTACAAGCAATTCCAAGAGGGATCCCCAGAGACCTTGCTGCTGATTTAACACATGTTGAAAGCAGTGTCTGGTGTACAATGAGAAGTTGATGAGCATAGCTCCCTTTCCTCTCCAGCCAGAACACCATGGTCTACTTGCAGGGATATTCTCTGGAGCCTTGAAACAAGCCCAGCTTCATGAGCATCAGCTCAAAAACTTGGCCCAGAAAATATTGCCAAGCAAAGGCTAAAGCTCACCAAGTCTGACATGGCTTTCTCTTTTTCTGTTCAAAACACAACTTGGGGCTGCCATGGTGTGGACAGAGAGGACAGCACTGGGACAGAGCCAGACCTGCACTAAACAAATGACTAAACCTGTCTCTGGAGGAAGGGAAAGTCCTGAGCCAGTGGTGATCAGTATGTACAGATGATCAATAATCACTGGTGTACATCAGTGGTAACCTGCTCATCTGGTCTCTGAAGCAGTCTGTAGGGAAGAATGCCAACCCTGGTGATGGGTTAGGTGTTCATGGGTTAGCAGCCACCAGGCAGCTCAGCCTCTATGCAGCTTGATGATGTTAATTAACAGTGATGGCTTGACTGTAACTAACTAAAGTTAGTTAACCCCCCACAAGCTTGTCTGGTCTCAGCTCCTGAGGGAACTGGATCCTCACAGAGCCTGCAGTGGAAAGATGGCACCAACATGCCCTGAAAGACCTTCTTCGAGTCTCCCCTCTTAGCCATCTCCTAAGGACAGGCCAGCTTTAAACATCTGGGTGTTTGCAGGAACAGATGGCCAGCTGCTGGATCTGCACTCATGGCCCAGACTGGTGTTCCCACCTCCAGCAGCAGCAGCCAGGATGTGTTAAAGGTTCCAGGTAGAGAACACAGAGCCAGCACAGCACAGATGCCTGCTGCTCCAAGAGGTCTGAGGCAAGAAAAGGCAGGAGGGAAGGTAGAGGGAAACAGGAATGAGAGGAGCTGCAGAGTTAAACAGAGAGGCATACACTGAAAGTTTGCTAAGTATCTTACTTCCAAGTGAAAATCCCTCCTGCTTCTCACATTAATCAGGGCACTTAAAACTAGTCCTAACCAGCTGCTCTCACTTCCCTTGTCCAGCTCTTCCTAAATGCACAAGCAGCCCACTAAGAATCAGAGCAAATATGTGCAAAGATTCGCAGACAAAAACAGAGACCTTTGGAAAACATTCCGTAGAAGCAAGCACCCCTCTCCCAGCACAGAGGCAGCTGTGCTTTGCAGTAGGACAGTTTCCAATGTTTTCTTTCTCTGTGCAGACGAGGGATTTCCTGTCCTCCATGGCAACCACTTTGCATTTACTGAAGGAGGCTGTGCCAATAATCTCCAGAGCAGAATGAAAAATTTTAAAGTGGCACGGCCTGTTAGCTCCTGGCTGTAACTTGCTGATGTTTTCCATGTCCATAGTCCCAATCCACTCTGCCACTTTGCCAGTGGGGGTAAATCTCCAGGGCTGCACTGCCCATGCAAGGAGAGCTCCTCAAGCAATGGTGACACAAGTCTTTCTGAAGAAGTCATCCACAACCAGCACCTCCCAGCATGAGCTGTCTGTGCACCTTCCAAAGGACAAGGTTTTTGCTTTTTCCAACAAGGCACAGTTCCCAGTACAAAGACAGTCCCTGTCAAGCAGGCAGCCCTGGACTTAGATGGCCCATGTCTAGAAGTAACTCTGCCACTCTTTCCTGAAAGGGAAGCACTCACTGGACCCCTGCTGGTCCAGCACTTCCAAAACACAGCTGAACCAAACTAAGTCTCCCCAGCAATGTGATCCTCTCCATCCCCTCTGAGTCTCCCTCAAACAGGTCTGCGTGCTTCTCAGCTCCAGAGACACAGATTTAGTGCACCAACTTGGCAAAAAGCCTTTGTTTTGCTTTGGCCCATCTCATGCCATTTTAGTGAGTTACATCAGCTTGGCCTGAGGCCACACGAACATCAGGACCAGCCCAAGAGATGCAAGAAGAACAACATAGGAGGGAAAGTAAGGCCAGCCCCTTTCAGTGACAGTGAGCTCATGATGAAACTACATCCATCGCCATCTGAAATTTTACTGTACTGGAACATTCCTCATTAACCTCTTATGCTTAAACAGGTTTTGTTTAGCAAGGCCTTCAAAGAGGAGCAGTTCAACAAAGAGCTGGAAACCCCTGACTGAATTCTACTAAACTTGAGGTACATTTTTGGGGTGAGCCACAGGTGCAATCTAAACCTGTGTTGTTTCAGTCGGGCTTTCTTCTTCCTACTTTTTTCTTTTAAAATCCCTTAGCAAGGGAGCAGAACAAACTTGATCCTAACTAAACCAGACATAATAAAGCAGGACATTGTTTTCAAAGCAGGCAGTAGACTAGCATTAAACAGGAACCTTAAAGTTCTTTTCACTCCTATTTTATATCAGTGAGTCAGACTCTCAGGGGCATTTTCCCCACACAGAACAGGCTTAGGAAAGTTGTTGAGTAACACCAAAGCAACATTAAACACAAGGAACAAAAAAGGAATGAGAATCCCTTAGCTGATAGGAAAGACTTCTACAGTCTCACCCAAGAAAGTGCCGCAAGCAGGAAGTGCACACAATCCACTGCTCTCTACTTTTGAGTGCTGACAAGAAAAGCAAAGTACCAGCACAGGAGCTCTCACAATGCATTTCTGCCTGCCCAGGACTCCAGCAGCCTCTCTTGCAGAAAGTGACCTCACAAGTCTACTGCCAAGTAAAACAGACCCACAGAAGAGAGCACTAAAAGTCACTTAAACTGACTGAAATGTTTCACTGCACTGGAGCGAAGACAGAACAGTGACATTGGCAGTTGCCACATCTGCGCAGAAGAGCAGCAAACCACAGCCTGTGGCAGCCAAACTCAAATCCAGCAGCACTCATTCGACCACTTCCAAGAGCAGCTGATTAAGCCAGCAGGAGGCCTGGAGTGGAATTTCAGATTCAGGTTAAATTCCTGGCTCTGACAAAAGCTCTCCATGGAACCACAGGCAAGTCACCTTTTCCGCACACTACCTGAATTCCCTGTCCTGTAAAACAGGCACCGTTCCTGCTTGTCTGTTTAAGTTACAAAGCACTCCTAGCAGGGATTATTTTTAGCATGCAAGCACAAAAACCCATCTGAGCTGGACTCTGATCTCAGCTGGGCCTTCTCATTGGCTTTGTAATATTAAAAGTAAACAAAAAGCAAGGCTGAGCCCACACCAGAACTCAGCCACTGAGCAGCGTTTTGATAGCAGATGAAACACAATTTTTGGTAAACAGTGAGCTGCAGGTCCAAAGCTGGAGCCAAGCAACAATCTGAGGGATTAAATGGATCACCAGTGCCTACACTCATTCACTGGTGAGCAGTGATCTGCCAATGGACCGACTTCAAATCCATTTCAGATATTCCACTGTCACCAAGCAGTGACGCAGATATTTAGGAGTACAAACTGAAATCACTCTTAACTGTGCTCTCAACCATAGCAGCAAGTGCTGGGAGAGCAGGGAAGAACTGAAAACTCCATCCAAGAACAGGAACTCTGCAGAGCTCTCTGCTTCACAGCACAAACAAGCAGCTTCTATCAGTCTGTTGAAAGAGGCAGCAAATCAGAAACTTAATACCTGCTGAGAAAACCTTCCCAAGTCCATGTTTTGAGAAATTCACATTTGCTATCAGAAGTACAGCACAAGGCAGGGCCTCAGATCAGAGCTCCCCTACAGAGTGTGCAATCCAGAAGAAACAGGATGGAGTGAAGAAAAATAGAATAAATTAGGAGCACATTAAAAGCAAAAACAAACAAAGAAACCTCCCAAACAACTAATTATGTGAATCCCTAATTAAAACATCAGTAATAATCCCAAGATAATTTGGGTGGCAGATGAATTTCTGCCCCCAGTCAGGCCAGGGTGCTAGCAGATTTTCTGGCTTATAAAGCCAGTCATAGGTGCAGAACCACTGTGGGAAGCACAGCAACAGCAGCACAGATTACACATCTCTTCCAGGCTTTATGCATCCCTAAGGCACACAAAATGTTCTCTGTTTTGTTTACCAGCCCCAGCATCAGTGATTTGTCTTCCTAGAATCATGACTACTTGCATACGTCAGAGCAAACCAGCTCCTTCTTGAAGTACATTCGATTTTTAATCATTCCCTTTCTGTGGCCACAAACCCATTTTATTGCAGCACCTGGAATCACAGTCCTGCACAGCAGGACATCTTGTTGAGCCTCTCTTATGTGACCAGGTTGGTTCCCATCTGCAGTTTTTCAGTGTCCAGACACTGCCAACTCCCTAAGTACCATCAGCACCTGTTTCACCCACCACAGAAATGATTCCTCAGGATCCATGCTTCTGTTGGGAGGACAAAATAATATCTGTTCCTCACCTAGGCAGGAAAAGCTAGACTCCAAACTTACCCTGTGGAGAAGGATAAGTTTGGATCCTCTGAATCCTCTAACACCCTATCTGCTGCATGCCAGCAGGAACATTTTCCCTTGAAGGGCAATTTCTACAGCTGGGTGTTTAACAAACCTTAGTAAAATTGACCAAACAGTAGATTTTCCTCTGATCTCATTCAAATGGGGGAAGAAGAACTGACAGCTGCAGTGTGTGGCTTTTCACAGCAGTTACCATCACAGTGATAAGGCTTGTGCCTGTTCTCAAAAGCCAATTTTTAGCCCATAAACTAGAGGAACAAGCTTGTAAAGTTAAACTGCTTTACAGATGGGATCAGTAATTGTACATTAGTCAATCGTTGTTTGGAACATCTATGAAACTCTGCCCTCATCCACCCCAACCAAACTTTTAAATTAAGTCTCAGCAATATTTCTAAAAAACTTTATTTCATATTGATAATTTATCCAAGCTGATCTTCATTCTCCTAAGGCTTTATTGAAGGCCCTGCTATAAGAAAAGTCAGGTCCAATGATATTACATGCATTAAAGGAACATTTCTGCCCTTCCTTATGAGCAGGCTGCCAACATACACAGCTTATTTCTTTTATATGTCAACATCTGTCTAGCTACCAGGTAAGAAACTGGGGGATGCAGCAGCATTTTCAGGACTTCATCCCAACTCAGTCTGAGAGGAAATGTGGGAGCAGGTTAGCAGTGGCTGTTGCAGCCTGCCACCCGCTGGCCACCACAAGCATGAGCTGTGCTGTGGCTTATTTTCCAAGTCACCACATTGAAGCTGACTGCAATGCACTCTGCTGGCAGCAGCTGAAACACAGCAGCTTCCTCCAGAGCAACAGTGGCAGAGACTGCTTTACAGCTTTCTTGCAGTTATTGTAAAGTCACTGTAACTACAATAATTGCAACATCAGTATAAAGCTATAATTCCAGCCACTCAAAGTGTTTAACATACTTTCAATCTGCTCACATTAATATCTTGACTCAGATTAAGGTATGTCAAGAATTTAGAGTGCCAACCACAAAAGAACAAACATCTCAAGGAAAAGCTCTAAAAGGGTATTTGAAACAGAAAAAGGTTTGAAGCTTAACACTGCTACCAGCAGTGCATGAAACCCACCAGAGTCTGGGCCACTTCTGGAGTAGGGACATAAAGTGTTGCTTGCCATGGCAAGAACAACTGCACCTTTTCTCTGGAGAAAGTAAGAAGGGCCTCTGAACCAAATTGACCTAGTTTAGGATAAACAGTGTGCTTTTTTAGGAAAAGCCAAAGCTTTAGCAGCATGAACCATCATGCAGGTTTGGGACCACTAATGGCCCCAGGACAAGTGGCTAGGAGTTTATCTGACATCCCTGTCACCTATCAGCTATACAGAGGCCACATACGCACAATGTGCTTCTGGGAAACAACCACAAGTTGAAACTATTCCTGTCAAGTAAAGGTAAAAGGAGTTCAGACATTTTCCAGCTACTCTGCTGCAGGATGGTGTGGCTGGCAGAAGCTGCTCAGCTTTCATGAGGTACCAAGAAGGAAAAGCAGTAGGTCACAGGAAAGTAAACCCTTAGAAACTGCCACTGAGCTGCCCATTCTCCGAGTTTCTCTGGTTGAAGCTGCATCAGGCAGTGTGCCCAGAGCACAGCCACAGAGCCTACTTTGAGCATGAGTACAAGTTTAGTCACATGAAATTAAACAAGGCTGAGACACTCATCTTACCCAAAAAGCTGCCTTTAGGAGGACATGACTCACTGACCTATATCCATATGTGCCAACTGATAGTAAACTGTCCAATGATAGCCTTGGGGGTTTATGGGCTGAGCCACCTCAGCTCCAGCAGTGTGAGCCCAGCTGGTCATGCACTGTTTCAGGAGGTTTATACCTTACAGAAGAGTGCCTAGGCCTCTGCTTCCAAAAGCCCTGAAGATTTAAACAGCCTCTTGTTGCTAGCAGGAGGTGTAAAATTACTTTACAATGCTGTGTGTGCAGCATATTGGAAGTAAAAGTTGCAGACAGCTGCTCAAACAGCAATGTGAGTTGAAGTCCACACATTTCATTTCAACACCCATTCCAAGAACAATCCTCTTGAGTCAAGTATTTCTCTCTAGTGCTCTGAAGAAGTCCAGGTGATGAGTAATTTGTGATAGTTCTGGGTCTGAAACCTCTTTGTCACATTACATTCCACACAAATTCTTACCATACAACAGCTTGTTGTGTCAGACATCTTTATTTGCTGTGTTGCCCAAGTGTACAAATAGTGAATGTAGTTATACAAATTCAAAATATATTGTAGTAGAAATCTGTCTGGGAAGTGGAATGCTAAGATATTTACTTTATAAAATTATTACCCTTAAGTCACTCTCATTTGCAAACTTTAAATATATCGGGGCCATGAAGAGACAGATTATGATCCTGCAGAAAAGGAATTCTCAGTAAACTTTTTCTGCTAGATGAAGTCAGCCAAGAGCAAATTAATTTCTTACATTTGACTCATTTTGAGTTATCAGCCAACAGGATGTTAGCTACATCCAGACAATTCATACACCATTCAGCTCCCATTTATACCAATAAAGTCAACGTATCACTATCAACATATTGAAGTATTAGTTAACCTCAGTGACAATATTATTTTAAGCTAATGAAGTCAAGCCAGTAAGTTGCCCCTGGCCATTGAGTGCAATTGATGCTTTTGTCACATTTTCAGAGTAAGACTCCTTAGTTCTTGAACAAGTCAATACAGCTCTGCAGGAGAGACACATTGTTCTGCAAAGGAAGAGAATTAGTTTCAGGTGAGTATAATTGATAACTCAAATCCTGCCTTTCACAATGAAGTAGCTTCCCAAATTGTGAGTCCATCACAGGATTTTGTAGCCTGTGCCAATTGCTAAAGATCTTCTACTGCAAAGACAAGCATTCAAGCAGTAAAGAATCAAGAACAGATCCTACAGTCTGCAATCTGCCTCTCCCTGCAGGCCAGCAACCATGACTCAGTTTGTGGTAAGGAGAGGGGCAAGAGACAACAGGAAGCTTTTAGAGGGAGCCAAACTGAGCAGTGCTGTCAAGGCCATTGTGTCACATTCCAGTTCAGCACTTCAGGAGCTGCCTGTGGTAAAGTCCAGTACTCTCAGAGAGTGGGACATTAGACTTTCCTTCTTCAAAAGAAGCTGAGGATGCACAGTTACCTCTTCCTGCTTTGTTTTCTACACTATGTTAACAGACCCTTCAAGCCTGTTTAGCAAAGCTTGGCAGAGGCTGCTACAAAGCCAGTGTCCCCTGCACTGACAGGCCAAGTGAGGAGGATTGACAGCCTGATCAGAAGGATCAGGCAGGATGTGCTCTTGTCACAGCACTGAGGAGCACTGGAAGCAGCAGCTGCCTCTAGACACAGTAGGGGTCAAACCCCACAGATGAGGCTGCCTGATGGAAGCCAGGTGACCCAGCAAATCCTCCCAGTTACACAATACTCACTTCTCTCAACCCATGCCTGTTAAATTCCAAAGAGAACACACCTTTGCATGTTTTATTTCCAGTTCTGCCATTTCAATTAAGTTTTTGCGGAATGCTGCTATCCTCTTCTGTTTGAAGCTCATCAGTTCTGTAGAGAATGAAAAAAAAACAAAAGGTAAGGGAGATATACAAAGTGTGACAAGTTTCAGTAATGCCCCTTATGTTTCAGGAGTTCTGCTGTGCAACTCTAATTACAGTATTTGATCAAAAAAATGTTTAAGAGTTAGTCTTGCTGTTTGTAGACAGAGGTACAACCATCACATGACACACAGACAGCCTAAGACAGAAAAGCTTTGTAGGAGGACAGCTGGAATAAAACACAAAAAACCACACATGCTCTGTGAGAACACAGAGCACTTAAAAGCTAGATACACTAAAGGAGTAGCATATTTCCTCTGCTTTATCTTGTCCAAATATATGTGTATATATATACACATGTACACACACTCTTCTACTAAGAACCAACGTTTGAAACTCTGTATAAGGCACTCAGCTGCACTGGGACAGAGCAAAAGCCTGTTTGCACAGTTCTGACTGAGATTAAAAGCCTAAGTAGTTACCTTCAGGCTGAGAACAAGAGTTCAGTGCAGAAAGCAAATACTAGGGGCTTATAAACAAGGTTGGTGTAGTACTGACACTGCTCTGCTACAGAGAATTTTTAAAAAATGTTTAGCTGTGTTAGTTTTACAAGTATCTATACTGTCCTTGAGATGTCCAGACTACTTGCTCAGGAGCCTTCAGTAGCTGAAGGTCAGATGGTGACCTTCACTGCACTAAGCCCTCCTTTAAGCATAAGTACAGCAAAGCCTGCTTTACCTTGTTTTGCAGATTCTGAAATCTTTTCAAACTTCTGACAGCAGTCCTGTTGATGTGCCTCAGCCAGCCTGACGTCCTTGCTCTTTAGTCTGGCTTTGTCTAGAGCTTTGTTTGAGTTCTCATAGTCAACAAGAGCCCTGGTTCGTCTGTACAGAAGATCCTGAATGTGGACAGAAATAGCACACCAGAGCCTTAGCAGAACTACTTCCCAAACTGAGGTTACAGCTACCTTAGCAGCAGGTTTCACTTCTTTGAGCACCAGATTCTGCTTTTTCCAACCAGCTATTAGAGGCTGCTCCTGGCAGCCTTTCACAGTGCAGCACTACATTTTCAGGACAGACATTTATGCCTTAGTGAAGAAAATCTGAGGGCTACTACAGGCATCGTTTCTTCCCTTAAAGTAGTTTATCCTGCTGTAAGGTGGATCTCTCCACTGAGAAGGAAAAGCACTTTCTGAATTCCATCAGTCTACTTCCAGTAGACAATTTGTTGGAGATCTGACAGTTGGACTGAAGCACTGTACTAACCTAGACATGAAAAGCAGAGCCAATCCCTTTCTAATCTAGCAGGAGTATAGTTGTGATGTCTAAATAACACCCCACTGAGGGAGGCTGTAGAGGATGTTCTGCAGTACCTGACATTACAGGTAAGACACTAGATGTAGAGACCCAGTGGGTTATATCTACATATCTTTTTTCAGCATAGTCATCCCCCTGTCAAATCAAGTTGTGATTAGAAAAGAGTTGCCAGCAAGGATTTTGCAGTCACATAATCTACCAAAGCCCTCCTGGAAGTCCAGACTCCAGTACCCTTCACATGTTAGCACATACTTGTGCTAAGGTACTCTAAAGATCCTGAAGTCAATCCCAACTACTAATCAGTCATCACTGATTTTATTTTATGACAAGTCCATGGGTACTCAGGCAGCGGACAGGAAAGAACACTGCTGCAGATTTAACTTCAGTTTGCTCTAACTTACAGAAATTTAAAGAGTTCTTCCTCTTTACAAGCCAAAGAAAAATTGGTCCAAGGTCTTCTGTAAGTGGCTGGGCTCCAGCTAGCTAATATATAGCTTCTATATTCTGCTGTGGTTTAAGTGTGTCAGGTTTCTTAGGCAAAACAAGGGTCCACTTTCCTGTCTTCTTAAAGCACAAAGAATACCATGAGTGAGTCATGTTGCCCGTAACAAAACTAAGGCTTCAAAAGGAACTGTTCTCACCTTAGCAGCTTCTATATTGAGCATGTAGTATCTCAACAGTTCAGAGAGCTTCAAGTCTTCATCAGATGAAACTCTACTCTCTACCTTCTGCAGAAGAAAAAAAAACCCAAAAAAAAAAAAAAGACAGTTGGTGTGTAACAGAAACCAGCAACATCCAGAGTCAGAGATTCTTCTCCCCCCACAACTGCCCTGTCAAAGTTTCTCTTACCCTGAGTTTCTCAAAGAGCTCTGCAACTTTCAACAAGTACCTAGTGAGGGGAAAAAAAAAAAAAGCTTAAGTAAGTTTGAGACACTTAGTCTGACAAATGCCAGGATAAATTGGCAGGAAACCAGAAAGCTGAAGGCTGGAGTTTACTCCTCTACACAGATCCAGACAAAGGCTCAAAAAAGACTCAGTCAGGCAAAGACCTGGACAAAAGGTTCAATGTGCTGGACTGCAGCCTACCAGACTAGGACAGCTGAAAGCTAAAACACTATTAAATGTAACAATGCTGATCTCCAGAGCATAAAGGTCTTGTGGAGAATTTCCCTACTGCTATCCAAGAGGGATGAGCTAACTTGTTTATTCAGCTACACACTCTGTTTTAACAAGGTCTGGGTAAATTGATAGCAAAGTTGAAAGGTGGAAGAAGTCACCTGAGAAGAGGGAACTGGGTTTCCCCAGCTTAAAAATCCCCTGCTATTCTGGAAGTGCAAAGGTCCAGGAGATAGTGCTGACCTAGTGCAGTTGTATTTAACAGCACATTAGAACACACATGCATAAACCCTTTCTTCAATCATCTCTAGCAGTTTGTGACCTGAAGAGACTCAAGGAGATTTCTGTTTAGAAGGAGTTTTGATGACAAGCACAAGTAAGCTCTAAGCCATTGCTGGTAAGAGATCAACTGGTTGAGTTAGGTGCAACTGATAACATTAGGTCTGCCACACCAGGAGTGCCAGAGGAAGGAAAGTTTTAATGACGCTTGCAATTCAAGGAACTCAAACCATCTATGACTCAATCGTTTGAATTTTACAGAAGAAACTTGGTATTCCCAGGCTCAGGATGTGTTTATGAACAGTTAGAACTGCTTACTTTTTGATAACTGTAGGCTCTTCCAATGCCAGACTGTTCAAACAAGCTGAAGTATAAATATAGTCATCTGCAACATCTGCAAGAACAAGACAAGGTTTTCAGGCTGAAATCAGCAAAACTGCATGATCTTTCGAAAGGGCTTTGAAAAGATTCACTTTTATGAGATCTTGTCATCTTATCTGCTTTTGCACATGCATCCTTGATTCTGTTGTAGTAGTTCACAAGAAAAGTCTTCTCTTGCTCAAAAAAGTCTTCTACTTCCTGAAAAAGAATATGACCTGTTAAATCAGTTACTGCAGAATACAAGCTCTTCCAAATTTTGGGATGGCCCAAAGAAACAACCATAGCCCAGACCTGAGCATTAGGCCCATCAATCCCTATTGAAAAACTGTTCAAGACAAGGTGTGAGCCAAGGGTTTGACACACCAAGCCACTTGGCAAGTTTCTTTCTCACTATGCAGTGAAGATGAAGTGGACACTCAAATACTGATGGCAGGTTGACTGAAGCAGCCAGTGAGTTAGGATAGGACAGCCCTCAGCATTATCAACTGCTGGAATTTTGTTTCCTAGGACTGCTGCAAGACTGTAGCTAAGGAGTAAGCAGTTTACAAGCTTGTTTCACACCCACAACAAATATAATATATATTGTAATGTCATGGCAACATGACACAAAAGCTGGAGCTACACTAGTTACAGGAGTCTTTGATCTTGTCTAGTATAAGCAGAAACCCATAAATCTCTGTTCAGAACTCCAGAGTGGACAAAAGCCACAAGCACATTTCCTGAAAGCAGAGTTCCTTCTTCCCCACCAGTATGAGGTATTAAGGCAACTCTTCTGCATTCAGAAACTTTGTACACTGAAATTTAACAGCCTAAAGCTTCAAGGTCTTATTTCTACAGAAGTCAATATTAATGTCCCCTCAAGTTGGGACAACAGTAACAAGGCAAGTTAACATCAGTAACTGAGCCTCGTGCATAGCAAGCCTGAAGCAGACACAAGTAACTTCCCTGGATAAGAAAGCAAGAAGCAATCAAGATTAGGGTAAGAGATAAAGTAAACCTTACCTTGACTCCAGAGAAGAGGACCTCATCAGCACTCTTCACTACACTTTTTAAAAAGCCACCAAACATCTCTTTAGTGTTTTTCCTCCGAACACTCAGCTGCAACAGAGAGGCCAAAGCAACTTTACAGTTATACCCAGGCAGGAGAAAAAAAGTGACTATTTTAACACTTGAAATGTAGTAACATCCTTTATACCTAGTATATGTCAGAGCAGGTTGATTTCCAAGCCCTTCACACTACTGTTATAAAAATGTAACATACAACAAATGGTTTGGCTACAAGTAGTTCAACTACTCTGTGCCACAGATTTTTCCCATTCCCAGAAACAGCTCGGTTTCTCCTCACATATCTTAGGTCAGCATCTATCACTCAATTAGGTGTGACAAAACAGATGCAGGATTGACTTTAATACACCTCCATTCCTCCATTTTAGGAAGAATGTGCTGCAACACAGCACAAGTACACCTGAGCCATACATGCTCCCAAGATAAAGACATGCAAAACTGCCTTCCTGACCAATTTGGCAAGGATTTAGAAGCATTGAGATTTATAACAGAGAAAGGTCTAAAGGTCAGGCTTTCATCCTGCAGTCATCTCACAGAAATACTTGCAATATCTACTTGCTGATGCTGCACATAGATCCACAGAACATTCTGACTGTGCACAGCAAAAACAACAGCACTCCAAACAGTTTGCCTCGCTTGGAAAGAGAAACAAGGAAAAAGGTCTTACATCCTGGTCATACTCCAGGAAAACATGGAAATTGCGATCTTTGCTGAGCACAGGATGAGAAGCAATCCGCTGCAGGAAGATCTCATGTGATGAGACAGTCTTCTTGAAGACAGCGAGGTATTCACTGCAAGGAAACAACAGACTGAGATCCTCTCTTGCAGTGCCTTCTTCAATATACAAAGAATTGCTTTAAGTTTATCCCACAAAAATATTCAACTGCAGGCTTCTGAAATAGCCAGCTCTTGACAGTGAAGCTACTTTTAATCTCTTTAGCCAGGAAGTTTTCCAGCTTGAAAGAAACTTCTGGCAACCCCCCAGCTCCAGGATTTTCAAGACACCCTTCAAAACAGTCACACTTAGATCAGTTATCACCAAATGAGCTGCTCTCCCAGGAGGCTTCTCCAAACGCAGCTTTTGGCAGTAGATTCATTTTACTTACGCTTCCAGCTCTTGCTTCATTTTGGCAAACTCTTCTTTTGTCATAGACACTTCTCCTTCCCCCAGCTTCTGCATCTTCTCTCTGGGACCATCAAAGTCAGGCTTTGAAGGTGCTGGAGGTATCTAGGCAAGGAATTAGTTAGTCATAGATATTAGCAAATAAAATTTTCCAAGATTACTTCTAGCCTTCTCTGGAAGGTGACTCTTTTGCCTCATCATGGGAAAGCATGGTAAAGAGTGCATGACCCAGGAATTCCAGAGGCATGTTGACATCTAGGTCCCTGATTTGTGTTATCCCTGCCCCAGGAGGGAAATCAACCCAGAGAAACAGCTTCTATAATCCACCCCATGGCCAGCCATCTCCTAAGGAATCATGATAGGAAGGGAAGACCACATTCAATAGATTATTTCACTGTGCCATCTTCAGGCAGATATTAATACCTCCACAGAGTGAAGGACTCTCAAAGCATCTTTTGCTGCTCCAAGCTATATGGCAAGTTAACATAAATGCCATAACACTCAAGTTGTTCAGTAATTCAGGCAACAGGAGCACAGGGAACACCCAAGCCATAAATACCAGTAACACTGGTAAAACACACTTCATGCCCTTTCTAGTGAGCACTTTAGATTGCTATAGTTTTTCAGTTAGAGTCACATTTTTTAGGAAGTACTTACGATGAGTCCTGCATACTCTTCCGTTTCACTGAGTGTATCATGTAACCACACAAAGTCTTCGTGCTGCCTTGTAACTGAAAACTCAGGGCTTTGAAAAGCTGGCAGTGTAGTCTGGAAGAGAATATATAGAAGCCCTACTGTTTTGTAAATCAGTGCTTTTAGAAACAGTTCTGTCCATTTCCAAAGGAAGCTATTCTGCTTAGTAAGAGCCTTGCCCACTCCCTTTTAGCTGAGCTGGCACTTATTCAACAGTACCACTAAGGAGACTGTGAGGAAAAAAGTGCTGTTGTAGAACAGCATTAATGCAGTTTGTTTTGTGACATTTCACAGTAGCTCATTTCCTACCCCCAGCCTTGTGGTGTCTAGCTAGGATTCCTTAGCAAAGCAAACCTAATCATCAGCTACTTGTCTCAGCTTAGAGAATTCAAATCCTAGGAAATCTGAAGTTTCTGTATATACATGCAAGTCCTCAGGCCACCCTTAAGTGGACAATCCCCACCTAATTAAATTTCCTTCATTGCCAAGCCCATCTTTGCAGGTATGTGTACTGCAAATACACCTATTACTTGCACAACCTCTTTTAGCCCACAACCTTACCTTAGTGTGCACAGTAAACTTCACTCTGTCCTTTTCACTTAGGGCATCAGGGATGTCAATTTGCAGAGAAGGATCAACATTCAGATCTACAGATACAGACCTCAGCTGCAAAAGAAGTCACAGAATAATCCTTGATCAAGCATCATGTAGGTTTAGTGAAGCTGACTGATCATCAGCTGTCAACAAGAACCACACTGCACTACACCACTGCCTTCAGGAGCAGCACATATCACCAGAATCGCTCTCCCAGTGATTCAAAGAGCCTTAAGCTGAGTCAGCATCTTGCTTTGGGCACTTATTTCTTCATTCATTCCAACAACCTAGACCCAGAACATAATTTCAAGCATACTTAAACTTTTAAAGAGCACTGGAATAGCTTTCTCAGTTGAAGATCCTCCAGCTTATGTATGAAAACTGTCTTAGAAGAGGCCCTTCCTTGAGTGCTGCAGCTAACAAATCATTCTTATTTCCTGCATAAGGGAGAAATCACCAGACATCAAGGTCACAACACAAAGTTTGCTGAAAAGTGACCGTCAGAGCCAGGAGGAATGCTGAGATCATCCTTTGCAGATAATTCTGAAGGTCTTCTCAGAAAAGCAGGCTAGAGAATTGCACCAGGACTGATTTTACCACTCTGCAGCACCAGCTACACCAGCCAGGAGCCTGCTCCTACTGCTCCTGTGTACACTAAGTTTCAGCACCCAAGCCCACAAGCTAATGGTGCCAGGATCTGAGCAGTCCTATCATATCAAAGCTGGCTTGAGCCTCTGTAAAGCTGCCTAAGAACTGTGGACAGGTTGCCTGTTATAAGATGAAGCTTTACTTCCAAAAGGCTTTGGAAGCTTCCTCCCCCTAGGCTGGCCATCTGCAGCCCAGATCTGCTATGTGACAAGTCTCTCTGCCTGCCTGCAGAGGACACAGCTGCCAGGCCAGAGAGCATTTGCCCCTGCTACTGCCCTCTAACATCAGACTGTTGTGCATAAACAAGGGATACCCCAGCCACTGCACCCCCCAGCCATGCTAAAAACACTTCTGTCTGCTGAGTCCTTGCTGTTAGCTAGAATTAAAAGGAGGTAAGAGAAAACTTTTCAAGGCTAATGACTACAGAATGATGTTGCATGCAGAGCATTAAGCTTCCCAGATGATGGAAAGGACAGACTTTTAGCCCTTTGCCTTGGCTACAAGCACACTCACAGAGCATGCCCTGGAACACAGCTCCTAGTAGTCCCAGGCACTGCTCACATCCCAAAGGACCTGGTGGGACTCCAAACTCTACAGGGATTCCAACATCAGTCACTTCCCTCCAGTCACCACTTAGGACAGACTATGATATTCCCATACAGGCAGGCAATTCTGGCCTTTGCTAGGAAGGCACAGCCCAACCAGCACAGAGGTGCACAGCTCAGAGGTCACTGACATGGCTTGGGCAGAAGCTGCCCCACTCAGGCACTGCAGGAAGGACAGGTAAAAGGCCAGCAGCAGGCATTAGCTTCACTGGGAGCACAGCTCACTATCTGTTGCCAAATGAAAGGCAAGTTGGTTGATGTTTCCCATTTCCCAGCCAGATAACACCACCAGCCAAAGCAGCAAGATGCAGACCCCAGTGTTTTACATCCTGCTTACTTCTATTTACCATCCAAACAGGATCAGCAGTGCTAACAATATGAACTGCTGAGTCTGGAAAGTATGATAAGCCAAAGGAAACCATTTCCTCTCAGCTAAACTAAGGAAAGGATTACACAAATCAGACAGTCCTGAATTTGTGAACTCCTCTTACTAAGTCTTGTGGAGAAAGCATCTAATCATGTGTTACTGTCTGCACACCCCTCCATGCCTAGCAGTTGCCTACACAAGACACAGACAAGCATGAATATAAAGTGGTCCTGCTTGGTCAGATTAAAGCAGTTAACATGTCCCAGGCATGTGTCTCCTGGCATGCTGCACAAACTGCAAGTAGGACCTGGAGCTATATGAAAGCAAGGATTGTAAGACCCCTGGTCTGCTCTAGTCCTGTGAAGGTCACTGTGGGCTCCTAACTCCAGGCCAGAGACATTCAGGATTACACAATCATGGCTCGGACTACAAAGGGAACATTCATGCTGTCTGACTTCAGGAGGAGGGAGTGCTTTGTTCCCTACAAAAATGCTGGAGTAGCATTTGTCCCCTGAATGGGAAGCAGGAAGCCCCACTCCTGTCAGCACAGATCTATAAAGCACCAATTCAGTGAGCACCCATGACAGATGTCCCACACCAACCCCTGACCAACACAAGCATCTGCTCTGCAACACCAACTGCTCCACACACAGGACCTTCCATGCCACCATCTCTCCTACACCCATCCTACAAGCAGGAATGAGGACCAGCCTGCTTATGGCCACGTGAAGGCTGTGCAGAGCAAAGGAATTAAGCTACCATCTCCAGGCCCCAGGCTTGTTCTTTTACCAGAGCAGGCATCCAACCCAAGGCCTTCCCAGGTCACCACTTCATCTTAACTCTCTGGCCTAGCATGACTGGCAGCTCCTTCTTATCCAGAAGCATTTCTCTGCTAGGATGTCACTGCTTCCTCCCTGGACTCCAAGCAGTGGGGCAAAAGAACTGACACTTCCCCGTCACAGTTACCAGAAAACAATCTGTCACTCCATACCCTCGAGGGGATATAATCCAAGCTCAGCAGCTGGGAAGGGATTATTCCTTACTTGTAGCACATGCCCAGATAGAGGACACACAGAGGGGAACAGCTGGGTAGGGCTGCAAAGTGAAACGCTCACCCAAAGCCAGCACAGTACTCTCACTTTCAACTCTCATTTCTCTTTCCCTGAAGCAGCTTCTGGCTTGCAATGACTACAGAAACTGTTACAGTTTCTCTGACACCTCCCACTTCTACTCTCAGGACTCGTCAGTGACTTTTTTCAGGATTCCTGGGGTTTCTTGAGGATTCAAGCAAAACTACTGCCTGTTCAGTACAGATACTGTCCAACCTGGAAATTAGAACGAGACAAAGCAGAGCCCTCCACAATAACATAGATATCATATTGGTTAACATTTCTAGGTTTCAGGACCAGAAGACTAAAAATAGATATAAGGGTACTATTTAGGACACCATGATAAACACCTGATCTAGAAGCCCAGGAAACAGCAGAGATCATTACTGTGCCCAGTCCAGGTAGAATTTTAGAGCACTTGTCTTTTTATTATTTATTAGAGATGCAAGGGAAAAACAAAAAAAAAAAGCTGAATCACTAAAGTACAATGCTGTGATGTCCATCAGCTACCCAGGCTTCTGCCTGACAGACATTAAGCTTCTGATCAGGGCTTACCCAAATGCAAACACATCTTGATGCTTGCAGGCACCCAGTGGAAGGAAATGCCCACAACCACTGAAGTCTCTTAGTTCTGGTGAGAGGCCTGAGCTGCTGCTTTTAAAGTTCCACCCTTTGCAGTTTTAGCATCAGCTCCAGATGACTCGGTGTCACTTCTGCATTCTAACAAAAGAATCTGCCACTGCAAGCAACTGTGTACAACTTCTGACTGCTAGTTGAAACATGTATTTGTTCTCAAAGACAGATTAATCCAGGAGTTTTCCACATAGCCAGGCTCTTGGAAGGAGCAAGGCGCCCTTCTACAAGGTCTCACATGTCAAAGCTTTCTGCTTATTGTCAGCTACCTTATAAAAACCTCCTCCCCTTACTGATCACCTCCCTGCTGTCATTCAAGCAACAGCCCACAAACAAGACTTCAGTAGTAATTACATCTTCCACTACCTAGAATCCATTATTTTTACAGAGCAGGCTTTCTAATTAAAGCTGTTTAGGTGCTCTCCAGAGAGCACTAAAAAATCATGGTGTTATCTGGCAGTTTATACAGAGCCCTCAATTCCACAGGGCCTTGTTTCAACACCCAGGAGTTAACCAGCAGAGGATCTGCCCAGCAAGTATTAGCAGCATTAGTTGCTGGAACTACATTTCAGTCATATTCAGCACAAGCAGCAAAAGTTTCCTTTTAATCAGGATACTAAAAGGACATCTGAAAGTACACTGCAGGCATGCAGCAGCACAGAGCAAACAGAGTACATGTGAAGTTTGGATGTTGCAGCCTTTGTGGCAAGGTTTGCTGTTACCACTCTGAGCTGAACAGTCCTGAAGTGATCTGGTTACACACAATCAGGAAAACTGAACCAGTTTCCAGTGCTTACTTATGCTAAGGAAAATGCTTCCCCAGATTTGTGACTTTGGACTGTAGAATTCCAGTGATGCAAAGGTTTAATTATTTAGCATAAAACACCAATAAAGAGGGAATAACAGCTCAATGTAGTCACACTGAAATGACATTCCTCAGCAAGTGCAGTACTTGCCAAGGAAGCAGAAGGCACAAAGCACCTGTTGCCTCTGGCTGTGCAATAAACTGGCCCTCTCCTGCCAGAGGGATCTCTGCATCACACTCTGCAGAAACCTGCAGCTCACACGCCTCCTGACAGAGGGAAGGACACTGTAAACATTCAAGGATGCCACATGCCAAGCAAAAGCCTTGCTGGCTCAGCCCTGTTCCACCCAGCAGCACACAGGACACCTCCACCCAAGCCACTGCTTCCTCAGTTCGAGGGGTCAAGCAGCAGCTTTGGCCATACAAGCCCCCCATGTGCCTGCAGAGCACAGCCTGGGGCTGAGCACTCCTGGCCCAGCTCAAATGGAAATTGTGCAGCAGCAGCAAACCCCCAAAACACAGTCAGCCTCCACAAGAATGCTATGCTGACCTCCTACAGTGAGGCTGGAGCTGCTGGCAGGGAGTCTCAGGAATAGAGCAGCCTCACCATGATGGGTTCACCTCCCATGAGCCCAAACTGCTGGGCCAGCTTCGTGGAGGCTGCATGTCCTTGAGAGTACATTATCCTTATCCAGGAGCTGTCACCTTGCTAGCAGCTCACCTCCCCACTTGATTTCAGACCCAGCAGCATTCAGAAGCAGGTTTTCTGCTAAGCATAGGCAAGATCCAGAATGGCCTCATTCCTTCCAGAACATGCAGCAGAATTTGTCCAGCAGAGAATCACCATTTGTGAGTGATAACAGCAAGTCCCAGGCCATGACACAACATTTTGTCTTCCACTGATTGCTTTGAGAAAGAGGGAGGCTACAATACACACTCTCAGTATTTTGATCTAGAACATTTTAACTGCAGCCTGAAGCCTTAAAATACCATGAAGTCATTGCTATTAAGAAATACTGAGGGATTTACTCAAGCTTAGCTTGGAAGTCCCACTACTCACTTCAAATTCTGAAGTGCCTTTTCCTCCCCCATGACAGATTACACCTTACTTTCCACTGCACTTCCAATCACCCTTATCCTACCCTCCCTCCCTTCCTCTTCCTACACATCCTGATCCTCTCCTGCCTTGCCACCTCAGGGTCAGTTTTTAGTTTATACTTAACAGTGGCTCCTATTCAAGTTAATACCTAATGAAGTTTCCTTCACAGGCACAGGTTTTATCTACTGGTCACACACTAGTTCCATGTTGCTGTTTCTTTGTCTAAACAGGAACAGACAAGATAGGAGCATTTCTATCCTCCTCTGTGCTGCTGGAATCCCAAGACAGCCCTACAACCCAAAACAAGCTAATCTTTGTCCATTGAGCATCAGAGTTTAAAGCTACTCCAGCCCCTGCCATGAGAATATTTCCCCTCCCCCAATATTCCTGACTGCTAAGTTAGAGAGGCACATAAATATGCAGAAGTTACCAATTGCTGCAAGACAGCTGGTATTTGACTTTCCCCTCCACCCCTCACCTGCAGGCCTATAAAGGCTCACCCTCAGTATTCTCCAAGGGCAGACACTTTAATGCAAAGAGTTTCACATGCAGCAGAAAAGAGTTAAAGCACTGGCCAGCTCACAGCAAGCTACTAGGAAACACTTCGAAACTTTTGCCTGTCCTACTGACTCAGGATTGTTTCAAAACAAGATTCATATGGAAGAGAAGCAAAGAAAAGGAAATTATCCAGAAGTTAATAAAGGCTGGTGTATTTCTAGTCCTCAAGTCAGCTAATATACATGCTCCAAAAAGCTGGAGAAAACACAGACTGAAGAGACTTTCAGCACACCTAACAGCTTAAAACAAAGTCATTTTCCTGCCAGTGAAGGTTAGTCACAATGCAAAACTACATTCAGATGTGACAATATGAAAGGCAAATAAGCAACTTGCTGACTTTTACAGGGCTGCCTTGCCTTCTATTCAAGGTGTGCTGAGGGTGGTTATTAAACCAGGGAGTTTAGGCAGGCTGAGCCAGGCAGTTCGTCCAGTAGAAGAAATAATTCCAATCACTGCCTACACTACATAAACATTAATTCACGAAGTTCCTGTTTTAGCATTTAACTTGCATTTCCTCTGAGAAGTTGAGAGTCTTAACATTTAGGAAACACCCTGTGCTGCTTTAAAGGGAAGACACGAGGCTCCTTGGCACTTAAAGCTTCAACACTACTCCAGAGAAAGGAAAACTCTTCTCTGAGCTGCTGATGTGACAAGCCAGGGAAAGGGGCACCGCAGGTGAAGTGACAGCTGACAGCCTAGTTAACCCAGAGCACACAGCCAGGCAGGCCGGCCACAGCACACAGTGCAGCTCACCCACTGAGGAAGAGCAAGTTGAACCCCCTGCAGCACAGTCACCTCCAGCACTTCACCAGCAGCGCCCAGGGACACCGACGAGCAGGTCCTGCTCCGGCATCACCTGCCGGGCCCAGTTCCCGCAGCTCCAGGGCCCTGCTTATCACCCTGCTCCCGCCGGGGCACACAGGGCAGCCCGCACCGCCTCACGGCAGCGGCACAGCCTTCCCTCCTCCTCCTCCCTCCCAGCCCGGCTGTAACCTCCCCACGCCCTGATCGCTCCCCGGGCACTGCTCCCTTCGGGGGCTGCTGTTCCCCACGCTCACCCTGAGCCCTGCCTTCAGGAGACCTGGCTGCGCCAAAGGCACGAGGACCAAGGCAACTACTGTTTTAAAAACAAACGCTGAACGGAGCAAAAAACCAAACCTGTCACTGTCCCAGCGCAGCCGGGGGCAGAGGGAGCAGGGAGCTCTCTCTCACACCGCGGGGCCAGCTCGGCTGCGCCCTCCCCGCCCGCCCAGCCACAGCCGGGCCGCCGCCCTCACCTTGTCCTGCGCGTCCCCGCGGAGCAGAGCCATGTCTCCGGGAACGCACCACCACCCTCCACCTTTCTCTTTCTCCTCCTCCCCGCCACCTCCTCCTCATATAGCCCGGGCGGAGCCGCCGCCGCCACACCCCCCGGGGCGCCCCCGCCATCTTTGGTGAGGGCAGGGCGCCGCTTGCCTTCATCCAAGATGGCACCTCAAAGCTTTATTTTTTTATCTTGTATTTAAAGATTTGGGTTGTTTTCCTTAGGAACTTCCAAAGAACACCCAGAGAATGCGAGATAGAGGAGATTCGGCCCTGTCTCCACCTTTCGGGAGGTTTCAGTGCAGGGGAAGCTGCTGGGGGTTTGTCCCGCGGGGGAACTACAAGTCCCATGA
This sequence comes from Lichenostomus cassidix, assembly GCF_008360975.1. NCBI lineage: Eukaryota > Metazoa > Chordata > Aves > Passeriformes > Meliphagidae > Lichenostomus > Lichenostomus cassidix. Next base: position 12,030,018 of record NC_139483.1, read on the forward strand.
GGCAGTGGGCGACGCGTGCGCAATGGCGCGGGGGTGGAAGGGCCGCGCCTGCGCGCTGGCGGCCGTGGCGGTGGCGGGAAGCGCGGCTGAGGTAACGCGGAGCTGCGGGTCGTGAGGGCCGGGCGGGCCTGAGGGCGAGGGGAGGCTAGGGGAAGGGAAAGAGGGGAGGGTGCTGGGGCTGGGGCTCTGCTGACCCACCGGATCCGTCACCGAGGGGGCCGCATGGCCGGGCTGCCGTGGCTGGGCATGCCCTCCTCCGGCCGGGCTTGTTGTCCGGAGTGGTTCATCCCCCTCTGCACAAGGGCCAGCTATCCGGCACTGGGGTTCTCAGGGTTCTCAGGCACTTGGAGCGCATGCAGAAAGTCGCTCTGCTAGAGGGCACTCGGTGGTCCCTGGGGTTGGCTCAGCTCTGTCACAGATCGCTGACTCCGTGTCACAGCCTTGTTTCCCACTAATTCCATTCGCGGTGCTGGGCTGGGAGTGAAGCTTGGACTGGGAACTGAAGCTTGTTGAAGCTACCCTTTGGTTCAGGGTAGCTCCGTGGGCTTGTGCTTTACACCAGTCGCTAAATTATCTCTCTTTGTGCTCTAAACATCCCAAAAGAGGGTATTTTTAACCTGGATAGGTTTTATAATTTAGTTTGCAGTCTGCAGGGAGCTTAAAGTTATATCTTCATCAGTGGATTTGTTCTCCCCAAATTAGGGACAGGGGACAACAGATCAGTAGGTGTTTCTAGCAGTGCTCTTTATTGTTATCTCTGAAGTAAGCCAGTACTTTTTTTGTTTGCTGGATAGGTGGCTGTGCAGAAAAAGCCATACTGGTTACTGTCCAAAACCACAGTTGGAGGTAGGTTTTTATGGATGTGAACTTTTCCTTAAATAATCCTTTTTATTTCCTTCAGTTAAGCCACTCCTGTGCTGGAAAAAACTTCCTCAGTTGTTTTTGCTCAGTTATTGTTGCAGCTGCAGTCAACTTGCTTGGGAAAGTTAAGTCTTCCTGGTTTTTTTTTTTTTCCTCCAGGTTTTATTTGTGTTCACTTCTCCAGTGTGGCTCATCATGCAACACTTGAAGCAATTCTGTCAGTCTTCAGCTACAAACGCTTTCAGAGAGAAGGGAGACACTTCCCCAGAGGGAAATCTCAATTAAATTGTGGTTTTTGTGTACAAGAGTAGATCCCAACCACTCCATTTCTTTCTTGTAAGTTATCTGCACAGAAATTCCACTGTGATTTATTGGAAGAGACATGATTCTTTATTCAGCTGGGCACAAGGGTTCCTTATTTCTTAGCAATGCTACAACCTTCTTTTCTTTTGTAAAACAGGACAGCAGCTGGCAAAATCTCCCTTTCCTAGTGGTTCAGTTCATACAGTGTGCAAACATTTCCATAGGTATACTCCCCAGCACAATATAGGCTGTTAGATCAAAATACATACTATTCACTGAATCATTGTATTGCAGTAAATTAGCCATAAAGCTCATAATATTCCATATTTCAATAGCTCCATGATTCAAAACACTGATCTGGTATAAACTTATTCCTTAGAAAGTGTTGAGGAAGCAGCTTACTACAAGTGAACTTTTGCTGAATCAGGTATCCTCTTGCTTCCAGCAGCTGACACAAAGCCAGAATAAACTTTTTCTTTTGTGCTGTGGTTTTATGTAACAAAGCCACAGCCACTGCCCCAACATTTATTCTGTTCTGATTAGTGCATGTCCACAATGGCCATTCATGAGCATGTTAACACTCATCAAACAATAGCCTGAGAAACTACAGCTTTGGATACTGTTGCACTGGAATTAGAGTATATTTTTCTTGATTTATGTTAAATCCCAACTCTAGCAGCTCTATTTAGAGATAAACCCCAGGAGAGAAGAGATTAATTTTTCTGCACTGCTTTTTAGGATTTGCTTTTGAGAGGTTACTTTTGTATCAGCTGCCATCAGGTTACAGCACAGTTTTTATTTGCCCAGGCCACCCAAAGTCGGTGTGAAAATGTAAAGCCAGTGAAGAGAAAAGCAGTTTATCTGCCTGCTCCTGATTAAACTGGTGCCTCTGGATGGCTTTGTCCTTCACAGATGAAGGACAATATTTATGGATCCTGAATCCAAGGTCTCAGCCTCCTGCTGCGAGGTGCCTTGACCTAATCAGCTGCCCCATTTTTGGAAACAGTTCTGTGTGACAGATGCTCACCCCCTCACTGGAGCTGTGGGATCTGTCCACACAAAATAAGATAACTCCCCATGGTTTTGTTTCCCATGGTGCCAATGGCTCAGGCAGCCTGGGAAACTGTGTGAGGAGTGTGGGGAAGGAAGAGAGCAGCGTGGAAGGATTGTCAGGAACAGAACTCTGATGTTAGGTGGCAGTGAGCAGGGATTTGTCTTTGCAGTGGATGGAGGGAGCTTTGGAATGGTAAACAGATAACTTATTCTCCTAATGAATAACTAACTTATTCAGTAGGAGAATAAGTCCTCAATTCTGGAGAACAGGGCCTCAAATCTGCATGTGACATGCCACTCTGGAAGTGTTATATTTTACCCATGTGCAAAAACTTCCCTAGGGCTCAGCACTGCAGTCCCAATGCAGCTTTGGAAGGGGTGCTGAGGATGTTGCTTGTATGCTGTTCTTGCTTTTAAATTTCCTAAGTGTCTTGGAGCAAAGCTATGTTTGAAACTTGGTTTAGAAAAATACTTCTATATATTATTCTGAACTTTAAAAAAATTCCTTTGAATCTGAAAATATTTTCAGTGCATGTGGTTTCTCTTTGTCTTTCCTACTCTCAAGTCTCACAATTGTGTATACTGCTGCTGTCTGTGTACAAAAAGAAAGGTGTACAGGCACACAGAAGAAAAATGCAAGTTTATTCTCTTTTCCTTGCATATTGCTTCTTTCTCTTATTTATCTCAAGAAGTTTTGGTGGCATAAGGTATATGAAGACACTTGATCACAGCAATTCTTTATTTGGCAAAGGGCAAGAATAGGATAGTGGTAGAGTTTTATGACTCTGGAAATCACAAATTTCTTTTTCCACAGGGGGGAACATATGGTAACCCACAGACTGTTCCTAACAGAAGGAAGAAAACTCTAACTGCTCACAGAGACTTCTTGTCAGGATGCAGTTCCTACAGATCCTGTCCAGGAAACCAGGGAGCCTGGAAATGCTTTTACAAATACCATTTTGCCAAAAGCAATTCCCCTACACGTGTCTGTCTACCTCTGCATGTGTTTATAGTAAAAAGAAAAAAGGAAACAGTTATGAACAAGTCGACCAAGAAAAATACAAGAACTTGGTCCACTCTGTTACATCTTACAAAACCAGTGCCCAAACACCAGAGACAATACTTGAGGAAGACAATTTGTTATATGGGCCACCAGGCAGACCTCCAATTAAAGCTGGGACAAAAACTCCCAAGAACTGGGTTCCTTTAATAAACCCCAACAAGAGAATTCTTCCTGTCAGCAGTGACTCAAGCATCCCCTTGAAAATTGGGTTACAAAAAGCCAAGATGCCCAGTGTTACCCGTATCCTTCAACAAACCCTCTCTCCACAGCAAGTCTTTTATCTGGAAAGATGGAAGCAGAAAATGATAGAGGAGCTTGGAAAAGAGGGATTTGAAGAGTATACCAAAAGTAAGTCTAACCACACTGGGATTTTAAAGCAGAAGCATTAGTTTGGATTGCTGGCAGGTACATTGGGTCAAGTGGTTTGGAAATCCAGTAAGTTGTTTCCATTTCATGAGAGCTTGTTGTGAGTGCACCTGTTACCAACGAGCCTAAGCTCTGGGTTTTGTTCTAGGACCATTAAAATGGATTTAGAAATTTGTGGAAAATGAGAATTAGACTGTAGACATACTTTGCTTGATCCTGTCTGACTTTCCTTTATTTCTCTCTTTGTCAGTGTCTATTTAGAAATTGATATCTTCCAGCTGATGTTACTGAGCCTCTCTGCTTTTACAAAGCTACTTTGAAACAAGATGGAAATAGGCATTTTGAAATCATGTAATCTTGAGTGTTTAAAAATCAATGTGTCCTGCTATTTATGGTGAAGTTTTTCAGTGACTGGTTTATCCAGTGTATGGATGAGTAATCAGTGACACAAAAAAAGTAAAGTAAGCATTAATATAAGGGGTACCAATTTCACTGCTGACAATTTATTTTCTCTCTTTCCCTTCTCCTCACACCCTCAAATTTTCAGTATGATGGACAGGGCTGGTTTAAGAGCTACATTGTGTAATATGTGGGATAGATATCTAAAGCAGTGTCTAAAATACGAGGGGTTTTTCCCATTTTTCTTAGATCTTTTTCTCCAAGGAGAGCGCTTCCATGCAGCTTTGGAATCAATATTCCTGTCTGAAGAGACAGCAGCTAAGGAGCAGGGCGGAGATGATGTCATTTCTGGCTACTTATCCAGTGTGGAACATGTCTTGGAAGACATCAGCGAGGTGAAGGCTCTGGAAAGTGGAGTTCACCACGAGACCCTGCAGTACCTGGGCCTGGTGGACTGCGTGGCCAAATATCGGTGAGGTGTCCTCCTCTCAGGCTCCTGTGGTGCTGTGGAGGCCAGGCTGGGGGAAAGCTGGACAGATCTCTAGGACTGGCAAAGTGGAGGAATTCCCCTGGATGATCCTGATGACAGAAGTGCTGTTTTTCCTGGTGGAGAGTTCCTTACTGGAGCAGGGACAGGGTTAAGCAATCATCAGCACTTTCCAGGAACTGTGGCAAGTTTAGTTAACTTTGGTTTTTGAGATCTAAACTGCCAGTGTGAAAGAGACTTGTTTAGACATAATAATGAGCAATGTGACATCAGGGTGAAACAGGCTGAGAGTGCTAAGTCTTCATGTATTGTCTCATCCATCATTTCTTTCTTGACCAGACTTAAGCCCAAAGCATTGTCCTGTCTTGTTCTCCTGTGCAGGGGCCGATTGTGTGTGATCGACTGGAAAACTTCGGAGAAGCCAAAGCCATTTCTGCAGAATACTTATGACAATCCATTGCAAGTTGCAGCATATATTGGAGCCATAAATCACGATGCCAATTATGACTTCCAGGTCAGTTGGCCTGCTGCATGCCAAGACAAGCAGCAATGCCTGTGTTGTCATTTCTCCCTGCCTCCTGTCTTTAAAACCTGCTGTCCATCATAGGATTTGTAAACAAAGGAAGCCAAGCTGAGATCAGTTTGAGCTGGCATACTGTGAAATAATTCCACTACTCCTGTTAATCCTGCTGCCCTTGGCTGCCAGTAGTGCATTTTCAGTGGTTTTAAGGAAGTGCTCCTTGGGACCAAGGGATGCTCAGAGTCTTAGGAGGTCAGATGAACTCACAGGGACTTTGCATCTGGGCAATCCCCTGTGCTCTGTCCTGTGTGGTTTTTACTTGTGTCGAGAGTAGGAAGGGGTGGGAGAAAAAATGAAGCAAAAGAGCCTGCAAACAAGAAAATGGCGTTGCAAGGGCCTGCATCCTGTCTTGCTATATCCCACTAGGAAATGAGGCACTAAAGGATGCACTTGGTGTCTGGAAGCTGTACTGTCTCCTCAGGGAAAAGCAGTGTGTTGTGAATCACTTTGTCAGAAGACAGTGCCATAATGTTTTTGAAGACTCCAAAAGCAATTCTAGCCTGCCTGCTTGGCCTGAAGGATTTTTACTTCAATATAAATATTGAAGGGGGAAAATATGAAGCAGAAGAGAGCAGGTTAATTAATATGTTGAGCAAAGGACTTTATAGAATACTATAGAGGTCAGTAAACTCAAACACTCCACAGATATGCTCTTACCAAGTGAAATATGGACAGGAATTCTGAAATTGTGATATTAGCTGCCCCAGTGCCCCCCACTGCCAGGGTTTTGGGATTTGTCAGAATGAAAGATGTCAGAACACACCTAAGTAACCATTTCTACTCAGACTGAAACTGGAGAGTGGCATCAGTCTGGTTGTAAGGCCCCAGGCAAAGCCTTCTTCGTCTCTGGCAATTTTCCTGGCATCTGCAGGGTTTAATTATCACTCATCCTTGGAGTTCATGTCCCCTGCTTTTCACTGAAGTTACTCAGAGCTTTGTGTTCAGAGTTTTTTGGAGCATTTGAATGTCATGTCTCCAAGTATCTTACAGTGAATTATTGCCCTTTCTAATTCCCCATTTCTTGTGTAAGATACATATATGCCAGGATGATGTTTTGCAGTGAGGTTTATCTCTTAGGATTGCACACAAATGTTACAGATGTTGGACTTGTGACAGCTCCCTGTCTGTGCTGCAGGTTCGCTGTGGGCTCATTGTGGTTGCCTACAAGAACGGCTCTCCTGCACACGCGCATTTCATGGATCCTGACCTGTGCTCACAGTACTGGAATAAGTGGCTCTTGCGCCTCGAGGAGTACATGGACAAAAACTGACCCACACTGAGCACAAGCAAGTGGTCTGAGCACAGAGACAAAGGAAGAACTTTTTGTTTAAATACACCACTTTCGTATTCTTTTTTTGAGTAACCTTGGCTAATTTCTTTCCAGCAGGGTTCCCCTCACTCCCCTCCCAAAAAGACAAGTAGCTTTCAAATGGGGAGTATCTATTTGCTTATGTTGTAGGTGACCTGAGTGATCCAGGCAGAACAAAGCCAAGTTATTTAGCATCTCTTTTTTATCCCACATAGTTTATATAGCCTGAGGTTGATAGAAGAGTTACTATTATCAAGTAAAACTGCTCAATCAAGTCATCCTTCTTCAGTAATTTTTGAGGAAAGAATTCTCAATTCTCAGTTGCAGAGCTGAGTCTTTGAAAATTAAGTTGGTGAACTAAAGCAAAACAACATCAGCAATGTATGAGCTGAGAGAAATGCAAATGATGGAGAAATTGATATAGTAGACTGGGTTTCAGTCATCATCAGACATTATTTGTGGTTTTTCTTACAGCTACCGCTGGAAACTGTGCTGAGAGTTAAAATGAAAGTCCTCATTAGCTCTTGCTTAGAGTACTACAGCAAAGTGACCACTTAACAGAAGTGGCTCAGCAAGAGAGGAGCAGAATTGTAACCAACACTCAGAGGAATTTCCAGCAAGTGTTCTGAGAGGTGGGAATATTGGCTGCTGCTAGTGGCTCCTCCTGCAGGATTCTTAACACCCAGCCCTCAGAAAAGCACTCTGAAATGGCCTCTGTGCCTTGGCTTGTGAGCTCTGTGCAGCCTGGGGTGCCACTGCCTTGAGCTCTCCTGACTGCTGTGGGTCTGAGCCAACAAGGAGCCCACCATGTCACTTGAGTGTTTTTGTATCAAAACAGACCTCTGACTGGGAAGCTGGGCCTTCTGAGCAGTGAAGGGCTGCTGGTTGGGTTTTGGGCGCTGTTTTTTATGATTTTGTGTTTGGTTGGGTTTTTTTTCCAAATAAGTTTGTGAGTAAATGTTTTGAAACAACTTTTACTTTTGAAGCATACAGAATCAAGTCTGTGAAACAGAGAATAAGCCTTCATCATGTCAGGCAGTATTGCTCTGGAAAGCTTTTTCCCTCATTTTCTTTGTTTTCTCTGAATTGTATGTATGAATTTTCATGATACCACTGCCACTTACAAATAAAATTATGACCAACCCCTAAGCTTCAAGAAAATCAGCCAGAACCATAGCTAAAAGCCCAGAAACTTAAACCTCTGTACTGCTTAATCTTGTGCTTCTAGAGTACTGAACCGTGGAAATGTGTGCAGTGAAACTGAGTTATAGTGGTACTTGCATGCTCAAACCTGGCCTAGTAAAAAGGTAACTCTGCTTAATTAGATTTCTAAAAAGACAAACCATGGGGAGTGAAAATCTGGGTTCAGAGATGACACCATTGAGACACATCCTGTGTTCAGAAGTTCTACCTGTTTAACAAGGATCTTCCCACATCCCAAAATTTTAGCAAGTGGCTGGTTTAATGTCATGAACAGTTTTCTGTGAAAGGCAGTTCTGTGAATACAAAGAGGGTGGGCAGAAGCAGGAGGTGATAAAAGGTGCTGAAATCCCTGGGTTGGTTGGGATTGGATAGAGGAGGCCAGTGCAGAACAGCTGGGCAATATTTGAGTCGCGTTGCTTTCTTCACCAGTTCATCACTCAGCCATTAGATGTCTCTGATCCATGTAAATATTCAACCTCCTTCCCCCTCATAAATAAGGACGAGTCTGGAGCCTGGGCAGTGTTGGCTGCACCTGTTGGATTTGTGTTCATTTGTTTAACAAAAGCCCTGTGCTTGAGAAGTGCTGCCAGCAAAGTCGGTTTGTAAACCTGCCCAAGGCCCAGGTAAGTCTGTACCTCAGAGAGCCAGGAGGAGGCAGACAGCCTTCAAAGACAGCAGTGATTGGAGTCACTCATGTCTGGCACTTCTGAAAGCTTAGCTGCTGCTTTGGGCATCCCTGGGTGAGCTCTGGAGCATTTCTGGAACAACACAAGCTGGTTTGTCCTGTAACAGGACTGGCAGGTGACTGTCACCAGTGTCACACAAAGCCAAACACACTGTGACCAGTTTCAACTAACTTGCCAGACTGTGAAATTGATGTGCCCAGGGCACTGCTACAGGCACTCTCTGTCCTCTGCACAAAAACCTGCTGGGCAGCCAGGTCATTTACTTCAGCTCCAACATCCAGCTTCCCAGAACTTTGCTCTCCATCCAGAGTGGGTTTTTCACTGTGCCCTGTTACCTGTTCCCTTTCTCTTTTATTGTGAATCCTTTCTGCACCCACCTCACTGTGCCTGTGGTTCTCTCAGCAGGGATGTGCTGTGGAAACGACACTGGAGGGAGATCAAAAGCAACACGTGGTGCAGGAGGGATAAAAACCCAACCCATGCACACAGGTACACACAAAATGTGTCTTGCTGGAGAGGAAAGGTTTCAGCTACAGCTCTGCTGTGCCAGGGGAAGGGCTGAGGTTACTGCAGAGCTGAGCACAAATCCCATGCAGTCAGGTGAACATTAATCCCACTGCAGAGTGAGCAACCTTCCCTTTACATTGCTCAGTTATGAGAGCTGGGGGGTCAGTGCACAAGCTTTAGCCCTTTTTGCAAAGTCAGGATGTTCTAATTTAGGTCAGATGTTTTTTTTCCCCAGCAACTTGCCAAGGTATTCTACCAACCTTCCTGTTACATAGGATAAGTTTGTTCTTAGCACAGTGTCATCACTTTATTATCCTCATTTTCAAGGTCCCAAGCACCAACAGTTGTGCTGAATAAAGTATTAATATCCTTAGGAATGCTTTAAAACCCCTTTTGTGGGGAAGATTTGCCCCACAAAAACCCAAGCAGTTGCCTGTACAAAACTGAAGCAAGTTGAAAATATTTTTGATGGTTCTTGCAAAGTTGCTCAGAATCTCTCATTTTAGCAGCAATGACTGTGAAAGTCCTGGCTATGCCTGACTTTGTATTTTAGGTGGGAGGAGCCTTTTAAACTGACAGTGATCACAGATGAGCAACCAGATTGATGCCTGCAGGTTTGCACTGATCTCCTGAGGCAGACACAGGCTCAGTCCCCCTTTTCACTGCATTGTTGTATTAGTGAACAGGCACTTGAATATAAAAGAGAAAAAATCCCCAAACATACACACACACATAAAATATGCACAAAATTGCATTTCATCATGATAGAAAATACTTATTTTCAAGTCATTACAGTGCTTTCTTTGGGTTTCTGGTTTGGTATTGATGTATGTTAAAAGGATGTGGTAATAACACTCAGAGAGAGCATGACAAGTCCAGGAACATCAGAGTTAAGGTTTCACTTGCATCTACACATGATAACAGTAAGGTCATGGCTTAAAGTACCTAAAACAAAATTAAAAGTCTGCCCTGGAATAATATCATTTGCTAGTTGAGCCATTTTGGTAACTTCTGCATCCTTTGAGAAGAGTTTCAACTCACCTTGGATCACTTCCATAAATTGTTAGCAGACTGCACAGGGGGCAGAGCTAAGGGTATTTGCACATTTTAACTCATTTGCTGATGCAATGCACTCCTGTTCTTAAGGCACTTTAATTAACATTGCATAGAACTATGTACTAGGAGCACTCTTACCCAACACTTTTCACCCAAACCTCTCAAAAGTAATTTTCACGGGAGGTAGGAGTTATTAATTTTACAAAATACACCGGGGAAAGGTGAACTTATTGTCATGGTGGTCAGACCTGTGGTAGAGCTGAAACAAAACAGGTTGCCCAAATGTCAGTTCACTAAATACTCCATCCGACAGGTGACAGCCTTGCAAGTGTGCCATTTTTATTGGCCAGGTAAAAAAAAAGAAGCCTGATGTTTCCATCACGAATGGGAATATTTCTGTCAAGTTGAGGTTTTACCGACATCAAGAGAGTCCCGTTAACAAAAGCATCCCTTTAATCTCAGGCATTTCTTTCAAAATTGTCCTTAAAAAAATAATATCCGTAGTCCTACATGTAAACTTCATTCCCTCAGAGCACCGTGAGCCCCCGTGTCACTCGTCCTTGTCGTCCTCTTTGGAGTTCCTCTGCAGGACTGGGCTCAGTTTGGTTTGCAGGACAGCTGCCAGTTTTTTGGAGGTTTTTTTCAGGAAGGCACTGCCGGGGTGGACACCGCTGACATGGAGGTACAGATCCTCCTGCGTGGGGCCAGTGTAGCCGCAGTCCTCGCACACGTAGAGCTTGTCCCTCCTCTGCTTGTAGGCATACTGCTGCTGCACGCCGTGGATCTTCTTCAGGTGCGACTCCAGCGAGCAGCGCTGCGTGAAGGCCTTGTTGCAAACCTCACACTTGTAAGGACGAATCCCTGCAGCGGGAAAAAGCAGCGATTACCATCCCAAGTTATGTTTCTCACAGCCAGCCAAGAGCAAGACTGTGGCACATCAGCTAGTGAAACTGTATCTAGCAGCCCAAGGAAATACCTCTCTGAGCAAAACATCCTATTTTCAGGCATGGGTTGACATATTTAGGCATAGAAAACCTAGGAATGTTTTGAGAAGGTGCAGGCAGACGCTGAGGATAACATGCCCATCAGTGCATCCTTAGGTTTGGTCCTAAGGAAGGCATTATCAACTCCTGCAGAACTTATTTTAGACCCCTGACTTTTTGAAATCCTGTGACTAGGGAAAGCTATCAGTGTCAGCTAATCTGTCATTTTGGCTTTTATAATGAATGAAAAACTTGTGTCTTGGTAAGATTTTAATTTTTCTCCTTTTGTGAGCAAATCTTAATGAGGCTTTGGTGAACAGCAGCCCAGTGTGAATGTCCAGTGATTTCAGGGCTTCAAAGGAGCAAGAGTGCTTTCATACAATACAGATTTGATGACTGAGATTACAAATTTTAGAAGAGAAGTGCAGTAAAATGAAAGAAATAACTGTGTCTGCAGAGCAGGGATAGGGAACTGACTTGTGATTTGAATGCCCAAACAACATAAAAAAAAAAATCAATTTTACCACCAATCAACACTGATTTAACAACAACCCCCCAGTGCTTAAATAGTTGAGGGTGTAGCAACACTTGAAAGAACCTAAACCAGCTGGAATTCTACTAGGCTAGATCAGTAAGTTTTCAAGCAAAGACCACCCTTAAAACTGATATAAGGAGTTACCTAACCCCCTCTTTTCCCCAGGGAAGGTGGAATGCCAGGGTCTGCAAGATCAGACCTATGGTGAGCCAGGCAGAAATGGATAAACCAGATTGGTCTGTTCTGACAGTTACAACTTTGTGATTGCTTGAAGTCACCAGTCAGGAGCTGATCTTTCTACCAGAAATCCAAGCTAATTAGAAGTTCCAATAAGCAGCATCTCAACTGCATTTTTGTACGTTAAAAGAGGTTATCCCAGTGCACCAGATTAAACTATCAAGATAAAAGTTTCCTGATGCCTGCTGCTGTGAAATTGCTTCATCTCCATTAAACTGCAATTGGAGAGAAAGCCCAAGCCTTCATTAGAACTCACACACAAAAAGCAGTTTCATGCTCATTTGAAGGCAATTTAAACCTTCACCATCCTTGGTGCCTGCTCCACAGGCAGGAATACAAGCAAAGAAGAAAGAGTAATGCCAGGATAGCATAGCCCATGAGGGCTGGGGGCTCTTCATCACTTGGGAATCATTTGAAATCAGTTAGGAATCATTTTATTCTGGCCAGAGACGCTCTTGGATTTAGTTTCTGACACTATGATGAGGGGGACAGGTTGAAAAATCACTTCTTATAGAAGCACTGACTCCACACTCCAGCCCAGTGGCAGCTCCCTGCTCACAGCCAGCAGCTTTCCTTTCCACATGAAAGTTTGCAAACAAACCAAAACAGCCCAAAACATTGGCTCCAGCCAATGCCTTCCCATCCAAATGGGTGTCATTGTTTTTGTGAGCTCTACTACGAAGAAACAGATCCTGCCTACCAGGATCCTTGTGTCCCTCTAGCAGTTTACATGATTAATGGTGCCCAAACAAAAAAAAGGGGCTCTGCAGAGCAAGCCCAAAGAATCTCCAGCTCCCGTTGGGCAACCACACATCTGGAAAGATGGGATGTGCCTGTGGGATGTGGTGGATGCACCTTCTGGGTGCAAAATCAAAGCCTGCTGAGCACAGCCCCAACGTGACCCACCAGAAAGTATTGCCCTCAGTGAGAATGGGGTTGATATTTATTTAAGCCATTGCTTCCACCAAAAAAAACCCAAAAAACCAAACCCAAGCAACAACAACAACAACAACAACAACAAAACACAAAACCAACCAAACAAAAAAAACCCAGAAAGCAAAAGGGCAGCCTTCTGCCTGCTCCAGGCTGGGATAAGAACCGGGAACAGTGGACTGGATTTGAGGCAAGGGATCCAGTTCAAGGGAATACAGTCTCTGCTGTTTGGGATGGACTCAGAAAGTGAGTGGCCACAGAATGCCAATCCCTCCAGCCTGCGGGAGGCACAGTATGAACCACACTCTGGTTTCTCCAGACAGTGCCAAAATCAAGCATAATCTCACCCTGCACAACAGTCAGCTGGGAAGGTGCCCAACAGCAAAAAACCCAGGAAACTGCTGCTCGTTGCCTCTAGAGGGCAAAGCGTTTTCATCCAGCTCCTGCCTCCACTCAGTGCTAAGCGCTGCTAAATGCAGATTTGCTATCCCGGGGGATTATCCCAGGCAGGTTATCCTGGGGAGTTATCCTGGCTGCCCCAGGCATGGCAGCACAGGGCTGTGTCTACACCAGGCCTGGATGGCAGATCCTGCACCCTCACTGCTTCACACGGATTGCATTAGTTCTCCTCAGATTTTATCATTCCCAGGACTTTTCTGTGTCCATGCTCGTGTCTTCCCCATTCCCCCACTGCATCCCCACTATTTCTTTGCAAATGTTGTTAACCTGGGCTTTGTATTCTGGTCTTGCCAGGTTACCCTCACCTTGTCCTTGTTCTTGTTCCATCCCACCCCTTTTCCCCGGAGCCTCCCGCAGGTCCCCAGGGAACTCATTCTCACCAGTATGGGTCCGGACATGCCTTTTCAGATCAAAGGTGTCGTTGAAGCCTTTTCCACAGAAGGTGCACAAGTGTCTCTTCACCTGGCTGTGGCACTTGATGTGACGATTGAGCATCCTCTGCAGGCGAAAGCCTTTGCCACACAGCTCACAGCTATGCAGGGCAGCATCGTTACAGGTGCCAGTGGTGAACTGAGGAGGGGGAGAGGACTGGGATGAACAACAGAGCACCAACAGAAAAAATAAAGCAAAACAAGCAGGGCTCTTTGTGGCATTAAAAGAAACCTTGGGATATGTTAGAAATGAAAAGTGAAAGCATTCGGGACACTCCTGTGGGGTAAAACCTTCACGCTTTCCTTGCAATCGAGTGAGGGACTTAGCATGTGTGGTTTGGGACTGATGCCTCTCTGGCCAGCTTGGATTCAGGGCTTAAAACAAACCCTGTGCAGTGGATTCCTTCCAGGGGCAGCAACCCTTGCCCAGCTACATCCACGAACAGGAGGGCTTAGGCCATGAGCACTTTTCTGTGGGACCACACGAGTGTTTGCTCCTGCACTCAGCTGATATCCTGGATGGAGAAGGGAAGCCCTCTCTGGTGGGAGAGTTGTATTCTGCAGTGCCTTCACTAGTCACGCCTCCAACTGCTCCGGGTCCCTCAAAAAACAGCCATCAGTGATAAAAAAGGTGGTTTTGGAGAGATAAACCCAAGGCACATTGTGCTGACTCAGCAGAGACTGAAACAATGGCACTAATCTCCCCCCGCTGGTGTCCCTGGCTCGTTAATTAACAGCCGAGTGACATTAGGGGGTAATCTCGTTCCCGCTCCTAGCACCGAAAGCACTGTGCCAGCACCATGACATAACTCGACTAAAGACACTGATGATTCAGTTCCTGGGAAGATCATTCCTCAGAGGGAAGGCTGAATGTCCGGTAAATGTAAATACTCTGCTGCTGGTTTGATTATTCCTGGCAGAACACACGGACATGCTCCCTGATAGACACCCGGGATGAGGGAAAGCCAGCAGAGCAGAGAGGACTCTGCTGAAACTTGGTTTTGCTGTGAAAGTCACTAACAGCCCAGGTTAAATTATACAAAGTAAGTTAAAGTCAAACAGCAGCAGGGCGGGCTCTTCACAAAGACAGGGCTAGGCCTGGCGTTTCTTCTTCCTGAAAAGCCAGTTATTTTTCCCGGTCCTCCTCCTTTGCTTACTACTGAAGCAACGCTACTTGAAATTGTAAAGGAAGATAAAAGAAAACGGCGCCTGTGAAACCACGAGGTGTGAAACTAGAGGAGGGAGCCTTCTGAGAAGAATCTGTTGGGCAACAGGGGTATGGCTCCACCTCAAGCAGCTGCATATAACCAGGGTGAAACCTAATCATGAGACTGAAGAGCGCGGTGACTGAAAGGCTGTCAGCCCGGCACAGACAATGGTAATTTTTACAGCTCCATCCAGCAAAGCAGCAGCCAGGGTTTAACGAGGTGTTAACTACCAGTGGTAAACACATCTCCTGCCTAGCACTGGGGTGGCCTGGCTCCACCTCTGCTGAGCGGACCCTGGATGTTCAGAGAGAGACGTGGCGCTGTTTGGGAGCTCAGTGTTCAGTTCTTAGGTACCACGAGGACCTGAGGCACCGTGAGCAATTTGCTGTCTCAGCCTTGGGAGGGAAATCACTGCTCTGCTCTGCTGGTTTTGCCCGGGGAACACCCAGAGCTCCTGCCCTTGCAGCAGAGAGGCTCCTCAACAAAGGCAGTGGACAGATAATTGCTCCATTTCACCCAAGCCTGCAGGTCGACCTCAAGGTGGCAATGGTCTTTCACAGCTATTGAGGAGAACTTTTAACTAGCTGCTTTCTTGAAAGGTGAAGGTGTGAGGGGGCAGCGTGAAGATTCACCCCAACCCCTCTTGGTGAAGGCTTGACTGCAACGTAAAGGCAGCTTTTAAGGAGGCCCCACGCTAAGGAGCAAGATCCACCCACGCACCATGGGGCATGACTCCTAGCTGCCAGGGCTGGTCCTTCCTGGCTGGGTTCAGAGCTCCTGCGGGACCCGAGCCAAGCAGGTCAGGGGCAGCACGTCCCAGGCAAGGATAACAGGAGGCAAAGGGCACTGGAAGCTTATGGCACATCGCTTATGAGGCTTGCCCTGCTGCTGCCATCCTACGGCCGGCTGTTCCCGCAGGCCTGCACCTCGGTGTGCGGGACAGGTGCTGTCACCACTAGCAAAGAGAGCCGCAGGTTGTCACCTGGTGTCCCCGGGCAGCAGCCAGGCCTTGACCTTGAACTGGGGTCACCCCATCACCAGAGAAGAGATGGTTGGGGCACGGGCGGTTACCTTGATTTTTGACCTGACCATGGGGCGCTTGACGGCCAGGTCCAGCAGCATCCCCCCGGCCGTGCCCAGCTCGCCGGGGGCAGGTTGGGGCGTCGGGGGGTCGCTGGGCTCGGCGTCCCGGGTGCCGCTGCTGCCGCTGCTCTCCAGACTGCAGCTGTCTTCATAGCCCAGCAGCACGCAGCCGATCCCGCCTGCAACGGGGTGGGGATGCGATAAAGCGGGGGGACCGCGGAGCCGCGGGCAGGGCCGGGGAGGGAGGCGGCGGGCCCCGGTGTTTAACCTGCGGGCGGGCCGCTGGCGGCGGGGGAGGATCCCCGGCTCACGCTGCAATCGGAAACTCAAACACGAACGGTCCCAAAGTTCAAACAAGCCAGCTCCGCCGTCTTCCCGTTATACCCCGGGCAAGGGCAGGAGGAGGAGGAGAGGGGGAGGCCAGGAGTACATCACCCCCCCGGGTCCTTCCTTCTCCTCCCCCAGCCACCTTTCTCATGCAAAAGAGGTTTCCCACCTTCCTGGACGCACACACACACACACACATTCTCCCCCAGCTCCCCTCCCCTCCGAACGCGGGGGCTCCCAGGGTGGGAGACGCTGCCAGGCATGGGGCCGGCACGGCCCGGCGGGGCTGGCACCCCTGCCGCTGCCCGGGCACTTTTCCCCCGAGTGCAGTCCGCGTCCCCTCCATCGCGTTTAGCACAGCTTTCTCTAAGCCGCCGCGTCCCGCCCGCCCCCTCGGGGCTCCCCCGGCCCGGCAAAGCCCCCTCCCCGTCTCCCCCCTCCGTAATCGCGGGGACCCCGCTCCCTCCGTCCCTCCCGGCGGCTCCCGGCGCGGGGCGGCGGCCGGCGGCGCCGTACCTGGGATGTAGGTGTCGGCTCTCTCCTCGTCGGGCAGCCCATCCCAGCTGCGCACCGCCGGCTGCGGGCTCCGGCGCTTCACCAGGAAGGCTCTGGGCATGGCGAGGGCAGGGGGCACGGCTGGGCACGGAGCGGAGCGGCCGCTTCAGCCCCTCCGGCCGCCCGCCCGCAGCCCGACGGGGCGCGCCGTCCGGGGGAGCGGGACAGCACGCACCGGGCAGAGCCGCTGAGGCGCGGGGAGGGGAAGGGGAGGGGAGGAGAGGGGAGAAGGTGGGGGGGGGAGGAAAGTTTCATAAGGTGGAATAGAAAAATGCACCAGGAAACTTGGGAAGGAGCATGCGTGCTGCAAACATAACGGTGTCAACAAGTCTGCTTACCTGTCCGACCGGTTGGAGCAGCTGAGCTTTGTTCCAGCCCTTCCTAAGGCATGAATGTTTGCAAAAGAATTTAACGTCTGAAAATTAAAAAAAAAAACCAAATAAAACCCAAACGAGGAGGGGACCCCCGCCGCTGCCGCCTGCCCGCCCCCCGCCGCGGGACCCGCTGCCCTGTGCCGCCGCACCGGGATATCCCGGTGGGAATGCGGGCCGGGCTTGCTCCCCGTTCGCGAGTGCGGATCCCGCCGCCCACGGGGGGCTGAGCGGAGACCCCCCCGGGACAGCCCGTCGAGGGGAAGACTTGCCGAGGCGCCGGGAAAGAGGCCGAGCTGTCCTGGGGGCAGCAGCAGGAAGAGAAAGTTGTTATTATTTTTCTCAATTACTAGCCTTTCTTCTGTTAAAAAAAAAAGTAAAAAAAATTATTCTCTTTCAGTCATTGATTTAAAAATTAAAAACGTGTCACAGCCTTTTCTCTTCGCCCCTCGTTTTTTTTTTCTTTTTCCTTTTTTTTTAAATTTGCCCCTTGTCGTCTTTCCCCTGTTCCCAAAGTGGAAATGAAACAAAGACAAGAGGTTGGGGTATTGGGGAAGGAAGCAAAGGAAACAGAAGAAAACCCACAAAAACTCTGCGAGCACAGCAGAGCCCATGCTCGGCGTGGTCTTGGGTGATTAACAACATTCAGGGATTCCTTCTCCCGCCTCGTGTTCGAGCT
This sequence comes from Lichenostomus cassidix, assembly GCF_008360975.1. NCBI lineage: Eukaryota > Metazoa > Chordata > Aves > Passeriformes > Meliphagidae > Lichenostomus > Lichenostomus cassidix. The sequence goes on from NC_139483.1 coordinate 12,047,692, forward strand.
GCTGCTTTATTAAAAGCAGTGGACACGCACTTGGTGCCTTCCTCCCCGAGCTCATCCCTGCGGCAGAGACAGCACCGGGCTAGAGCATTGCGGGAATGAGCACCAAAAGCTGCTTCCCCACGTGAAGGAAGAGGCCTTTCAAACGGAGTCACTCCTCGCCGAGGCTGCTGATTTCCTCCCAAAGGGCGAAGCACAAACCAGGGGGAATTGATGGGAGTTTCACTGAGAGTTTCATTGAGACAATGATTTAACTCCAGGGGCTGGACCTGGAGCCTCTGAAAAGAACACGCCTTCAAATATCAGGGTCAAAGGAAAGGGCTCTGCTTGATGCACGTCCTCATCAGCCTTTCAGGCATGAGCTCTTGTGGGGGGCTGCGACTGGGGCTGTGGGACAGCCTGGAGCCCCAGAGATAAAGCTCCAGCCCCTCATCAGGTGATGCACCATCTGAGAGGTCCTCTAGCAATCTGAATTTCCAGAAGGATATCCCAGCACCTCCTACTTGCTCCCCCTGCTCCTGTGGGGAGTTTACAGTCTCTGCAGGTACCAGGTGAGAAGCCACCTCAGCATGGCTTCGGGCAATACCTCAGCAAGACCGCACATAAACCTTCCCTTTCTTTCTTTCTCTGTAAGGCTATGTAATTTCTCTGTTATGTCTGAGATTTTGCTCCAGGACAAAATACAGCTATGTGGGGCTTAATTGATTTTTTTTTCCAGTGCTTTCAACTTGAGGTTTCTTTTATATTAACGACTCCTGGTCTTTTAAGCCAAAAGAGGTAGCAAATGACATTAATCAGAGCACTCCCAAACCAAGAACTCGTTGTGACGACTTCACTGTCATCTGGGCTTTCTCAAATCCTGCTTTGAGGTTCTCATTTAATGAGGTCCTGGAGCACATGTTTCACTTACACTGGGTGCTCCAAATCAGACGTGCAGTTACAAGCATGGCTGAATCAGGAATAATAAAAACAATAACAATAATAATAATAATATCATCATCAGCTCTGGAGCCTTGACACGAGTAGTCAGGACTGAGGTGTGTGCAGCACCACTGGAGACAGAGTGGAGAGAAAGTCCTGCAGCCTCTGGCAAAGCGAGAGGAGTTGGGTGGAGAGGCACAAGCTCTGTGAAGGAGAGCATCCCAGCAGTGGTGCACTGCCTACCCACTGAGCCAGCAGGTAAAAATACAGACTGCTGACCAAACTTTGGTGTTGCTTGGCCAGAGCCCATGAGAAAACCATACTGCCTTTCCTACAAATACCATTCCTTGGTATTTTCTAGCCCAGAGGAGCCTGAGGAGTGTGCTCACATCATGACCCCACCAACACCATTGCAGGGAGGCACATGGAGCACCATGAAGTGGGATTCTTGGGGATCCTTGTCTTCAGCAAGGCAGCCCATGGACATGTCACTGGATGGCCATGTCCTTCTCCAGACTCCCACTGGAGCAATGTTGCACATACAGCTCGAGCACCGTAATTAAACTCGGTAAATAATGATGCTAATGAGATAATGGCACACAAACATTTCTGCAGGATCGTGTTTCATTTTCAACATTACTTGGGTGTGGGAGAAAATCCGGTATGTTAAATTAATATTTCGGGTGTAAATCAAATTAAATGTACAAATGTGCCGTAGGATCAGAGCACAGTGGGACCCACCCTGACGGATTTGACTACTAAAATGTGTTTCATTTCACTCAGAGCATTTGGGAGTGAGGAGGGAGAGATGGGATCAAAGAAAGAACTAGCTGTGTGTCACTGTCTCAATCACATCTCAGCAAATCTGAGAGCAGTCATCCAGGACCGTTTTCTGGCCATTTCTCATGATTTTGAGCCCACCCAGGCCAGACAGAGACGAGAACCTGGCTGGTACAGCAGCTTGGCAATGCAACAGCACATCCTTTGCTTTCTGGCTCATAGCAGAGCTCAGCTGGGAGAATTTATACAGGTTTCCTGACCATGCAAGAGAGGCCACAGCTTGAGAAGATGCACCTTGAGAAGATCCTTGAGAAGATCCTTCATATCCTTGAGAAGATGCACCTTCACCTTCAGAGCCTGTTGTGTTCTTGAAACACCAGGGCTTGGACATTTGGGCTGCTTCAAGTTGCCCAAAAACCCAGCTGACACCCTGTGGGGCTGGTGAATCCCCACTCTGCTCTCAAGAGGCATTTTAGGACAGATGGGGAGGAGTCTGGGTGTCAAAACGTTGTCCAGTCCTCTGGGAGACACACCGTGGTGTGATACCCCTTCCTTAACATGCTCCACATGTCCCCATGGTGGGATGGTGAGCACAAAGCCCAGTGCAGCACTGGCCTTATAAAAAGACCTCACTCAGCTCAAACACCATCAGCCTCTTTTCCCACACATATTCCTGTAACTCCACACTTTTCTCTGCCCAGAGTCAGGCGTTTCAGCTCCTGTTGGTGTTCTTTGAGCAAAGACTGCTCAAAAGGGAGACAGCTGGGGGAAAGACATCTACAAAAGCAAATTCCAGCCCAGCCAGGAATGGGCACAGCCAGGCCACTGGGAGCCCTAGCCTCACATGCCAGCCACGTCACAGAGAGGTTCACAGAAGGAAGATGCTATCATTGCAACCAAGGCAAGATTAGAGCAAGGGAGAGTATCTCCTCTGCAGCCTTTTCCAACCTCCTGCCTCCTTGGATTATGTAGTGGAGGTCAAGCATGCCATAGGGTCTTTAGGGATTGTGAGAACCTCTGCGGACCGTGTTTTAAAAGTCCATAGAAAAGCACAGAGGAAGCTCTGAAAGAAACCCTCCCCTTGGACACATGTTACTTCCAGCGCCAGCTTTCCTTCCACCTGGCTGTCTCCGTGCTGCAGCTCAGCATCTGCGAGGAGCCGAGTAGCTCCCGGAGATGCTCCGGTCCAGCCCGCCCCGCTCTCCATCGCCCGCCGGCGGCAGCGGCGGTGACTCAGCCGGGTTTCGGCAGCAGCCTGCACGCACACACCGTGCCTTGCCCGAGGGGCTGCTCTTGTCTCCGAGGGCACGTTCCCACCCAAAGCACGCCGTTTGGGCCAACGCTGCCCCGCGGTGCGCTGGAGGTCGGGGGATGTGAGCATTGCTGGGGATGGCACTGGCTGGCAGAGCGAAGCTACTGCCCTGGTCACGCCTGCCCAGCGCTGTGCTGCCAGCTCTGGGGCCAAGCCTGGCCACTGGAAAGCCTTGCTTCCAAGGCAGGTTTTGGCAGCTCTCCCGCTTGGATGAGGAAACACTTCACCGCAGCGGCTGGAGCCAGAGTGGCTCCACGCCAGCATTATCTTGGAAGGAGGGAGCGGTGGCTCTGCAGGCTGCCCCAGTTTGGAGGGCGATCTGCTTTCCTTGACTGAGCAGGGAGGGATGGAGAAGGTGCCAGCCGGGGGGAGACGGCTCCCCAGGCTGCGGGAGAACCTGCCCTGCCTGTGCTTCCCCGCCGGGTTTCAAAGCACCCCACCAGGCTGACTCACCGGGCTCCTGTCTCCCTGCCTCCCACGGCCCCTGCCACTCCCGGCGTCTCCCTGTCTTTCTCGACCTATACCTCCACCTCCTCTCCGCTCCCCCCAGCCGGCTCAGCACTGTCTCTCTGGACGGCCATTCACTGTGGCTCTGCTCCCTCGGGGCACTCAGCATCACCACAGGTTGCCTGCTGCTCCCCAGTGAGCCTCTGGGTCCCACTCCCTGTGGAAATGGCATCCCTGTGAGTTCTGTGTTAGGTGCTGGACCCCAGCAGCATCCACTGAGCATCCCCTCCGGTGGTATCCATGGCCCTGTGCTTGGGGGAAGAGGCTGCTGGAGGACTTGTGTGCCTCACATCCCCTACACACGGTCCAGCAGCACTCTGGGAGGAGAGATGTCCACTCTCACAAGGTGGTCAGGAGAGCCCTGAGCTCTCAGACTGACACAGAAATGTGACTGTGTGAGGATTTGTCTCTGGAGATCTCCAAAGCCCCTTTCCAGCTTTGCCTGCACTACCTAACTTTCTTTTTGTTGCTTGGTTTCCTGCAATCCTACTGCCCAGTGTTTCCTCCCGGGAATTTCTGCGTGTTCCTTCCAAGCCTGACACAGCAGCAAAGGTTCCAAAGGTAATGAAATCTCAGGAGTGTCCTGCAAGTCTATAGCTAAATAGAGGACAGAAAGCTACTCCCTCTGAATGTTTCTGCTGCACTTAAAAATGCTTAACTTTTTTAGACACCAGCAAATCCACGTGGGCTCTAACTTCCAAAACCTGCATCCACACAAGTCAGAGCCCTTCCAGCTCTTCCAGTAATCAGTGACTGCTGGTGGTGGCCCTCAGTGCCCTGTGTTTATCTGCTGTTTTCACAAGAGACATCTCCGTGCAACAAACCAGACAGCTCTGTGAACAGTGAGGAGATGGGGCAGCAGCCTCTCCCCACCTTTGCCCAGTTGTTTGGATTTTGGATTCCCTCTGGCATGTCACAGAAAGCTTCAGCCAGGTGGGTTTGGCCAGAGGAGCAGCTTCCCAATTCAATCTCTGGAGGGAGCTGCTTGAATGCAATGGAAAGGCCACCTCGGGTGGTCTGCTGACATCCCACTCCCTGGCTTTATCCTTGCAAGAGGCATTTTCTCTCCTTGCATTATGCTCGACTCATCATCACCACCACATCTACCTGTTACCATTTTGCTGCCCAGCTGGAGTCTGCTTCAGCAGGGTGACCCATGCAGATGGGAGGCAATGCCAGGGAAAAGACACATTTTCCCTGACACTGGGATGCACTGCACGTTGGGATGTGCTGTTGTTGGGATGCAGGGCGCATCAGGATGTGCTCATGGAGGCTGACAGCTCAAGCCAGGAATGTGAAGCCCAGTAGCTGACTGGGATGACAAGCATTTGACAGGGGAAAAGCTCTCCATGAAAAGCTGGTGGAAAAAAGCTGGATGAGCCAAAGCTGGGTGCTGATTCAGTCAGTGCCTTTCCAGGTTCCTAAAAATAATGAGTGTGCCTTTGAAAGCCGCACTTCCCGCAGCTGGCACAGGATGATAAGCTGTGCTTCCCCCGTCCCACAAGCCCTGCCATCTCTGCCATCCCCCTCCAAGCTCAAACCTCAGTGGTAGAAAATCCCCTGTCCCCTTCCCAAGGACAAATGGCACTTCCGGGGCCCCCCAAGGCTTCCTCATTCCTGCCGGCTGACGGCTGCCGTAAATCCCATTGTATGCGTATGGAGTTCAAGCATTTCTTTACCATTTCAAAAATCTCCAGGAGGGACCAGCTGGGAGGTAGGTGCTGTCCCTGCCATCCCTCTCCCTTTGTAGGATTAAGAGAGTGAGAGAGAAGTGAAAAGGGCAGAGAGGGTCAGCAGGAGGAAGGAATAACTGTCTCCAGTTGGGTGCTCTGGGACATTGCTGCCACCCCTAGCAGCGCAGCTCCCTGGGGTTTTGGCAGCAGGAGAAAGAGAAGATGAGGTTTTGCTGGACTCTTCTCAGCTCCTCTCTGACTAGGAAGACCACCAGGACAGCCTTGGCCACTGGCACAGGTGATGCCAGCCTGAGCACAGAAGTGCTCCAGGCAGAGCCAGGGATGTCCCAGCCCCAGTTCAGACACTGCCGTGTTAGAAATGCACCATTCCTGCTCCTCGTCCCGCTGCCACGGGTGATGGGGGAGGGTTGCTTCCCGACGGGGATCCGGGGCTGCTGATGGAGAGTCGCTGCCTGTCCTGCCTGTGCTACAGCAGAGCATGTGCTCCAACACGCCCAGGATGAGTGAAACACCGCGATACACGCCCGCTGCCTGCGGGATTGCCTGGGGAGCTCAGTGGTGCTGCTTCCAGCTGGGATCCTTTCCTTACAGCGGTGCTTTGACTGCTGAGGGGCTCAGCGCTGGCTGAAGCACTCATGGGTGCCTCTGGCCCTTCCACACACACACAGATGAGCCCTGCTCTCCCTGCTCCCTGCACGGCTGCAGCCCAAGAATCCCTCCTCCTCCCGGGAGAGTCCTGGGAAGGTGTGAGCTGAGGGGTGCAGCTCACCCTGCTTTGGGAACCAGAACCCCCCACACCTTCCTGACCTCCAGCAGCCCTGCAAGCTGCAGGGTGACTGCAGAATTACCCTGCCAACGCTTTGGGCTTCCGTGCACAGTGTTTTTTATCTCCTGGTGCCTTTTACAGTGATTTCCAGGAAAGAAAAACCCAGCCCTGAGGCTGTAAGCGCCCCTGCCCTCAGCTCTCAGCAGCACTGAGAGCCGCAGCTCCCGCCTCCCGCCATCCGCGGGCAAGGGTCTGTACAATTGCCACCAATATAATTATTAAGTGCTGGGATTACATCCTCTCCCTGCTGCACAGCAGGTAGACTTTGGCCTCTGCCTGCATTTCACTCCCCTCTCAGGAGAAGCACTTGCAGGAGGGAGCCAGGGTGCACTCCCCGGGTCGGGTACCCCCTGCAGCACCCCAAAACGAGGGGCAGGGGCCAGCCGTGCCGTGGGGAAAGTGGGGAGAGATGTGGTGGGGAGGCAGCATCCAGACCACCCTCCTCACTCCCCCCGTCCTGGTGATGCCCGGGAAGGAGTGTGGGGTGTTTGGGGTCACCCTGTGGTGTTGGCACCTCGTGGCAGCCCCACACCTTAGTTGATTTAGCTGGAGGTGACCCGCCGGTCCCCGGGCTGGCTGGCTAACGTGTAACCACACCAGCCTGGCTGTAAAACCAGCAAGGCTCCGGTAGCGGCTGCCCGGAGCTCTGCCCTCATCGCTGGAAGGAGGAAGTGCACGGGGAATTTAAAATCAAAAGTAACTGTTTCACAGGCTGCCCTGCAAATGGGAGGAAAGTTTCAGTTCTCCTCACCGGTAAAGAATGCTGTCGTCTTCCCCCCTAGTTTTATCTTTCCTCCATCATTCAGATCTCAGGACAATCAGATTTGCTTCCCTCCAGCTCCCTGGGAAGAACTGTCAGGGGGCCCTGGGGCTTGTCTGAATGGGAGGAGCAACAAAATTTATCCAAATTGCTGGTGAGAGCAGGTTCATGGAGCTTCTTTCTGTACAAGTGCTGAGGGGATGAGTTCCAATGGCTTTCACTTCGTTTGTGCCCATCAAAAAATAAAACTCACCCAAGCCAGGCACACCTCCACCTGCCTGGAGAGGAGGCTGACCTGGTCAAAAGAAAGCATTTTTAATACATACATTTCATTAATTAAAACTATTTTTGGAGTTTCTGTGCACAGAGAAGCCCCCAGTGACTCTGCCTCTGAATTACAGAGGAGGGACACAAAAAGTAACACATCACAATTTTTCCTCTGCATAATGCACTTTTGAATACCAACAACACAACCCCTCTCCAAGCAAAACCCTGAAAGCTTTGTGAAAACATACCGTTAGAATTATTTTTTTTATTATTGGTTTTTGTTTGTTTGCAGGTTGGTAAGAGAGATTGGTTCCTCACTTTACACAGGACAAATGGAGCAGGAGAGGGCTGTGGTTCAGGACGTGGAAATGGGCTCTGTTCAGACTTTTCTCCCTCCCCTTCCATATCTTGCATGGGTTTCCTTAGGCTTCAGTCCTTTTTCTTTGCCACTACGGCAAACCACAACTGAGCACCCTAATTTCCAGATTCTCTGGCGGCTAATATATGGTTGAACTGACACAGCCACCCCTTCTCTTCATGGGACGCTACCCAGAGTAACCACCCACGACACAAAGCTTAGCCAGAAATCCTCCACATCCATCAAAACGGCTGGAACGGGGAAATAAACGTGGAAGCCTTACTGAGAAAGGGCCTGCAAAGCAGCCTTATCAAGGAGGGTGGCAAATGCCTGTGAAAGAGTGTGGAGGGGAGGGATAGAGTGGATGAGGCACAGAGGTTGCACAAGCTGGATTTTCTTTGAAATCCAGGACAAAAATGCCCCCTAAGGATGGACTGCAGATGTTATCCGTGACCACTACCCAGATCTGAGCTGTTTGCCCCGGGGAAAAATGGCCTTGAGCTTTCCAGTCTCCTTCAGGAGTGACCCAACCCTTTCCCGCCTGGTGCTTGGCCCCACCTCCCTGAGCGGCTGTGCCGCTATTCCCAGTTCCAGCAAAGCAGGAACCAGGCACAGCAAAGAGGGCACCAAAGGTACGGGCATAGCACAGGTTTCACCAGCAGGGAAACCCTCCCGATCCACCTTTCCCTCAGCTCAAGCCCACTCTCTGCCTCCCACACTCTCCGTTTGGGAGTCTCATGGACACAAACATCAGGCTTGTGTTCATTGGGCTGAAATCTCTCTTGTCCTTCTGCCCACCAGCAGCTGAAAAGGTTTTCCCCAGCAGTGTCACCTCTGGGCACTCCTGCCCTCCCACCTCCATCACACCACTTCCCTGCCCCTGCAGCCGGGCTCTGAGAAAGGAAAATGGGCTTTTTCACATTGTGGCTGCTGCAAGGTTTTAAACCAGACCAGCTGCTAATCTGGGCTTGGACAAAGTCCCCTCTCTGAACGAGCTCACCCCAGAGCATGGAAAGGGGGCAAAGCAGAAGAACAGGGCCAGGGCACGGGAGCTGAGCCCTCCAGCAAGAGCCAGCCCTTGGGAGGCAGAGAGGAGAGCAGGAGCACCTGAACCACCAGGGCAGAAACTGAGCTGGTGAAAGCACAGCCTGAATGCTCCCTGCCTGGGCATTTCAGCCCCTGCAGTGATTAATGACAGGGCTGGGTAGAGGCACTCGGGGAGAGCTGCACCCTTCCCCAGTGCCAAGGGCGCTGTGTTGGCTCCCATCCACCAGGCTCCTGGCTCGACCCCGTTCTTGGCACCCCAGTGGCCTTGGACAGGTTACAAGCACTTATGCATAACCCTAATAACAGTAAACACACCAAGGTGAGCAGAGCTATTAGACTCAATTGAAATACTATCATTCCCACTAATTTTGCCTTTCTTTTGAATCACATCCATTCAGCAGACATGGAAAAGATTATAATGAGGAGGGATCAGCTTCAAGGTTTGGTTTTCCTCTTCCACTGCGGACAGGGCTAGGGATGAGACCCAACAATCCCCTGGCAGGAACTGCTGTATCACTCTTCTGAGCTCTACCTGGAAATATCCAAGCCTGATTTGGAGACAGGGACTGTGGCACCTGCTGAGGTTGAGATTCCTTGTACCCCACCATCCTGCCTGGCAGTGAGCTGTGGCAGATGCTTGGTGGGGAAAAAAAAGCACAGGAAGGAGTCAGGAATAAGCCTACACCTTTCACAATAAACCTCCCATCTTGGTGCTCATTTGTGATTTAGGGAGCTCATGAGACAACACTAGCATCCAGACACCAGGGTGCTCCAGGTATTTGTACAGATCCTTTCTGAATGCACAGGTAGGTTTCTGAAGGACTGGGGCAATGACTTCCACAGCTCACTTCCACAGGGTTCAATCCTCAAGCCAAGCAGGATAACTTATTACCCACTGTCAGTAAGAAATGGGGAATGATTGTTCCCTGACCTTCTCCTTGTGGTATAATCCCACCTCCCCACCAGACATCCTATTGTGTGATGCATTCCTAGGAGTCACTCTTGTGCACCTCTGCTGTGCTAATTCGGGTGGCAAGGCAGCTCATGGTGACTGCTGACAGGTTTGCTGCTCCTCAGGAGCAGGACTGAGCCTCTGCCTGCTCAGATACTTCAGCGAGGGGGTGCCAGGGAAAAGTCCCCAGGGAGAAGAATAATTCTGTCTTCGGAGCACGAAAAACTGCCAAACACGAGGCCTTAGGGCCACACACTGAACAATGAGAAGGAACCAAACAATTGAAGAGCAGCTTTCTCCAGCTGCTTTCTCCCATGCAAATCGGGATTTCTGGGCAAGGAAAACGCAAAACTGGTGGTCTTGACTCAACAAAACCAGAAACGTTTCTCGCACGCAGAAAGAAACCTCCTTTTGTCTGTGCTTCAGAGATGCGACCGCCCTGGGAATGCAGGCGCAGGCCGGCAGGAAGCTCCAGCGAGGAGCCGCTCCGGAGAGCCCCGGAGACACCGGCACAGCTGGGCACAGCTGGGCACAGCGGGGCACCCAGCCCCAGGGGCGCGGATGGAACAAAGGCCCATTTTAGCACCCCATGCCAGAGTTCTGGCCGGAAGGGTGCGAGCATCCCGCCTCTGTCCCTGCGGAGCTGACAGCCGGGAGGGCAGCTCCGCGGAGACGCCTCCCGATCCCGATCCGCCTCCCGATCCCGATCCGCCTCCCGGCTCTGCGCCCCGCCCCGCATCGGCGCTCGGCTGCCCGCGCCTGGCTCGCTGCGCTCGGCGCTCGGCAGGGGCGGGGCACGCCGCCTCACGCTCTCCCTCAGCCCGGCCCGCCCGCCGCTTCCCCCGCCGCGGCCCCGCGCCGCCCCGCCGGACATGTCGCGGGGCTCCCGCCTGGCGCTGGCCGTCTCCGCGCTGCTCTCCGCCGCCATCGTGGCGGCCGTGCACGTCCAGCAGCGCCGGGAGCTGGAGGTGAGTGCGCGCCGCGGGCCGCGGGGGGGAGGCGGCGAGCGGGGCTCTGCCTGGCCCTCAGCGCGGCCCCGCCCACCGGCCGGGCAGGCCCCGCCCCCGAGCTAGGCCACGCCCCCTCACCTGCCGGCTGACCTGCCCGCCCCCACCTGCCGGCTCTGCCTGGAGCCACGCCCACCGATAAGACCCGCCCATATCTAAGCTCCGCCCCTTTCCCGCACCTCAGCTCCACGTGTCCTTCTCCATCCGTCCCCGCAGCTCCTGTCCCTGCCCCAGCGTCCTGCCACCCTCCCTGCCCAGCACTGGGGGCTGTGGGCACAGCGTGCACCCAGAGGCCAGGGCTGCCCCTGCCCTGCACTGCCCCCATGCTGCTCTCTCCACAAGCTACCCTTTCCCCACGTTTTCCTGCCTTGGCACCCGCGCTTTCCGTGCTCTTTTGGCTGCACCAGCTCCCTGATGCTGTCCTGTGCGTTTCCCTTTAGGGGCAAATAGCAGTGAGGAGCCCCAGGTGAGGCACGACAGGCTCGGTGGAGGTGGTTCCCTCCCTCTCCAGCAGCCAGCATGCAGGAAGGATGTAATCCTGCAGCCTCCTGGCCAAGGCCACCACTCTGGCAGTGTTCCCAGGGCTCTCCTCTCTGGCTGTGCTGTGCCACTGGTGTGCCCTGTTTTCCTCAGCTCCACAAGTGCACCCTGCTAAAGGGCAGACAGCACTGTGCTGTGCCACGAAGCTGCCCCAGTTCCCTTCTCGTTCTGCCAGGGCAGGTAGAGTGCACGCTGTCAGAAACACCACGTGGTTATTAAACAGGGATTTACAAAAATCGGGTAATTCCTGGCAGGCACCCTGTGTGCAAGACAGCTCACAGTCAAAAGTGTCAGATCTGACGATGGTGAGTCCTAATACAGAGAAATCCTGCTGAAAAGTTGTGTGGTTGTGTAAAGGTGTGCTGGTTTGGACCCTGCTGATGAGCCTTACTGATATAAGGGCACGCATCTGATTCTTCTCACTTTACTTACAAAAAAACCCTAGAAAATGCACACAGAAAAAGCCTGTGTTAAATGACACTGAAGCAGTCAGAAGTTACAGAACACCAGAGTTCAAATTCCCAGTTCACAGCCCAGCAGTGGCAGCCAGAGCTGGCTCTGCACTTGCCAGAGCTGACGATGTGCTGGGTAGATCACCTCAGCTCACATTTTTGTAGCTGGCTGCTCACTAGTTCAGTGTGCCTGCCTTGAGCCACTGAGGATCTGGCAGTAATATGTGCTAAATGCTCCTAAACTTAACTTCAGCTGCAGTTAAAGTTGTACTTTGAACATGTGCTGCAGGATAAACATCACCCTTGAGTGTTTCAGTGAAACACCTAAACTTCATAGATCTTTTTGACCTTGGTTAATACCTGTTCAGAAGGCACAAAGCTTATGTTTTATATATTATATCTGAGATTTTATTTTTGTAAGTCTTCATCATCAAGTCAGACAATAATGACTTCATGTTTAACAGATCCAGCTATTTAGATAATATAATGGAGATAAATAATGTGGACATTTTACAGGCCTGGTGTGAAGATTATTTCAGGTTTATCTTTGTGCAGATTAATAAACTTTTGACTTTTATAAATTGATGTGCCAGGCCCAGAGTGATTTGAACTTGCACATGCTTTTCATGCCTGCAGAAGACAAGCAGGGTTAACTTCCAAGAACAGAGGAAGATGAGAAGATTAACATTTTCATTGGTCTTTGTCACTTGTGACACTCAAATTATAAAGCTGTCTTTTGCAAACTATGCATTTTCAAAGTCAATACATCCACCATCTTTAAGAATGTGGTGAAAGAGTGTTTTGGGAAGGAAAAAGGATTACATTCTTGGTGTAATTGATCAGTTACCTCGTATCTCTCCACAGCTTTATTGTTATTAACTGATAGTAATGTAATAATAAGTTTATGAACTTTGTCTTCAGCTTCAGATTACTGATTTGTAACCTGAATTCAGCTGGTGGAAGCTGATGGGAAGGAACTGGTTTTATTAGATTAATTTCTGGAGAGAGTTTTGGTTATTGGCTGACATATGTGTCTGTGCATTTTATTAACAAGATAAAATTATTTCTTAAACAAAACCTTTCTATTTTGGTCTTGACAGGAGAAATAATTGCCTTTGAACTGTGCAGTTATTGGCACGCTAGGTGAGCAATAACACCTGTGATAACTTGTCAAATAATAGTCACAAACATCCTCTAAATAGACTCCAGGGTCAACTTCCAAATAAATTATTTGCAGGTGCATTTTGACTTCATTCAAATGGGTCAAATAAATTACTGATCTTTCACCTAATTACCAAATTATCAACGTGAATAAAACTGTCTGGGTAACAGAGAGAGAGAGAAGCATATGGAGGAAGCCAAAAGCAGCTGGGATTTTCTTAGGGCTTTTAACACCCATTGCAGGACTTGCACACCAGGTTGAAAGCTGCTGGTGTGTGTTGCACATTATGTATTTGTTTCTATATATGTCATATGTTTGTATAATGAACATTTTTTCTAATGAAAATTGTCGGTAAAGTGGATATTTTTTGAAGGACATGCCTTGATTTTTCAAGAGCTTGGCTTAAGCAGGCTGTGGATATTTTTTTAAGATGAAAACATGAGCAGAAAGAAACAAACAAACACCTGTTAGTTTTTCTTAAAATAGTTTCCAATTTGTCACAAAATTTACTCCAAGCAGAGAAGTTTTGAGGAGATTATTCTGATTTGGTAAAGATTTAGGTCAGAGATAACAATTTTTTAGATCACACCCATCCTGCATGGCATGGGAATTACAGTTCCTAGCAGTTACTTGCTCAATAGCTTTATCACTTAGTAAACCCACCCATCGGAAGTGAGTGCAAATAAAGCACTTTTTGGTGTAGTGATGTTAGATATTGGCTCCTGGAGATTCCAACCACGTTAAGTTGCTGTGGCAAAGGCAGCAGAGGGAAGAGCTTTGCAGGAGGGGTTGAGCCTGGGTGGAGTTGGTCCCGTTCAGCGTCACTGGAGCTCTGATACACCCTGTCCCTTGTGCTTTCAGAGGCTGCGAAGTGGAGTTGTCCGAGATCTTGAGCGTCAGAATCAGAAAAAGGAGAACATTCGGCTGTTGGAAGAGCAGATTGCTCTGACAAAGCAGCTCATGGAAGAAAGAGACAAGGCGCTAATGGAAAAACGTTCCCAGCAGTCCTAGGCACAGGCCTGGCTCCTTAGAGGTTTGACTGAAAACGTTTGGAGGTCATTTGCATCTAACTTCTTGCAGGTGTTTTAACAAGCAGAGGTAATCTGTGAAAGACTGCTTATTTTGCATAAATTATAATCCAGCCTCTAAAGCCTTAGTACAGACAAAAACCCATTTTCTCTGTGATTGGTACTTGGGCTCTGGAGACTTGGCTGTGGCCCATCCAGTGTGGCTGGGCTGAACGCGAGGAGGAGCAGCTCGTTGCTCTGAAACTCCACCCAGGATGGCCAACAACGTTCACATGAGTGGGCTGCTCAGCCGGCACGATGATGAAGCCACCAGAACCTCCACCTCTGAGGGCCTGGAGGAGGGTGAGGTGGAAGGGGAGACTCTCCTGATTGTGGAGTCCGAGGACCAGGCTTCTGTCGATTTGTCACACGACCAGAGCGGGGACTCCCTGAACAGCGACGAGGGTGAAACCTCCTGGATGGAGGAGATGTCCTATTACTGTGAGAAGTGCCAGAAGTGGATCCCAGCAAGTAAGGCTGCCGGTTGTGTTGTGCCTTGCTGTGGTGGGTGTTTGCAAGGTGCTTGTGCTGTCCTGCCTTCTGTCTCATAGCTTGTTTGGCTGTACCCCATCCTGTCCTGCTGGAGACAGGCTGTCGTGGCACTGCAGGCAGCCCTGCAGCCTGCTGCCACTTCAGTCCATGAGCTGTGTGTGTCCAGAGCTGGTACTCTCTGTGAGGAAGTCAAATTGTCTTCTTTAATCAGCAGAGAATATTAAAGTTCAGAAACATGCCCACCCTCACAGTTCCTGCAGCAGTTTAAGGGGCTTGGGCCAAGCAACTTGACCTCTCTGCTCACTCAGATAAACATAATGACCCTTGCTGTAAGCTCTGGGGAGGAAAAGGACTTTGTGATGGTGTTACAATTTTTTTTTTTTTTAATTCCTGTCGATTTGTCACGTCTGTGGAGTATATGGCTAAATCTCAACCCTAATGTTTTCTCAATAATGTGAATTTAAGTTGGCTTTCACAGAAACATGCCCAGCCTGCAGCAGCCAGCTCTGGGAGGTGTTTGGAGCAAGCTGTAGAACTTGATGCCTCTGCTCTGGCATTTGACATAAGATATATGCTGTTAGGAGTGTAATGGACAGCTTTGCTTTCTAAATTCTGGATGGTCTGATCTGTTTATAGATCCAAAAGCCAGATATTGCTAAGCACTGGTTGGTTTTGGTGTGGGGCTTTTTGTTTGATTTGGGGGTTTTGTGTTTTGGATTTTTTTGTTTGTTTGTTTGTTCATGGTTAGAAATAATGATCTGTTTAGGTGGCACTTGCCTTGCAGCTATGTCAGAGCTGCCCTTTTTTTCTTCTTAGAATTTGCTAAAATTTACAGTGTAAAAAACTCCTCTCAAGGCGTGTTAGTGAATGTTTAGATGTTCATCTAATGAAACCAGCACCAGACTATTGAATTATTTTTCAGTAAAGGGAAATAGTAACTTGAAATGCATTAATAAAAAAAATGGAGCAGAGTTAAAAGTAGCATGAGTTATCTCATGCAGGAGCACTTGATTTAATACTCAGTTTGTTCTATTTTACAAATCTGTTCCTCTCTGCAGTTGCTGTGGAACACATCCAAGGAGCAGAAAAGGCCAGTTGCAGAGCAACAGTAGCCACATGCAAATGTGCAGAGTAAACGAGCTGTAAAAGGGAAATACTGTGCTCTTTCCTAATCATTCAGTTCTAGGGAGTTCACTTGACACTTGTGAAAATTGCCAGCGGCGCTCAGGCAAATAATCACCTTTTTACATGGAATTGCCATTTGGAAATTCTGTTAATCTACTAAGTGTGGGGGGTGTTTCTCCCATCACACACAGTTGCAGCCTTAATTCTGCAATTCACTATGGAAGTGAGTATCCATATAGTAAAAATGCTTGATCTGGTGTTATTACACAGTAAAAGAGATTACAACCTTGTAGAGAAACATCTTTTGTGTGGGACTTTTTGGAAACACTGTAGTCTTAATTGTTTCCCTGTCCTGTGATGACATTTTTCAGTTTGTCTTATTTGTCATATTTGTGTAAATTAACTCCTGGTGAGCTTAGAAGCCCTGATTATTATTATTTTCTTTTTCTCTGCTGCAGAAACACAGAATTAGAGCCTATAACTTTGGATGCATGGGGGTTTACAGGTGGCTCTGTTGCTTTTGTTCAGACAAACGTGATCTTGGAGGAAATTCAAATTTCCTTTGCAGCACTTTTTCCTATAAAAGGACAAAAAAAAATATTATTTTCCTTTTCATTTTAGGTCAACTGAGAGAACAGCTCAGCTACCTCAAAGGAGATAACTTTTTCAGATTTACTTGCTCTGATTGCTCAGAAGATGGGAAGGAGCAATTTGAACGTCTGAGATTAACATGGCAACAAGTAAGTGAAATGTTTGTGCCAGCAGAGCAACCGTGGGACTTTCTGAAACTGTTGTTTGTTGTGTATATGCTACCTGGAAAAGGAGGATCAGGTATTGGTAACAAAGAAGCATTTGCATGAACTTCAGAAATTAATTAGCTGAGGATTGCCTGCACATGAGAACTTGAGCATTTGGCAGGGAAATTGAAAGATAATAATACAAACCACATTCCTTTTCTTTTTTTTTTTTCCCCTTTCCCTTATGTTGCTCATGAATTCATGGCTTCAAGCAAATTTGGAAAAGCAAAATAAATGCAATTTGGCTGCTAGGCATGAAACAGTTTTTTTGTATATAAGAAAATGTAAAATTAGTGAGGTGGCAACATAGAAACAGAGAGCTTGCCAGCTCCCTGAACACAAAGCTCCAACCTGCCTGTTTATGCAGTAGCATCAGTCGTTGCTGGAATTCACTGTTTCAATCATTTGCACACCTGAGCAATCCAAATAACATCTGTTTGCATCTTTTGGGACAGTAGCGGTGTGTTGTCTCATAGAAGATCACAGAATCTCAGGATCAGTTAGGTTGGAAAAGAGCTTGGGAATCGTCAAGTCCAACCTATGACCCAACACCACATTGTCAAGCAGATCATGCCACTGAGTGCCCTGTTGCCCTTCTCTGGATACACTCCAGCATCTCAACACCCTTCCTAAATTGTGGGGCCCAGAACTGGACACAGTGCTCAAGGTGCTGCCTCACCAGCACCAAGTACAGAGGTACAGTCACTGCCCTGGTCCTGTTGGCCACTGCTCTAAGCCAGGATGCCATTGGCCTTTTTGGCCACCTGGGCACACTGCTGGCTCATGTTCAGATTGCCATCCATCAGTACCCCCAGGTCCCTTTCTGCCTGGCCACTGTCCAGCCACTCTGTCTCCAGCCTGTAGAGCTGCAGGGGGTTATTGTGGCCAAAGTGCAGGATGCAGCACCTGGTCTTGTAAACCTCCTGTTGTTGGACTGACCCATGGATCCAGCCTGCCCAGGTCCCTCTAGATGGTGTCAAAGGTTTTGCTGAAGTCCGTGTAGACAAAATCCACAGCCTTCCCCATGTCCACCAGGCAGGTCACCTGGTGATAAAGGAGATCAGGTGGGTCAGGCAGGACCTGCCCCTCCTAAATCCATGCTGGCTGGGTCTGATCCCCTGGCTGTCCTGTAGGTGGTCACACTCAAGATGATCTGTTCTATAACCTTGCCAGGCCTTGAGGTGAGGCTGACAGGCCTGTAGTTTCCTGGATCCTCCTCCCAGCCCTTCTTATGGATGGGTGTCACATTGGTATTTCCAGCCATCTGGGACCTCCCTGGGGAGCCAGGACTGATGGGAAATGATGGAGAGCAGCTTGGTGAGCTCTTCCACGAGCTCCCTCATCACCCTAGGATGGATCCCATCTGATCCCATAGACTTGTGACCATCCAAGTGGCTCAGCAGGTCACCAGCTGCTTCCTCCTGGATTACTGGGGGTATTCTGCTCCCTGTCCCCATCTTCCAGCTCAGGAGGCCACTTGTCCTGAAGATGACCTGTCTTATTGATGGAAATATCAGCCTTGTTTGCCTTCCCCCTGATTCTTATTCACAGGCACTCAGCCTTATCATAATATAAGTTAATTTGGAACACCAGTTGTAACTCCTGCAGTGCTTTCTTGTGGTGGCCAATGCAGGGGAAAAGGTTGGTGTAGGGGTCTGTGCTGGCAGACTTTCACCAAATTCCAGACTGGGAAAGCACAGGCTGCTGTCATTGTGCCCAGATCTCTTCAGAGTGCCATGGGCAAGGGGCAGACAAAACGAAAATAGGTGAGGAAGAAAGCTGTGACCACCTCCTGAGGCTTCCAGCACCCAGAGCTGCTGCTGCTTCTCAGTAAGTGGAATTGAGGAAAGTGGTCAAATTAACTTCTTTGAAGCAGGAAAAATGGGAACAGTGATTTCTGGCATTTTTTCAGAGTATGTGGCCTCAACAGATCCTTATCTTTAGCCAGCTGAAAAGAGAATTATTTTTGATGTCCTGGGACACTGTCCCACATGACTTTTAAACCCACAAAATCCTAGTTATGAAAATAAGGGGGTTGTGAGGTAGAAATAGGGTAAGGGGAACGTAAAGCTGTCCATATTTCCTCATTTTGACACCTTTGCCAATGCACCCCAGAAAGCCCAGATCCACTGTGAGGAGACCCATCTCCCCAAGAAAAACACATTTCAGACTTCTCTAAGGGTGAAGTAAAAGTCCCTGTTGGAAGTAGTGCCAAATCAAGGCTATGTGATTGTTGAATTATGATTCTAGCCTAGCTGATTTTAGTTTTATTCTAATAAATTATAATTAATTAAATAAATACGATTAACAGTTGATCACCCAAACTTACTTAAAAGAGTTGTGATATTTTTCAAACCTGCCCTTTAGTTTATCTGTGTAACAGGTCAGAGTGAATTTGGTTGTGAAGTGTGTGAGTGAACTGTAAATGGCTTCTGTTTAATGAAGACAAACTTGCTTCTTGCACACTATTAGGAGATAGGTAATTTTACAGAGTTTTGTTGAGTTTAAAAAGTAACAGTGTCTAGAAAGACCATTGTCATGATGTTTCTGATGTATTAGATAGTGGGATTACTTGTGACTTTTTATTTCAAAGGCTATTTCCCTACCTTCACATTACATTCAGACCCCAGCTGTACTGTAATTCATTTAAACAACAGCTGCACAATTCTTGTGTCTCAGCACAAATCTGCATAACTAGGCAGCTTGTTATTCTCCTGGGATGGAGAAATCTCTGGGAGGATGTGCAGCTAACAATAGAAAGACAAGAACGGGCAGCATGAAACCTGGAAGAAGATGGATTGCAGAAGTTGCCTATGAGATGTTGCAAAAATAAGATATTTATGAGAGAACAAAAATCTGTGTTTTGTGTGTGTGTGGCAGCTGCGGGGCTTTGTTCAGGAGACAAAGCAGAAAAGATTTACTTGTGTCCAACACTTTCTGTTTCAGGTTGTCATGTTGGCAATGTACAACTTGTCTCTGGAAGGAACAGGCCGTCAGGGGTACTTCAGATGGAAAGAAGATATTTGTGCTTTTATTGAGAAACACTGGACTTTCTTATTAGGGAACAGGTAAGGACATGATATTTCCCTGAGGGTTTGGTTGGTGAGCCAAAGGAATTAAAATCTGTTATACAGATGGACAAGAATCCTGGTTAATACGGTGACATCTCTGTTGAGCCTTACAAGTGATGAAAAGGGAGGATTTAATACTGAGAATCTGAATACAGGCATGAGGGATACACTTGAGAAAGAATAATCATTTCTTACTCAGTAAAAATAACCCCAAGAATGTCACACAAAACCAATACAAATGCATGAGTTTTGGATTATTTCTTATCTTCCTTTAGGCAGCAGATGAACCTCCAAAGATGCAGTTTTTCTAAGCAGTCACAATGGATGGGCTAATCCTGGTATTGGCAAACGTTAAGGACAAAAATGTGGTCCAGCAAAGTGCTACGTTCCTTGGCTATAAAGCATTCAAGGACCAAGTTCTTCAAGAAGAACTGAACCTCACCTTTTAGATTGTTTTGGATCTTAATGAAATGGCTTTTACATCGTAGGTGTTAAACAACTGAAATGTTTTTCAGTGTGTGTAAAGACATTGTCAGAGTAAGAACCCCTCTCATAAAGGACAGCTTTCATTTTCCAGGTGAACAGCACATTTTTTTCTGAGCATGCTGAAGCTGTCAAACCCAAGTCTCACTGCTAATGCATGTGCTGTGGAGACAAGGAAGGAATTGAGCAATCCTTGGAAGTTGTAGACTTGATTGACTTCACAGGTTTTTTTCTTCCCCAGGGACTTCTCTGTTGTAAGATCTGGCGTTTCTTCCTAACCAGATTTGGTCTTTGACTTTGCTTTCAGTGCTTGTCTGTGCCTCCTTGCTCTGTTCTCAGAAATGTTAGCATTTGTCCTCTCTGGAAGCCACAGGGACCCTGACAGGAGGGCAGCTGATGACCCATTGTCCCTCATTCAGGGAGCCCATGCCTCCCAGGGTTTGCAGCTGTCTTTTGAGACTTGCCCTGGGAACTGGGAACTCCTTGCTCTGCTTAAAATTTGGAGAGTGATTCCTGGCCTCAGACAAGGTCTCCCCACTTGCCTGGACAAGCCACTGATGGAACAGAGACAGCTGAATCGTGTGTGTAGCGGTACAAGCCATGCAATGCTCTTCTTCCTTGGCATATGGAAATGCAGCTTATCCAGATTTACTCTAACACTCCAGACTTTGAGCTTGGGCACCTGGGTTTAACCCCCCACCTTGGAGGTTCAGTATCCCAAGGTGTGGAAATGCAGTACAAGGGAGTACCTCAGTTATTGGCTACAAGGGCAATTCTTCAGTATTTCTTCTCGCTTCTTCCATTAAGTGACATCTTAGTTAGCCCTGTGATCAGTTCTTGAAGGAACACAAAGTGCTCAGATGCCCAGTAAGAGTGCACTGCCCAGCAGAGTGAAAGGCTTAAATGCAGCTCCCTGCCTTCAAGTGGCCAAAAAAGTGCTTCAAAAGTAGTTCAGAGTGTGTGCATCAGTACCAGTGGCAGAAACACTCTGTCCAGGATGGAAGCACAGCTGGTGGGTGGGGACCTAACCCTTGATTTCCTCTCTCTCATCACAGGAAAAAGACCTCAACATGGTGGAGCACAGTTGCTGGCTGTCTCTCTGTGGGGAGCCCCTTGTTTTTCCGCTCAGGGGCACAGGAATTTGGAGAACCAGGATGGTGGAAGCTGGTTCATAACAAACCCCCAACGCTGAAACCTGAAGGAGAGAAGCTGTCTGCATCTGCACTGAAGGCAAAAGGTAACTCTGTCCCAGTAGTGTGTAGATTTCTCACTGGGCCAGAGCTGGTAGACATCAGAAAAGTTCAGTTAAAACCATGTATTTCTGTGCATGGACAGTTTTGTTCTGCTATAATGGTTGACTGAAGAGGACTATGGTGCCCATACTGCAGTGTGAGAAGCCTCTTATATTTTATTACTTTAGTGCATATACTGTAGTGTGAGAAGCCTGTTATATTTTACTACTTTTTTGCATTGTGCTGATTTAAAGGGTTTTGAGGCCTGTGCAGAGTGTTTTGGGTTGGGGTTTTTGTAGCTGAAATCCACAATTTCTCCACTTGTCTTTACCTTGGGGATTTTTTATCTTTTGTCACTAGATGCAAATTCTCCTTTGTGTGGAGGAACAAAATCTGGACTTTAATGAGGCTTTAGTCATACATTGGCTTAATACTTCATGTCCCAGAGTGAATTTCTTGTACACATTGAAAATCCATCTTTTAAGCTTTGTAGTCAGTGGGGTTTTTGACTGTGTAGTGTGTATCCAGTGACTGCAGGAGCTCAGTGTCAGTCAGAATAAGCAAACTCCTTCTTTAGCAGCCTCCAAGCCCCCCCTGGATCCCATCATCACCGTGGAAGGCCTTCGGAAGCGGGTGAGCCGTAATCCAGTGGAGTCAGCCATGGAGCTGAAGGAGAAGAGGTCTCGCACTCAGGAAGCCAAGGACATTCGCAGAGCCCAGAAGGAGGCGGCAGGATTCCTGGACCGCAGCACTTCCTCCACTCCCGTGAAGTTCAGCAGCCGCTGCCGCCGGCCCGACATCGTGCTGGAGAAAGGAGAGGTCATCGACTTCTCCTCCCTCAGCTCATCCGATCGCACGCCGCTGACCAGCCCTTCTCCATCCCCATCCCTGGACTTCTCTGCTCCTGGCACTCCTGCCTCGCACTCAGCCACTCCCAGCCTTCTCTCGGAAGCAGATCTCATCCCGGATGTCATGCCACCCCAGGCTCTGTTCCATGGTAAGAGCCACCGTGGGTTTTGTTTAGTAATGACCTGTGTGTAGTTTTTTAGGAAGATGTTAAAAAGAAGCTCCCAATGAGCTGCAGGATCCTTTCAGGATAAGATGGGAACTAACTGGTAATACTGTCTTAGTTGAGTGTGAGAATTGACTGGTTTTCCATAGATGTATCACCAGCTTCTAAGGCCAGAAGAAATCTCCCATTATTGTTTCCGGAGGGATCCTGGACAAACAGTGGGTAGATTTCACACAGCAACTGCTGGACCACTCAGTGTAAGCATTTCACTGCAACACAGATTACGCTGTTAGATAGCAACTCCAGTTTTGCCTCAAATGTTTTTCATGGGAGAAGTTTTATTCCCATGGTAATGTCCCAGTACTTTATAAGGTTTGAGCGTGCTGATTAACGAATGCTAAATTTTGGTGAGATTGCAAAGCAGTGATGCAGAGTGAATTCTCTTGGTTCCTTAAGGAGCCAGACTCCTGGGTGACAGGAAGGATAGTGGGGTTCTGTAGAGGACAGGACATCTCCAGAGTATGCTGCTGAAGATACAGCTCACCAGCTTGACCTTTTGATCCCCAGTCTTTGGGCATTTTCAGCAGCTTGACACTCATCCAAGAACATGAGCTTTTCAGCTCAGGATGGGCTCTGTTTCTAGATGCCAAACTACAAGACACTTTAGAAGCAGGATTGAGTCTGTCCTAAAATTGGACTCTTTACAGCATCTCCTGTCCAAAACCAGGAGATCCAGGAGTACACAGAAATTGAAGTGTGTTGGGTAAACCCACATTATTGTTCCTTAGCAGAAAAATGCTGGCAACCTTTTTTGAAATGGGCCCTTGATGTTTCAATTTTTTTTTCTTTCCTCCTGGATTATTTTGATCTATTCCACAGATGATGAGGAGATGGAAGGAGATGGAGTCATAGACCCAGGAATAGAGTATGTGCCCCCTCCCAGTGGGACAGCTGGTGCTGGCACCATGATAGCAAGCAGAAAGAAAGTGAAGACTGCTGAGCAGATCAAGCAAGAGGTGGAGAGCGAAGAAGAAAAAACAGAACGGATGGAAGGTGACAGCGAAGATCCTGAAGAGCCAAACACACCCTTGCAGGTGAGAGGACGAGACAAGGGGAAACCACAGCTGGAGAAGGATGCTAAACCTAGAGTTCCCAAGCACACCTCAGTTAGCATCTATGAGGAAAAGCTGCTGCTGAAGAGACTGGAAGCCTGTCCCAATGCTCTGAGCATGACCCCAGAGGCCCGGAGGCTGAGGCGCAAGCTCCTGGTCAGGCAGGCCAAGAGGGAAAGAGGACTCCCACTCTTTGACTTGGACCAGGTTGTGAATGCTGCACTGCTCTTGGTTGATGGGATTTATGGAGCCAAAGAAGGTGGTGTCTCCAGGTCCCCAGTAGGGCAAGCAACGTACAGAACTACTAGCCAGGACTTCAGGATTTTGGACAGATACCAGGTGGGTGTTCCCAAATCTAAGTTAGCTTTTGGCACTGGTTATTTTAAGCTTTTGCTGCAGACAGCAGTGTCACATTGAGGTTATCTGACTCCTAAAGTGAAAAGGATTATGTGAACAAGACTTGTTTTGGCTTGGGGCTGTGTCCCCACCAATGCTCTCCTAAGTCCCTTTCTTCTTGGGACATGCTGGTGCAGCACTGCTGTCCATCAGTGTCAGCACCACAAATGTCGCTGTGTTTGTACTCCAGCCCTGCCCAAATGCTGATGGTGAGGCCTGGATGTACCCAAACATGTACTCTTTCTTGTGTGTAGGAGGGAGATGACTTGCAGCACTTCTCTGAGTGAGGAGTGCAGCTCAAAGGTTTGGGCACTAAATTTGGGAATGCCCAGCAGAGTCCAGAAGTGGGACCATTGTGCTCCAGTCTATCCTGTCACATTGAAATGCCCTTATTCTCCCTCCATACGATTCTCTTGTTAAATCACTGAATAATTTTCCTGCAATTGTTCTGCATTTTTTTGTGCATCCAGACAATGCTGCCTGCCACGAAGGGATATCGCCAGCAGACAACCAAGTTTCTGTATCGCCTGGTAGGCTCAGAAGACCTGCTGACAGACCACAGTATTGTCAGCCCTTACACCTCCCGTGTCCTTAAACCTTACATCAGGTACAGAGGGTCTGAGCTTGCTCTTGGCTTGTGCACCGCCAGCCCACGGAGAGGACACCTTTCTTGGGCAGTGCTCCTCACTCCTCCTCAAAGTACAACCCAGTGCACCATGGTAACCCTGAAGGGATACTGTTTGATTTAGCTGAGTAGTTAAATGGATTGCATTGGGAAGGGGAATCTCCAAGAGGGGGCAAGGGCAGAGAGGGAATTGCAGTAGTCTTTCAATGTAAGTTGTACCTGCTGTGGGTCAGAACTGTGATTTCTTTGCTCATGCTGTAAGGAGAGACTGGCTGGACATGCTGCAGGTCTGCAAAGTGTCCTGGCTTCTGGCACTAGGGTGTTTTTGCTGAGCTGGGGGCTCTTTTCCCACATGAATGGAAGACTGTCTTTTTTCTAAAACCGAGCATGTCAGAAAATATTTCATGGATAGTACCCATTTAGCTGCAGTGGCAGTTGTTTCTCACTTGCTTTTTGTGTTTCCTTTTCACCTTCCTGGCAGACGTGATTATGAGACAAAGCCCCCAAAACTCAGGCTGCTGGCAGAAATCCGGGCAAATCCACACAGGAATGATCTCAACTGGAAGGCCGAGCCAGAAGCACCCATTGATTACTGCTACGTTCGCCCTAATCACATCCCCACTATAAACTCCATGTGCCATGAATTCTTCTGGCCTGGTAAGGTTCCTCCAGTGCTTGAGTTTTTAAGAAGCAATAAGTTTTGTTTGGAAAAGAAATGCTCTTGGGCCCACTTTTTTTTTCAGTTGGTGTCTGGCTTGGTTCTTAGAAATCCATTATCTGATGTCACAGGAATGCATTTGAGGTGGAGACCTGGGTTGGTGTCTTTGTCTCTTGAGATCATGTAGAACTGGGCAATTAGGCCCTAATTAGCACAGTACTTACCAAAAAAAAAAAAGGTGCTGAAAAGAGTAGGCTAGTAGTTTAGTAGTTAACTAAACTTTACCATCCAGTGAAATGCTTTTCAGAATAAGGGGTTGAAATAAACAGTTTTACACCAGAGATTACTGTTCATTACTTTTTATAAGACAGTTTCTTCCTAGCAGCCATAAACTGGATATGTTGGAGTTAAAGTTGGAAAGTTGTGTAAGGAGTGGCTGAGGCCACTTGGTCTGTTCAGCCTGAAGGAGAGGAGACTGAGGGGAGACCTTGTCATGGTCTGCAGCTTCCCGAGGAGGGGAAGCAGAGGAACACACTGATCTCTTCTCTGTGGTGACAGGACTCGATAGACCTGATAGGACAGCTCTGAAGCTGTGTCAGGTTTAGGATATCAGGAAAAGGTTCTTCACCCAGAGAGTGGTTGGGTGCTGAACAGGCTCCCCAGGGAAGTGGTCACAGCACCAAGCCTGCTCAACATGAGTTTGGACAACACTCTCAGGCACAGGGTGTGATTCTTGGGGTTGTCCTGTGCAGGGCCAGGAGCTGGACTCGATGATCCTTGAGGGTCCCTTCCAACTCAGCTTATTCTGTGAGTCTGTGAATTGTTTTTACAACTGCAGGCTGCACTGTGATGTCCTTTATTTCTTCAAGCCTCAGTATTTACAAGGTATGGGAATGATTAGGTTTGAATTTTTGTGTGTCATTTCTTGAACTGCAGACTCTTTGGGGACAGTGGCTGCCCTTTCTGGGGGCAGTTATGAGGCTGCAGTCTGTAGTTCTGAAATAATAACAGGGATGTTCATCTGCTGCATGCATCAGCTTCTGATCAGCAAACAACGCAGCAGACTAATTTAGAAAAGCCCAGTACAAACAGTACACACCTTTATTCCAGGTAACTGTTTGCTTTGGGTTTTGATTTGCAGATAGTGATTCAGCAGGGTTGTAGTTCAGCACTGCCCATGTGCTGCAGTCAGGATGGGACCTCTTTGTGCTACTCATTATGCAAATTGTACAGTGTGGGGGGAAATTACCTGGCACACCTTTCCTTTCACAAGCAGTTTCAGAGCTCGTGAGAGACACTTGCAATCCCAGCAGAGGCTGAACCGCTTTGTCATAGTCTCTCCTCTCCTGATAATGCATTTGAAGTTCTGGCCAAGTTGGGTTGCACCTTCATTAAGTTCTTCAGGACTCACCCTGTTTTATTTAACATAAGGAGCATGGGTGTGTTCCACCCAATTGTGAACTGTTCATCATTAAATCAGAAAGCTGACACTCCCATCAGTGTCCAAACAGGAATCCAAATCTTTTCCATGGTGAAAAATTTCTGAGGCTGGGATGATTGGTGCGCCTTGGTTCTGATTTAGCCGGAGAGGAGAGTGAGGAGATGATGCTTCAGGAGGTAAAGCCTGGATGGAAAGGGTTTAGCTGGTATAACTTCAGGGTAGGGGGCAGGAATATAAAGCTGGGTGAGCATCATTAAACCAGCACTTAGTTCTTCTCTCCCTCCAAATCCTTCCTTTCAGAGCTATTCTTGCCTCTCCCAAGGCAGAACCACATTTCCAGGTAGTGACTGCAAACGAGCTGATGTGAAACGAAACTCCCCTGTGTAGTTTCTCACAGTGCCTTGGTGCCCTAACGGGAAACCTCTCCCTAGCGGGAAACGTCTCCAGTGGTGACCCATCCTGAGCTAAGCATCTTCCTACAGGAAAAACTGCACCATTCCAGAGACACCAGCATGCTTGGGGCAATGAGTGTTCCTGTCCAGACACGCTGCAAGGCACTCCACAGGCAACGGCAGCCTTGGCATAATTAACACAGCTCCCTATTGCCAATCGATTCCTCCCACGTCTTGCTCCACCCAGCTTGCTCTCCAGCAAGAAAATAACTCACCCACTTCTTTGTGCCTGGTGCCTTATGAAGGCTTGCATCTCATCAAGAGTGATTACTGGAAAACATACTCTGCTATTTTGTTACACTGTGTTCCAACTGTATTTGCAATTGCCAATTTGAAGCTGAAGCGAACGTTTCTGGCACATCTCCTCTGTGTTTTGCATCTCATTTAGGGTCTGTCCATACAAATTACCAAACAGTCAATCTTCAGTGCCTCACACTGCACTGCTTGGTGCTGACATGCTGTGTGGATGCTCTAGGACTGCAGCAGCAGGGTAATTAGGCAAGGTAACAAACTCCCAGCCTCTTTTTGTGTCCAGCCTCTGACTTACAGAAGCACTGCCTGAGAGGCTGCTTCATGCCCCAGATGAGAAAATTTGCATGCTTAAAGCAAGTGTTTTGATAGCATTGGAAGCTGTGGTCAGGTTCACAATGCAGCTCCACAACTGAGTGTGCACAAGAGACAGCATTAAGAGCTCCAGTCAAGGTGGAGAAAAAAGATAGGAACCATAGCAGGCAATGCTGCCAGAGCTAAAGTCCAGTTTCCTCTGTGCTGCTTCTGAAGAGAGTTAAGTTTTTAGTTTCATCATCGAGTCATTTGAAAGGAAATCAGCTTTGTTAGTTTATCAATGCAAGAGTCCTTGCTAGTGAGCAGATCTTGTTTGTTTTGTTGTATTATCTCCTCTTCCCTTACATGCTTACCTGGCAGGGGAGACACCAGGATCAGGCAGCTGGTTTTCCCGAGGTAGGGTTCACCCCCTGCACTCCGGGTGTCCTGACCCCAAATTTCCCAAAATGCAGGAAATTTGACTGCATAATTTGTAGTAACAGAGGACTCCTCTAGCAGGGGCCTTGCACTACATGATCTCCAGAGATCTCATCCCTTCCAACCCCAACTATTCTATGATTCTGTGATCTTTTGCTATCAGAGATTTGAAGTAAAGGTAAAAAGAAGGGATCAAATGTTTCTAAAAAGGCTTAAACCCCTGGATATCCATGCAAGTGTGACACTTTTGGTTTGCAATGCTTCCAACTGCTGTTTCTGTCTTTCTCCATAGGCATTGATTTGTCAGAGTGCCTGCAGTATCCAGACTTCAGTGTTGTCGTCCTTTACAAGAAAGTTATCATTGCCTTTGGCTTCATGGTGCCAGATGTGAAGTACAACGAAGCTTACATCTCTTTCCTGTTGGTGCACCCTGAGTGGAGAAGAGCTGGGATTGCAACCTTCATGATTTACCATCTTATCCAGGTAATGAAATCATCCTGTGAATCTGCCAATGAACCAGCTCTGCCTTCTTCCTTGTGTGCACGAATGCAGATGTTAGAGAGTAAGAACCATTTGCTGTGAACATTTATGGAAGGAAATAGCTCCTGCTTTTGAAGTTAAAATATATTTAGGAAAACAACCATCCTGCTAACGTCCTCAGAGTTAGTGGGATGCTGCACACTTCTACTGTCTTGGGATTAACTCTGTGTTCTTCAATGGTCAGTAGTTTGTAAAAGGAATACTATAAATGTGGGGTTTAAAGAAGAAAATGAGGTAAGAGTGGGGACAGTCAGAATCTATTGCAGCTTTCTTGCCTACACGTGGGGGTTTATTCCATGCATTTAATCACTTACTGATCTTAGTCACTCACTTTCACTTTTATATGCTGGTTCCAATACAGCTGAGTGGATGATAAAGAGAAAGCTTGTTCAGTTTGTTCAAACTTGGGAAAATTAATCTGACCTAGCTAAGTGGGTGGTATTAAAGTTAAAAGTCATTAAATCTCTGAATGAATACTGTCATTCAAGTGGCCTTAATTCCATTGACTTTCTGGAGTTAAACTGCAGGAAAGCCAGCTTAATTGTGAGTAAGGATGCAGCTATATATCCTTTTCAGAGCCCAGCTGTTCCTCTTCAGGACCCACAGTTTCACCACTCCCTGAACCCGCTTGGCAGAGCTGCCGATGGGAAACATTTCTTGATTTGTTGCAGTAACAAAAACTCACCACTGAAACAGTTTTTTTTTCCCTCTTATTTGGCAGAAGCAAGGCAGGGAGTGCTGGCAGAGCCTTGGGGACAGTGATCTGTGCTTTGGAAAAGCAGTTTCCAGTAAGGGTGTAGTACTCCTGGGCTGCCCGAGGGTATCTCTGCTACCTGCACA
This sequence comes from Lichenostomus cassidix, assembly GCF_008360975.1. Taxonomy (NCBI): domain Eukaryota; kingdom Metazoa; phylum Chordata; class Aves; order Passeriformes; family Meliphagidae; genus Lichenostomus; species Lichenostomus cassidix. The sequence goes on from NC_139483.1 coordinate 12,076,598, forward strand.
GCTCTCTGCAGTGTTGACACAGGCCTCTAATCAATACTCTTTAAACTCACCCCTTGCATTTCCCAGGCAGCTCTGTGTGAAGTGCTGAAGGAAATTGCCCTCAGCTCAGTCTGTTGATGTGAGATGTCAGCACCCAGTAAGAAGAGGCGCCAAGGTTTGCAGGGCTCCAGCAGGTGGACTCTGAGAGAGTTCTCTCCAGCTGAGCTGGGATGTTGGAGTTGGCAAGTCAGCTGTAGAAAATCCTCACACCTTTTTGTAGCGTGTATCACATCAATTAACCTAATTCTGCTTGCAGGGAGACTAGCATGAAATTCCATGTTGAGGAAAGCCAAGCAGATTAGAGAGATCTGAGGCTGACTAGGCTCCCTAGCTGTGAGAGATCAGCACTGGATGTTTTGGCTCACATTAGATTTATTTTGCCATTGCTGACTCTCTGCCAGTGGCAGAAGGGGTTTTGTCCTGTGGAATACATGGTGGTTGTGACCTCAATCTCCACGATGTAGGTGCTGCTTTGCAGCCTGCTCAGGCCTGGGGTCTCTTCTCTGTAGCTTGAGACACTTTCATGCACTGTTTGGATTAAGAGGAGGTTGCTAACTTTGGGATCAGCATGTTGAGTTTGGGGCTGAATTCCTGGGAACAGCATAATTTAAAAGGAAGATGTTTTGATGCAAATGGTGGTGGCTGGATTGCTGTCAGAATTTACCCTTTCATGCATCTGGCCCAGAGGGCCAAACTGCATTTTCTTAATCATCTCATTCAAGTTTTCTTTTCCACAAAACAGCTTCCAATTATTTTTTTTTCCTTTCCTCCTTATTTTTTTCTCTTCCCTCTCCCTCAGAGAGTTTTCCCCTTAAATGTTTTATCTTGGAAATTTCCTAGAGGGTATTACTGTTCCCACTTAGAGTTACAATACACTCAATATACATGGAATGCTATTAAAACACTTGATGAAAGCAGAAAATAAATTATTTCAGCATCTTTATCAGAGTGTTGCTGGTTAGAATAATTTAGGATCTTCAAGGTAACTTCAGCCATGCTATTATTTGCTGTTTGAACTGAATTTCCTGCCTTCTCAGGAGGCGAGTGCTGTGCCCTGAAGGATGGGAGAGGAGCTGGGTGGGATAGGCAGGAATTTCAGCGTGACAGCACAGAGGTGCTCAGGCGGTCCCAGAGAGCTCAGCTCTGTTTGCTGACAGGGAGGAGTGCAGAGCCTGATCCTCTGGTGTGTTTTGCCTTTTCTTCAGGCCATTGTATCTGAGATCAGTGCTGTACACCAAGGTTATTTTTAATTAACAATTACTTTAGTAATTGACAATGGAAAGATGACAAATTATAATCCCCAACCTGTCTTCATTGTCAGAGAATCCACATTTCCCAGAAACAAAGGCTTGGAGGAGCAGCTGCAGAGTTCCCTTTGCTGTTGCTATGTGTGGTAACTCCTGTCTCAAGGCCTGTGACTTTTCTCACATTTCCTCAGTACCTTGGATCCCTGAGCTGATGAATCTCCTCACCTCCGCATTCCCCCAGAGGCTGTCTCGTTCTCTTGCAGTGATATCTCCCTTTTTTTTTCTCCCCCCTCCTCCCTTGGCAGACCTGCATGGGCAAGGACGTCACCCTTCACGTCTCTGCAAGCAACCCTGCTATGCTGCTCTACCAGAAGTTTGGATTTAAGACCGAGGAGTACATTTTGGATTTTTATGACAAGTATTACCCCTTGGACAGCAAGGAATGCAAGCACGCCTTCTTCCTCAGGCTGCGGCGCTGAGCTGCCAGAGGTGTCTGGGGAGCTGGGAAAAGCCCAATCCATCCAAAAAACTCCCCCAGCTTTCGGTGGAGGATGTTGGCTGCCACAGGAGAGCTGGAACACACTGGTGTTTATCCCTAGGACTTTGGATTTCAGCAGTGCTGTGTTGTGTGTTGAAACGGCAATCCAAGAGGATTGATTCCTATGCTCCAAGGGGAGAGGCCTGGAAATGCCAACTGAGATACACTGAAACCACTGGAAAATGGAAATTCCTTATGGGGAATTTTCCTGCCACTGTTACTTTGGAGAGCCTCATTAGCAAACAAACAAAAATACAGAACAAAGAAAAAGTTTTTCACTTCAGAGGGGCCTCATGGCTTTCAAGTTTTGAAACCTGTCCAAAAATGTTGCAGGTTTTTTGTCTCTGTTTTTGTTTATGAGCAAAAATGAACATCTAGACTTAAACCATTCAGTGTTTCTGTGGTTTGATTGCTTTGTTAGGAGCCGTGTCTTGAATCTGTGAAGGGAAATAAGATATTGGTGCCTGTAGCTGAATGTTAACTTTAGGAAAGTTTACACATGCCAGAACAGTAGCCCTGAAACCGTGTTTCAGGAATACTGAGGAGTGTGTGAGTTCCTGTGATCTCAAGTACAAGGCTCAGAGGAGATAGCTTTGTTTTGCTTCTTCCCTTCCCCTTGTTGCCCCGTGCTCAGTGTGGAGTTCTCGTGACACGCGGTGTTTGTGTTCAGGAACAAGGTGTCAGGTGGGTTTGTGTCTAGGCAAGGAAGGACACCACAGCTGCCAGAGCAGCTCTTTGGAATCTTTCCACCAGTTGTTGGTGCTGCAGATCAGCCCTTTGGGCACACCTCTAACCACAGAGCAGTCTCACAGGCTCCAGCATCCACCTCCTCCTGCTACAGGCGCTCTGGCTGGAAGAAACCCAGAGCAAAAGTCAGTGGGGATGTTTGAAATGCTGGCTCTGATTTGTAGAAGCAATATCCTTGCAGTTTTGAGGGAGGAGAAGGCAGAGGTGGGCCAGATGCAGTTCTTGGAAGCACCTAGGCTCTTCAAGGTGCTTTGCTCTCCTCTTCAGTAAAGAGGAGAGCAAAGAATAAATAGAACTACCCAAGAATTAAAAAATACACCACCAAACGGTTTCTCTTGTAGTGGGCTCTTGTCCTTTTACACAATTTAGCAGCTTCTCTCCCTCCTTTTCAGTGCAGATGAACAGAAAGCTGCACTGATGT